>NC_041738.1:55051902-55355311 GCF_004115215.2 Ornithorhynchus anatinus
CGAGACCAGTTTGACACCATCCTTTCCTCTGCCAGGAAGCAGGCCCAGAGCCAGGGATCCTGGTTCACCGAAGGCGAGGAGTGAAGCCGACACCATTGGCCACAGCCCTGGGCTTCCACCTCCCCCTCCATCTGCCGGCTGACAGGGCAGACTCCCTCTCCTTCCCTGAACTCTCCCTCCAGTGAATCAGCGTGGTCCATCCAACATTCCTGACTCTCCCCTCTCCAGCTTCGAATAGCCCAGTGGCCCAGGCCGGACCACCGCACACCCCTGACTCTCCCTTCTCCATCTCTGACTCTCCCTCTAGTATGGATAATACCCATCAATAAAATCACAATTGGCCTTGCTTCTCGAGTCTGTATCCCCACCTCTTTGAGGCAGGGCTGGGGGCTGGGGAGAGCAGCAAGGAGGATGATGATGATTGATGCTGCTGCTGCTGATGACTGGTATTTGTTAAGCGCTTACTATGTGCCAGGCACTGTACTAAGCACTGGGAGGGAATATGAGCAAGTTGAGTTGGACGCCGTCCCTGTCTCACACGGGCTTCACAGTCTTAATCCCCATTTTCCAGATGAGGTAACTGAGACCCAGAGAAATGACTTGCCCAAGGTCACACAGCAAACAAGTGGTGGAGCTGGGATTAGAACCCATGACCTTCTCCCCTGTGCTCTATCCATTAGGTCACGCTGTCACCCCACCTCACGGTGGCTGAACCCAATTCTGTGAGGATCCAGGCCACCCCAAGGAGGCAGGCCTGAAAGCACCCCCACAGCTGGAGCTCTCTGGCGCTCTCCAGCCTGCTCCATTCCCCATCCTTCCGTCCCCAGCCACTCTTCTTTGGAGTCACCTGGCTGGTGCCTTTGGCTCCTCTGTGCCCCTACCCAGCTCCTTCCCAGTTCAGCTCCCCTCCTGCCCCCAGCCGTGATCTCGGTCCAACCCGGGTCCCTCTGCGGAGGCTGCAGCTCCGGGAACCCCAGGGCCTTCACGGGACAAAGCTGTGAAGATTTAGGCCTCCAGCCTGGATCAAAAGTCAACCCCTGGTTCAGGATACCAGAGTACCGGAGAGGGCCTGGGAGCAGAAGAGATCCAGTTTAGCCCCAGGCTGGGCGCAAGGAAGAGACATGATCCCTGCCCTTCATAAACTGCTATTCTGGGTGGAGGAGGTGGAAGAGATAGAGAGACAAAAGTGTACGTCCTGGACCCTAGGGATGAACAGAAGGAAGAAGAGTTTGGTCCAGGTCCTCCATGGGCTGACCAGCTAGTAGAGAGACACACGCATACACACACACATGCACACGGACACGTACACACACTATTGAAGTGGGAAGAGAGGAAGAAGACATTTCTGCCTTCAATGGGGTGCCAGTTTGATGGTGAGGGGACACCCACCCACCCACAATATTAATTCATTTAGTCAATCATATTTATTGACCGCTCACTGTGCACAGAGCAATACGCAACACTGAGGGACATAAAAAAAAAAGCTCAGGGACCAAAACTTGTCACTCTTGTACCCAGGAATCCCCAAGGGGTTTGATCTATAATATTTAATCAGTGGTATTTATTGAGTGGGATGTTCTGAGAGGGATAATAATAATAGTAATAACTGTGGTATTTGTTAAGCGCTTACTATGTGCCAAACACTGTTCTAAGCGCTGGGGTAGATACAGGGTAATCAGGTTGTCCCATGTGGGGCTCACAGTCTTAATCCCCATTTTACAGATGAGGTAACTGAGGCCCAGAGAAGTTAAGTGACTTGCCCAAAGTCACACAGCTGACAACTGGCGGAGTCGGGTTTAGAACCCATGACCTCTGACTCCCAAGTCTGCGCTCCTGGATGTGTCTATGGAGTCGTTATAGGTCAGAGACGACTCTACAGCATAAGACGAGACGATTTATTGAGTCCTTACAGTGTGCGGATGTACTAAGTGTTCGGGAGAGGACAATATAGGTTGGTGGACACATTTCTGGCCCTTAAGTTTGTAGTCTAAAGCAGGAGGCAGACAGTAAAGTTGATGACTATTTAGGGAATGGGTGAGTATTAAGGGAGCATACATAAATGATGTGGGGCTGAGGGTGGGGTGAATATCAAGAGGTTAAGGGGTAAAGATGCAAGTCCATAGATGACACAGAAAAGAGGGGAAGTAAGGGAAATAAGGGGTTGGTCAAGAAGGGCATCTTGGAGACAGAATTTTAAGAGGGCTTTTTAAGGTGAGTTGGAGCAGTTGAAAGGTCAAGGTCCAGTGGGGCTATTCTGGGAAGGCTTCCTGGAGGAGGTGGCTTTGGAATAGCAGGGCAAGGTGGGGTGGAGAATTCCGTGAGACCTGGCTTGGAGGGGAAAAACACAGACTTGGCCCCGTCCCCCCTCCTCTCTAGGTGTTGGGCTGCAGTGGCCTCCGGCAGACTCAAGGCACTCATGCCCAGCCCTCCTCGGGCACCCCTCCCCATACCCCCTTCCCGGAGGATGAATTGTCATGGTTAACCCTCCAGGGCCTAGGGCCAGTTTCAGGGGCTGGGCAGGGGGTACTGGTCCTACTTGACCAGTGGGGTGGGGGTGGGGGGCAGTTGCCAAGAGTTGGACAGAGACTAAGGCAGGTGCCCCAGTGGTCGGGAGGGAAGGTGAAGGTCAAAGGGCTAATGATCGGGATGGTAAGAATATCTCGGTGATGCATCCGACTGCCCCGTCAACCCCCGGCCAGAGGCTGGGAGGCCGCGCTGGGCCGTTTGACCCTACGGGGTCTGGCCCGATCCAGGGAACGGAGAGATGGAGCCATCTCTCTGGGGCTAATTCTGCTGCCAGCTGGGAGGGGAGAGGGGTGTGCAGAGTGGACCGTGCTTCGCCTCCACGAGGTGTTTGCCTTCCAGCGGGGGGTCGAGATTGAGTCGCAGGGAGGGGGGCAAGCAGCTATAAAGCGCAGCCCCCAGTCCAGGGCCCTGGAGCGGGGCCTTAGAGAGCAGGTGAGTGGCCCCGAGGACCTGGGAATCCTGATTTCAGGTTGGCTGTCTGAAAACTGCAGGGTGATGGCTGCTACCAAGCACAGGGGTCTTCGTGAGGGGGTGGAGTGGGGGGGCTCCTCAGGTGAGGCCAATCATTTCGTGAAGTCTCCACGAAGTGACTCTCTCCTCCATTAGCCATTTCCTCCAACCCTTGGGTCTGCTGGGTATCTGTCCAGGAGAGGCGGGAGCTCTCTGGGGCAGCCCCCGCTCTCACTGATCCCCCTCCTCTGCCTTTTCCCCCTTCTCTGCAGTGCGGGGAAGACCACGGCAGGGATGTCGGTGACCATGACCTTACTACCGCTCTCTAGTTGGGGTCTCCTCTGCTGGCCACAGGGGGAGGGGTGGGAGGGTCAGGCAGAGGGCCGGGTCTGGTGGAAACGGGCCAAAGCTGGGTCCACACTGGGGCGGAACACCATCGGCTTTATTCCAAGCCTCTAGCCAGAAGGTCTGACTCCTGATTGGTTTTTCGGGAACTGAGGGGGTTTATCTGCCAACTGTTGGGGGAGGAGGATGATGGGGGAGGGTATGGAAGTGAGAAAGAGAGAGAGTCTTGGGGGGAGGGACCCAGGCAGTAGCCGGACCTGACCTCCTGCTCTCCCTACAGTGGCTCCTGGGACTTATGGCCACGAAGGTTTCTGGGACTACATCCAGCAGAGCAAGAGGGACAAGGGTGGGGCAGACCAGCTACACCATGAGAAGCTGAGCCGGCAGCTCCTGTGAGTGACCTCTGGACACACCCGTGGTCCTCTGAGGGACAGGGTGGACAGTAGGAGCGGGCCGGGAGCCCGGGGTTTCCCGGGACCCCCCAGAGAAGCAGAAGATGACATTTGAACTCTTTTATCCCCACTTGATCTTACCCTCTTCCCTCACCACCACAGCCCCCCCCCCCCCCATCCTGAGGGTGAAATAGGTGGTCCTCTGGGCCCACCCGGAGTCCGAGACCAAGGAGGAGTGAAAAGGGAGCGTGTCATTCATTCATTCAATAGTATTTATTGAGCACTTACTATGTGCGGAGCACTGTACTAAGTGCTTGGAATGGACAACTCGGCAACAGATAGAGACAATCCCTGCCCATTGACGGGCTTACGGCTATCTCAGAGCACGACTGCCTTTCACTCAAGCGCTTAGTACAGTGCTCTGTACATAGTAAGCGCTCAATAAATACTTCTGAATGAATGAACTCAGTCATATTTATTGAGCACGGACTGTGTGCAGAGCACTGTACTAAGCGCTTGGAAAGTACAATTCGGCAACCGTTAGAGACAATCCCTACCCCACAGTGGCTCACAGTCTAGAAGGGGGGAAGAAGGGCATCAAAACAAGTAAAGAGGCATCATTCATTCAATCATATTTATTGAGTGCTTCCTGGGTGCAGAGCGCTGTACTAAGCGCTTGGAAAGTACAATTCGACAAGAGATAGAGACAATCCCTACCCCACAGTGGGCCAAGGAGACCAAGGAGTGAAAAGGGAGTGTGTCCCTCTGTGGGTATCTCAGAGCACTGCTGCCTTTCACTCAAGCACTTAGTACAGTGCTCTGCACATAGTAAGCACTCAATAAATACTATTGAATGAATGAATTCAGTCATATTTATTGAGCGTGGACTGTGTGCAGAACACTGTACTAAGCACTTGGAAAGTACAATTCAGCAACAGATAAGGATAATCCCAACCCCACAGTGGACTCACAGTCTAGAAGGGGGAAAGAAGGACATCAAAACAAGTAGAGGCATTATTCATTTAATCTTATTTATTGAACGCTTCCTGTATGTAAAGCACTGTACTAAGTGCTTGGAAAGTACAATTTGGCAACCGATAGAGACAATCCCTACCCCACAGTGGGCTCACAGTCTAGAAGGGGGAAAGGAGGACATCGAAACAAGTAAAGAGGCATCATTCATTCAATCGTATTTATTGAACGCTTCCTGTATGCAGAGCGCTGTACTAAGCGCTTGGAAAGTACAATTCGGCAACTGATAGAGACCATCCCTTTTGCATACTCATCTTTAGAGGGCCAGGGCAGTGAGGGGAGGGAAGGGGCAATGAGAGGAGCGGCTGGTGGAGCTGATGGAGCAGGTGGCCCAGGAGCTGCGGCTGCAGCTGGGCAGCGGGCGAGGCCTGGAGATGGGCCCAGCTGCCCGGCGGACCCAGAGGCCGGCTGCGGGCGCTCTTCCGCCCCTCTGCCCGGCACCTGCTGTCGGGCATCGGGCGGCACGGGGAGGGGCTGCACCACAGTGTGGCACGGGGCATCTTCAGGGGGCAGGGCATGCAAGGTGAGCGAGGCATCTTCCGGCGACAGGGCAACCATAGGGGTGGAGCCTCCTCAAAAACCTCCAGTGGTTGCCTATCAATCTTCACATGAAAGAAAAACTCCTCACTCTTGGCTTCAAAGCTGTCCATCCCATTGCCCCCTCCTACCTCACCTCCCTTCTCTCTTTCTACTGCCCAGCCCACACACTCTGCTCCTCTGCCGCTCACTTCCTCACCATCCCCCATTCGTGCCTGTCCCGCCATCGAGCCCTGGCCCACCTCCTACCTCTGTCCTGGAATGCCCTCCCTCCTCACATCTGCCAAACTAACTCTCTTCCCCTCTTCAAAACCCTACCGAGACCTCACCTCCTCCAGGAGGACTTCCTAGACTGAGCCCTCCCTTTCCCTCTGCCCCTCCTCTCCTCCCCATTCCCCCTTCTCCCGCTCTCTGCCTTTCCCCTTCCCCTCCCCACAGCACTCGTGCATAGTTGCATATATTATTTATTACTCTATTTATTTTGTTAATGACGTATCTATATCTATGATACGATTTATCTGGATGGTATGGACGCCTGGCTACTTGTTTTGTTTTGCTGTCTGCCTCCCCCGTTTAGACTGGGAGCCCGTCGTAGGGCTGGGATTAATTGTCCATTCTAGGCGCTTAGTACAGTGCTCTGCACATACTAAGGGCTCCATAAATGCGGTTGAATGAATGAATGAGGCCTGCTCGGGGAGCGGGGCCGAGCCAGTGCGCATGCGCCTCGAGGGCCTCGACAGCGACCCCTCGCGGCAGATTGGGGACTTCTCCGAAGGAGCGGCATTCATTCATTCATTCATTCATTCATTCATTAGTATTTATTGAGCGCCTCCTATGTGCAGAGCACTGGACTAAGCGCTTGGAATGGACAATATAATAATAATTAATAATTTGGTATCTGCTAAGCCCTTACTACGTGCCAAGCACTGTTCTAAGCGCTGGGTAGATACAAGGTAATCAGGTTGTCCCACCTGGGGCTCCCAGTTCTAATCTGGTTCTAGAGAAGCAGCGTGGCTCAGTGGAAAGAGCACGGGCTTTGGAGGCAGAGGTCATGAGTTCGAATTCACTTAACTTCTCTGTGCCTCAGTTACCTCATCTGTAAAATGGGGATGAAGACTGTGAGCCCCATGTGGGACATCCTGATTCCCCTGTGTCTACCCCAGCGCTTAGAACAGTGCTTGGCACATAGTAAGCGCTTAAATACCAACGTTATTATTATTAATCCCCATTTTCCAGATGAGGTAACTGAGGCACAGAGAAGTTAAGTGACTTGCCCAAGGTCACAGAGCTGATAAGGGGGATTCGAACCCATGATCTCTGACTCCCAAGTCCGGGCTCTTTCCACTGAGCCACGCCGCTTCCCTGATTCGGCAACAGATTCAGCGATGCCGTGGACGCGCCTGGTCCGGGGACCTGCTGCCTCCCGGACGACCCTGACCTTGACCCCTGTCATCTCCATCTTGAGTCCTCCACACCCTCCTGCCCTGCACCCTGTGTCTGGGAGCTTACTCTCTCCCCCAGCCCTGACCCAATGCTCTGCACATAGTAAGCACTCAATAAATACTACTGAATGAATGAGCTCCAGGACTGTAGTTCTCATTCATTCATTCAATAGTATTTATTGAACGCTTACTAGGTGCAAAGCACTGTTCTCATGGTTCGCTGGGGTGTGTATATGATGATGATGATGATGACGGCATTTGTTAAGCGCTTACTATGTGCAATGAATGCACTGTCCTGAGCGCTGGAGAGGATACAAGGTGATGAGGTTGTCCCACATGGGGCTCACAGTCTTAATTCCCATTTTACAGATGAGGTAACTGAGTCACAGAGAAGTTAAGAGACTTGCCCAAAGTCACACAGCTATATATGTGGGTGGGGGGGAGGTCCAATGGCCAAAGGAGATCCCCCTTACCCAGCCCTCAGGGCTTCCCCCCAGTCCCCATCCGGCCAATCTAAACTTTACGCTTCCGCTCAGATCAGTTGTTGAAGCGACGCTCACATCCCTCATCTCCCCTCTCCTCAAAACCCTCCCCTGACTTCCCGTTTCCCTCCTCATCAAGCGAAAACTCCTCGTGATGACTCTTCACCAACTCCCTCCGTGTTGCCCCCCAGCTCTCTTCACCCAGTGGGTCAATCAATAGTATTTACTGAACATCTACTGGCCGCAGAAGCCTGTACTTGGGAGAGGACATCAGAATTGCTGCTCTACTGCTCTACCCCAACTTGTTCTCCTCAGTTCCCCTAAAGGTAACTTCTAACTGCACCTTGTTCTTCTAATAATAACGATGGCATTTGTTAAGCGCTTATTATGGGCCAAGCACTGTTCTAAGCGCTGGGGAGGATACAAGGTGATCAGGTTGTCCCAGTTGGGGCTCACAGTCTTCACCCCCATTTTACGGTTGAGGGAACTGAGGCACAGAAAAGTGACTTGCCCACAGTCACACAGCTGACAAGTGGCAGAGCTGTGAGTCGAACTCATGACCTCTGACTCCGAAGCCCAGGCTCTTTCCACTGAGCCATGCTGCTTCTCACGACACCAGAATTGCTGCTCTACTGCTCTACCCCAACTTGCTCTTCTCAGTTCCCCTAAAGGTAACTAACTGTGCCTTGTTCTTCTAAAAATACTGATGGCATTTGTCAAGTACTTACCATGTGCCAAGCACTGTTCTAAGCGCTGGGGAGGATACAAGGTGATCAGGTTGTCCCAGGTGGGGCTCACAGTCTTCACCCCCATTTTTCGGTTGAGGGAACTGAGGCACAGAAAAGTGACTTGCCCACAGTCACACAGCTGACAAGTGGCGGAGCCGGGATTTCATTCATTCATTCAGTAGTATTTATTGAGCACTTACTGTGCAGAACACTGTACTAAGCGCTTGGAATGTACAAGTCGACATTTGAACCCATGACCTCTGACTCCCCAGCCCGGGTTCTTTCCACTGCACCACACAGTCCCTCTTCCATATGGGGCTCACAATCTTAATCCCCGTTTTACAAATGAAGTAAAATGACTTGCCCAAGGTCACACAGCGGACAAGGGGGTGGAGCTGGGATTGGAACTCAGGTCCTTTTGACTCCCAGGCCGGTGCTCTATCCTCCAGGCCATGCTTCTTCTTCTTTTTCTGCTCCTTTTCCTTCCCCCATGTGGAACAGGGTCTGCGTCTGATCTGATGGTCGGCATCTACCCCAGCGCTCAGTACAGTTCTTGGCACAGAATGAGCACTTAGTGAAGATCAGGAGTGAAGAGAAGCGGTGAGGTGCAGTGGCTTGAGCACGGGCCTAGGATCGTAAGGTCATGAGTTCTAATCCCGATTCCTCCACTTGTCTGCTGTGTAATCTTGGGCAAATCCCTTCACTTCTCTGTGCCTCAGTTACCTCACCTGCAAAATGGGGATTGAGACTGTGAACCCCAACCAGGACATGTAGTGATGATGGCAATGATATTTGTCAATAATAATAATAATAATAATAATTGGGGTATTCGTTAAGCGCTCACTCTGTGCCAAGCACTGTTCTAAGCACTGAGATACATACAAAGTTAGCTTGTCCCACGTGGGGCTCACAGTCTTCATCCCCATTTTCCAGATGAGGTAACAGGCACAGAGAAGTGAAGTGACTTGCCCAAAGTCACACAGGTGACAAGTGGCAGAGTTGGGATTAGAACCCATGACCTCTGACTCCCAAGCCTGGACTCTTTCCACTAAACCACACTGCTTCCCATAGACTTCTCAAGTGTTCATCCCTATTTGCTTGGATCCATGCCAGTGCTTAGTACAGTGCCTGGCACATAGTATGTGCTCAACAAATACCATTGTTATTATTATTGTCATCTTTGGTTCATGGGTTCTAATCCCGGCTCTGCCACTTGCCTGCTGTGTGACTTTGGGCAAGTCACTTGACTTCTCTGGGCCTCAGTGACCTCATCTGTCAAATGGGGATGAAGACTGTGAGCCTCACCTGGGACAACCTTGTATTCCCCCCCCAGTGTTTAGAGCAGTGCTTGGCGCATAGTAAGCGCTTAACAAATACCAACATTATTATTATCATTATTATTATTAAAATGGGAATTAGGACCGTGAGCCCCACGTGGGACCACCCGATGACTTCGTATCTACCCCAGCCCTTAGAACAGTGCTTGGCACATAGTGAGCACTTAACAAATACCAACATTATTATTATTAAAATGGGGACGAAGACCGTGAGCCCCACGTGGGACAACTTGATTTCCTTGGGTTCCCCCCCCCCCCAGTGTTTAGAGCAGTGTTTGGCGCATAGTTAGCGGTTAACAAATACCAATATTATTATTATTAATTATTATCATTAAAATAGGGATGAAGACTGTGAGCCCCACCTGGGACAACCTGATTCCCTTGGATTCCCCCCCAGTGTTTAGAGCAGTGTTTGGTGCATAGTTAGTGGTTAACAAATACCAATATTATTATTATTATTATCATTAAAATGGGGATGAAGACTGTGAGCCCCACGTGGGACAACCTGATTCCCTTGGATTCCCCACCCCCCCCCAGTGTTTAGAGCAGTGTTTGGTGCAAAGTAAGCGCTTAAGAAATACCAACATTATTATTATTATTAATAATAATGATAAAATGGGGATGAAGACAGCGAGCCCCACGTGGGACAACCTGATGGCCTCGTATCTCCCCCAGCCCTAACTGCGGCGCTTGGCACAGAGTGAGCGCTTAACAAGCACCACCACAATGGGAAGGAGGAGGGATGATGATGATGATGATGATCGGGCCCTTTAAGAGGGGGCGGGGCGACGGGCGGCCGGAAGTCCGTGTTGCCGGGGGGACGGGCGGCCGGAAGTCCGTGGTGCCGGGGGGACGGGCGGCCGGGCGGCCGGAAGTCCGTGTTGGCAGGGAGACGGGCGGCCGGAAGTCCGTGTTGCCGGGGGGACGGGCGGCCGGAAGTGTGTTCGGGCGTGAGGGGAGGATGTCGGCCATGGGCGCGCTGGAGCGGGGGCCGGGGCCGGGGCCGGGGCCGGGGCGGAGGCCGGAGCGGGGAGCGGGCCGCGCCGTGGGGGCCGCGTCAGGGCCGCCCGCCCCCTCGTCCCCTTCCCCCTCGTCGGCCTCGTCGTCCGGGCCGGGGCCGGGTTCGAGCCCGGCGTCCGGGGCCTTGTTCCGGCCCCTCAGCGCGGAGGACGAAGACCAGCAGCCCACGGAGATCGAGTCCCTCTGCATGAACTGCTACCGCAACGTGAGCGCGGGACGGGGACACGGCAAGGGGGCGGGGCTGAAACAGGGGGAGCCGAGATCTAATAATAATAACAATAATAATGTTGGTATTTGTTAAGCGCTGACTATGTGCAGACCACTCTTCTAAGCGCTGGGGTGGACACAGGGGAATCGGGTTGTCCCACGTGGGGCTCCCAGTCTTCATCCCCATTTTCCAGATGAGGTCACTGAGGCCCAGAGAAGTGAAGTGGCTTGCCCAAAGTCCCACAGCTGAGAAGTGGAGGAGCCGGGATTAGAACCCACGACCTCTGACCCGCAAGCCCAGGCTCTTGCCACTGAGCCGCACTGCTTCAATCGTGATGGCATCTGGTAAACACTTCCTATGTGCCAAGCACTCTTCTAAGCGCTGGAGTAGTTTCGAGGTGATCAGGTTGTCCCACCTGGGGCTCAGAGTCTTCATCCCCATTTTCCAGATGAGGTCACTGAGGCATAGAAAAAGTGACTTGCCCCAAGTCACACAGCTGACAGGTGGCGGAGTCGGGATTCGAACCCCTGACCTCTGACTCCCAAGCCCGTGCGCTTGCCGCTAAGCCACGCTGTTTCAGTGGCTTATATGTAAAGCGTTAACTGAGGGCAGAGCACTGTACCAAAGCCGTTCTGTGTATGCGGAGCACTGTGCTGAGCACTTGGGAGAGGACAACCCAGCAAGAAACAGTCACCCCCCTCCCCCGCCTACAACGGGCTCACCGTGTAGCGGGGGGAGAAGGACATCAGTCTAAATAAATTCATTCAATTCATTCAATAGTATTTATTGAGCGCTTACTATGTGCAGAGCACTGTACTAAGCGCTTGGGATGAACAAGTTGGCCACAGATAGAGACGGTCCCTGCTGTTTGACGGGCTTACAGTCTAATCGGGGAAAAATACTCCCGCCCGCGCAGGGACTTGAACCCTGGACCCTCGGATTAAAAGTCTGATGCTCTACCGACTGATGACAAATATGGACAGAAGTGGTGTGGGGCTGGGAGGGGGAGAAGAGCGAAGGGAGCAAGTCAAGGTGAAGGAGGGGGGAGTGGGAGAAGAGGAAAAGTGGGGATTTAGCCTGGGAAGGCCTCTTGGAGGAGGTGGGCCTTCAATAAGGGTTTGAAGGAGGGGAGGGTGACCGTCAGGAGCAGCGTCGCCTGCGGGAAAGAGCCCAGGCCTGGGAGTCGGAGGGCCTGGGTTCTTATCCAGGCCCCGCCGCTTGTCTACCGGGTGACCTTGGGTAAGTCATTTCATTTCCGTGTGCCTCGGTTTTCGTGGGCAGGTCGCTTCCCTGAGCCTCAGTTACCTCATCCGTAAAATGGGGGTGAAGATTGCGAGCCCCATGTGGGACAGGGATTGTGTCGAGCCCGATTTACTCGTATCCGCCCCGACGCTTCGTACATCGCCTGGCACGTAGTGAGGGCTTAACCAATACCCTCTTCATCATTTTCTCATCTGTAAAACGGAGGTTCGAGTCCCGTTCTCCCTCCTACTGATATTGTGGGCTGACATGATTACCTTGTATCTACCTTTCGCTTAGAACAGTGCTTCACACATAGTAAGCACTTACCTAAAACGGCAATTATTTTTAATTATTCATTTAATTGTTTTTAATTATTATAACAGTATAACAAACCTGGTAGACAATTTCCCTTGCCCACAAGGAGTTTGCAGTGTAGAGATGTCTATATATTTTATTACCCTATTTATTTTGTTAGTGAGATGTACATCCCCTTGATTCTATTTATTGCTACTGTTTTTGTCTGTCTCCCCCAGTTAGACTGTGAGCCCGTCAGTGGGCAGGGACTGTCTCTGTCTGTTGCCGATTTGTCCATTCCAAGCGCTTAGTACAGTGCTCTGCACATAGTAAGGGCTCAATAAATACTATTGAATGAATATGTAAGCTTGCTGCACGCAGGGAATCTGTCAGATTATTACTTTACTCTCCCAAGCACTTAGTCCAGTGCTTTACACCCAATAAGCGCTCAGTAAATAAGATTGAATGAATTAATGTGTCCGTTTATTGTTCTGTTGTACTCTCCCAAGGAAGTGCTCAGTACAGGGCTCTCTGCACACTGAAAGCGCTCAATAAATAGATTTGAATGAATGGTGTATTACTACTGTGGAAGCATAGTGGTCTAGGCCTTGCCTTAGTCCCTTCTCATCCAGCTGTTCCCTCTGAGCTGTTTTATTTCTAGGCCTGTTTTGTCTCCTAACCATCTGTTTAAGTGAACAGGAATAACTCCGGGAACTAAAAAAATAAATAAAATAAATTGTGGTATTTGTTAAGCGCTTACCATGTGCAAAGCACTGTTCTAAGCGCTGGGGGAATACCAGGTGATCAGGTTGCCCCACGTGGGGCTCACAGTTTTAATCCCCATTGGAAAGCTGAGGTAACTGAGGCACAGAGAAGTTAAGTGACTTGCCCAAGGTCACACTAGCGGCGGAGCCGGGATTAGAACCCGTGACCTTTGACTCCCAAGCCCCGCTCTTTCCACTGAGCCACGCTGCTAGCGTCCCTAGGAGTGGAGGAATGCCAAGAGATGAAAAGTAATTGACCTTTAGGCCTGGACTTCATTTTGTCCGGCCAAGCTGTCATTTCCTGGGACACATCGAGTATCCTCTTCTCTCCTTTGTTCTGTCCTATCTAGGTATCTTTCTATCCGTTTATCAGGAAGTTTGGAGATGATGGGGAAAAAGCCAGGTCAGGGTTCCTAATATGCTTATCATTAGTGTTTACCCACCAGATCCTTATAATGGAGAGAACCGGGGAGGGCCTAATAATTACCCCAAATATAATTTACAGCCCTTTGTATTAAGGTACATACAATGGCTTGTGCCCTTCCTGGGAAGCTAGGATTTGGAAGGGTGCTCTGCGCACAGTAAGCACTCAATAAATACCATTGAATGATTGAATGAATGGCGGAGAGTAAGCACTCAATAAATACCATTGAATGAGCACAGTAAGCACTCAATAAATACCATTGAATGATTGAATGAATGGCGCAGAGTAAGCACTCAATAAATACCATTGAATGATTGAATGAATGCTGCGTGACTTGGACAAGGCACTTCACTTCTCTGCCCCTTAGTTATCTCCACTGGAAAATGAGGGTTGAGACCGTGTGCCCCACGTGGGACAGGGACTGTGCCCATCCTGATTTGCTTCTATCACCCCAGTGCTTAGTAATAATAATGTTGGTATTTGTTAAGCGCTTACTATGTGCAGAGCGCTGTTCTAAGCGCTGGGGGAGATACAGGGTCATCAGGTTGTCCCCCGCGAGGCTCACAGTCAATCCCCATTTTCCAGATGAGGTCACTGAGGCCCAGAGAAGTGAAGTGACTCGCCCACAGTCCCACAGCTGACAAGTGGCAGAGCCGGGATTTGAACCCATGACCTCTGACTCCCAAGCCCGGGCTCTTTCCACTGAGCCACGCTGCTTCCAGTGCTTGGCACATAGTAGAGCGCTTAACTACCACAGGTCTTATTTTTATTATTATTATTAAAATACTCTGTATTGCTTGAGGTTGAGCTGGCCTTTACCAGTAGAGGCAACTGCCTGCCAACATGCTAGTGCTAGAAGAAGCACTAATAATATCGACCTTGTCTCAGACCTCCCCTTTTCAAGTCCGTAAAGTTTTCTTCCACACTACCGTCTTATGCCGTCGCGTTGTTTCCGACCCGTAGCGACACCACATGTCTCCCTGAACCCGCTCTCCATCCGCAGTCGTTCTGGTAGTGGATCCGTAGAGTTTCCTTGGTAAAAATATGGAAGCGGTTTACCACGGCCGCCTTCCGCGCGGAAAACGTGAGTCTCCGCCCTCGACTCTCTCCCCTGCCGCTGCTGCCCGGCACGGGTGGGTTTTGACTTGTAGCAGGTGACCTTCCACTCGCTAACCACTGGCCAGGCTAGGAATGGAATGGGTAGGGCTCTTTTCGACTCATCCTCCCATCGTGGAGACCGGCAGAATACTGGAAACTCTGCAGGTGTGACCCTGAGAGGGGCACCACTGTCTAGATAATCATAATAGTAACGGTTGTGTTTGTTAAAAGCTTCTTATGTGCTAAGCACTGGGATCAAAACAAGATAATCAGCTCAGCCTTTATAGGGCTCACCACATAAGTCGGGGGGGGGGGGGGGAAGGTATTTAGCCCAGTTTTACAGGTGAGGAAACTGCAACACAGAGAAATTTAATCACTCACCCCCAAGACGTCCATCAGGCAGGTGGCGGAACGGGGATCCGAACCTAGGGCTCTTCACTCCCAATCCTGTGTTTTTCCCAGTGGTCCACGTTGAGTCTCGACTTTGGTTTAGACCCACTGGGTTGGAGCCAGAAAGGGAGACAGGGAGGGGTGAAGCCTGCACCGGCCAGCATGGATTCTGGAGATTCAAGAGAGATTTGGAGTGGGGATGGAGATCGTGGGATGAGGGGTCATGGAAGCATGCGGGACGGAAAGTGCGAGGGCTTCATCTCTTTGTTGTGTGTGTGTTGGGGGGGCGTTGTGTCTCCCGACAGGGCGTGACCCGCATCCTCCTGACCAAGATCCCTTTCTTCAAAGAGATCATCGTGAGCTCTTTCGCCTGCGAGCACTGCGGCTGGTCCAATACGGAAATTCAGTCGGCGGGCAGGATCCAGGACCAGGGCGTCCGCTACACCCTGGCCGTGCGAGCCCAAGAGGTGGGAGGGAAATGGAACCAGCGTCCCGAATCTCAGACTGTCGACCTCCTGGTTTCTCCAGGCCTCTGCCGCGAGGGCCCCGTGGGTGGCAGGGTGGGCTGCGCCATCCCGGGAGTTCTGCCGGGCAGGGAGGCTGGCGCTCTGCCCTCCCGACCTTTTATTTCTCCGTGGCTCTTTCCGCCCAGGACATGAACCGAGAGGTGGTGAAGACCGACTGTGCCGTGGCTCGGATCCCAGAACTGGACTTTGAAATCCCGGCATTCAGTCAGAAAGGAGGTGAGTGGGTGATGATAATAATAATAATAATAATTATGGTACTTGTTTTAAGCGCTTGCTGTGTGCCGAGCACCGTTCTAAGCAGCGGTGTAGATACAAATTAATCAAGTTGGACACAGTCTCTGTCCCACATGGGGCTCACACTCTTAATCCCCATTTTATATGTGAGGTAACTGCCGGCCAGAGAAATTAAGTGACTTGCCCAGGGTCACACAGCAGACGCAGCGGAGCCGGGGTTAGAACCCAGGTCCTTCTGACTGCCAGGCCTGTGCTTTATCCAAAAAGCCATTCTGCCCGGCTGGTCTAGTCACGGGGGAAGGGGCGGTGGGATCGGCTGGCGGGGCGAGGCCGAGCTGGGGACGAGCCGTGTTTTCTCCTCGCTTCCCTTCTGCACCAGCGCTGACCACCATCGAAGGGCTGATCAATCGGGCGGTCTCCGGCCTGGAACAGGACCAGCCGGCCCGCAGGGTGAGCCTAGGGGGATTTCTGGCTTTAGGGAAGAGTGGACGTGGGTGTGGGGATTTTGGGTGACCCGGCTGAGCGAGGACGGGCAGCCCGGGGAGATGTCTGGTGGGGCTTTGGAGGTGGCCTGAGCATTCTGCTTCCCAGAGGCTGAGTGATGAGGTTTCCACAGGGCTTGGGCGGGACCGGGGGAGCGCGGTCAATGAGCAGTGCAGGCCCCGCTCCATCCGAGAGGAGAGCCGACGGTTTGGTGGGGCGACCGGACACCCACAGATTCCCAGTCATCAGTCACACTGCGGCAGAGTGACTCTTAAAAACACAAAGAAGAGAAGCATGAGATTAGCACCCGAGAGGATGCTGGGCAGTTTAGGGTAGCATTCGTGGAGGGGTGAATCGGGGAAGGCTTCTCGGAGGTGGGGTTTGTTCCTTAGCGTTTCCACAGGGTCCTCGGCAGGCTCGCATCTGTCGACTCGGTGGGCGGGCTGATGGGGGGATGCGGCCGGTCCGTGTGGGGACAAGAGCTCAGAGGAGACACGGCCCTCACCCCGCCTGCCTGTCCTAGGCAAAGGGCGAGGCCGTGGCGGGGAAGATCGACGAGTTCATCGCCAAGTTGAAGCAGCTGAAGCGGGTGGACTCCCCCTTCACCCTGGTGAGCGTCGAAGGGCGGGTGGTTCCGCGGACCCTGTACCCGGGCCCCGTCCCGCGGGGGCGGAGGGGTGGCGGCGGAGGCCGCAGCGCTTCCCCTCCCGGCTCTCCGCCCCGCAGATCATCGACGACCCGTCGGGGAACAGCTTTGTGGAGAACCCCTACGCGCCCCGCAGAGACGACGCCCTGGTCATCACGCACTACACGCGGACTCCCCAGCAGCTGGACATGCTGGGACTCCAGGTGAGCGAGGAAGGAGGCAAACCCCGGGCTTCCGGGGGCCCTCCCCGTCGTCGCGGGGCTCGGCGTCCGGTGCCCCGGACCTTCGGTCCGTGGGCTGAAGGAGCAGCTGGAGGCCGTTGCTGGGAAGGCCCCTGGGGGCTCTGCCTGCCGAGCTGGCAGCCTCCGCTCCTCCCCCCGCCTGAGTGCCCCCCGGGTCCCCAGAGCAGCCCTGCTGTCGTTTCAGACGGAGGAGCCCGAGGAGAGGCCAGCCGACTCTGGAGAAGACCTCCGGAATGAGGTCAGTGGTCTTTGGCCCCCACGGTGGGAGGAGGGGCCGAGGGAGGCCGAGGGAGGCCGGGCGGCGTTCACCTCTGATCCCGGGGGCGGAGCGAGGAGCTGGTTTCAGGCTGTGGCCATCTGAGGCGGGTCCCCCCCTCCGCCGCACCCAATCACCCCCGGCTTACTTTCCAGGTGTTGCAGTTCAATACCAACTGCCCCGAGTGCAACGCTCCCGCCAGCACCAACATGAAGCTGGTGCGTATCCTTGGCTGGGAGCGGCGCCCTCCGCTCGGCCAACGGGCGGGGGACCGCCGGGGCCAGGGAGCGGCCAGACCCCCAGGAGGCCCGGCCGGCCCCGGCCCGGGAGGCAGAGAAGGGCTGGGTACAGGCCGGCGGGAACGGCAGTCTGGTTCATGGAGGGCCGGGGGGAGGAGGAGGGAGAAGAACAGTGCTTGGCACGTAGTAAGTGCTTAACAAATACCATCATCGTCATCTGGGCCGCCCCCTCTGCTGCCCGCTCTGGGATAGGGTGGGGAATCCCTGGGCCCCTGTGTGTGCGACGGACAACCCCCCACCCCTGCACCCCCCGGGCTTGGGGGCTGGTGAAGGGCTGTGTCCTTGAGCGCACACCCCAGGACCCTCTCCACAAAGCCACCGTGGCCTGGAGGAAAGAGCACTGCTCTGGGAGGCAAGGACTTGGGTTTTAATCCCAGTTCTGCCATGTGTCTGCTGTGTGAAATTGGGCACATCACTTAACTCCCTGGGACTCATTTACCTCATCTATAAAATGGGGATTAAGCCGGTGAGAGCCCTGTGTGGGGCAGGGGACCGTGTCCAACTTGATTATCTTGCATCTACCCCAGTGAGCACCCCAGGCACATAGCAAGCGTTTAACAAATACTACTACTATTATTATTCTGCGCTTCCTTAACTCCCTTCCCCAGAAATCCCCCATTTCAAGGAGGTGATCATCATGGCCACCAACTGCGAGCACTGTGGACACCGCACTAACGAGGTGGGTGGGGGCAGGGCCTGGGGGGGTGTCAGGGTCCACACCTCCTCTTTCCTCTGTGGGGTGTCCAGGGTGGACCCAGGGGGGCCAAGTGGCCTGATGGGCCCGGCTACAGGCTCGCCCCTCGTCGTAGCCAGGGGCACGTCGTGCTGGGCACGACGACGGCTACCTGCCTACCGTGTCCCTCCTGGAGGAGTGGAGGGGGCCTTGGCGGCTCTGTCCAGGAGAGCAGGCCGAAGCCCTTGGGTGGTGGTGGGAGGACGGGCTGGGGCGGGGGGAGGTGGGGACAGTGGGAGGGGGCAGGCCGCTGACCGGGCTGTGCGTGCAGGTAAAGTCAGGAGGGGCTGTGGAACCGCTGGGCACCAGGATCACCCTGCACATCACAGACCCCTCGGACATGTCCAGAGACCTCCTCAAGGTAGGCGCCCCGCCACCGGGACCCCCACCCCCTGGGGGAGCTTCCTCATTTCGTGGCCCTGGAGCGTCTGAGTGGGCAGGCCCCTCTCTGCTGCTGGGCCTGGAGAGGCCCACTCGATCCTCTGCACCCTCTTGTTGGATGAAGTCCTCGACCCTCCTCCCTCTCCAGTCACTTAGGCTTCCCCCGATCCTCAGTCAGTCAATCAGTAGTATTTATTGAGTGCTAACTATGTGCAGAGCACTGTATTAAGCCCTCTGGAGAGTACAACAGAGCAGAATTAGCTGACCCGTTCCCTCCCCTCCTCCCTGCCTTTGGCAAATCTGGAGAGATTGATGTGGGGGAACAAGCCTATACTCACCCCCTCCTGCCAAAAGAGGCTGGGTTGGAGACTGATTCCAAGCCCGCCCGCTGGCCGAGCCTCTCGTTCACTCATTCATAGTGAGCGCTTACTGTGTGCAGAGCACTGTACTCTCCCGGCTGGGACCCACCGAGGCGCCTGCCCAGCCGCTCCCCCCGACCCTCGGCCCCAAGCCCTCCGGGCTACAGCCGATTTGCTTTCTTCTCCCTCAGTCGGAGACGTGCACCGTGGACATCCCCGAGCTGGAGTTTGAGCTGGGGATGGGCGTCCTGGGGGGCAAGTTCACCACCCTGGAGGGGCTGCTGAAGGACATCCGCGAGCTGGTGAGAACCGCCGGGCCCCCGGGGCAGAGGGCAACCGGCCTCTGGGGCGGATCTGGTGGGGTCCCCCCCGCCTCCGGTCTGCCCGGCGTCCTGACCCGAGGTGTCCGTCCGCCACAGGTCACTCAGAATCCTTTCACGCTGGGTGACAGCTCCACCTCCCGCCGCGCAGAGAAGCTGGAGGAGTTTGGCCGGAAGCTGGATCAGGTGAGGGGCCCCACCGGCCCATTTGGGCCCCGAGTGGTCCCGGTGGAGAGCCCATCCGGCCAGGGGCCCGCGGCGTCCTCCAGTTGAACGCAGCGGGCGGCTGGCACCGGGCTGGGCCCTGCTTTCCGCAGGCACCCCCCTGCCTTCAGGGCACGTGCCACCTCACCCTGCCTGCTCCACTCTCTCCCCCTTTAGATCGTTGCCGGCACCATGAACTGTCACTTCATTCTGGACGACCCAGCGGGGAACAGCTACCTGCAGGTAAGGCATTCCCGGGGCCCGGCAAAGGGAGAGAAGAGAGCTTCTCTGGTCAGCCGAGCCCAACCCTCTGGGGCTCAGAGGAACTGGTCCTCCCGGTTTTTCACTCTGTCGGGCCTGGCGATCTCGGGGGAGGAACCGAGCTGCGGATCTGAGGCCACCCCGAGAGCCCAGCCCCAGACGCTTGGGAAGGAGAAGCAGGGGGTCGAGACGTGCAGTTGGTGAAGGGGGTGAGTGCAGGCCCTGACCGCAGCCCCCACCTCCTCCCCAGAACGTATACGCACCCGAGGATGACCCGGAGCTGAAGGTGGAGCGCTACGAACGCTCGTTCGAGCAGAACGAGGACCTGGGACTCAACGACATGAAGACAGAGGGCTACGAGGCTGGCGGGCCCCCCCGGCGGTAGCCCCCGGCCCGCCGGAGGGGCAGGGGCGACGATATAATTATTACTGTTGTAATAGGTCCAAAGGGAGCAGCCCGGGGATCGAGGCCGGGCTGCCCGGAGGGGGCTCGACTGGAGCCAGGAAGCCGCCCGCCCTTTCCAAACAGTCCGTGGGCAAGCCGAGGTGTCCGCTGACCCGATTTTGGAGGTTCAGTGTTTGTCTGAGAGGAAGCTCGCCGTCGGACAGGTTTAAAAGCGTTTTTCCCTCAAGCCACCTCTTGCTTCCCCCTGCCCTACCGCTCCCAAGTTGGCTCTCTGGAAGGAGGAGATGGAGGCTGTGAAGGAAGTTGGGGGGCGGGGGGTGTGCTAGGGGCAGACCCTCTGCCCTTCTGGGAGACAGGACAGGGTGGGCACTTGTCAATAAACGTGTTGCCTTCAAAGCACCTCTGCTCTCTGCTCGGTCTCCGAAAGGGCGGGAGCCCAAGGCCGAGGTCCTGGGGGTGAAGGTGAAGGGGGCCGTTCTCAGGAACGGAGAAGCTTCCACCCTGTTGTAGTGTATTCTCCCCAGCGCCGCTTCTTTTTCATTTTTATATTGTTGGAAAGAGGTGGGAGAGTGGGGAGGGCTCAGGGCTGGTCATCACTATTACCAAAAAACCCCCCCTAAAATGGTGGTGTCTGTTAAGCGCTTACTATGGGCCAGGCACTGTCCTAAGCACTGGGGTGGATACAAGCAAAGCAGGTTGGACACAGTCTGGGACTCACAGTCTCAATCTCCATTTTACACTCGAGGCAACCCAGGTGCAAAGAAGTGAAGTGTGCGGGTCAGAGCACACCAAGGTCACACAGCAGGTAACCGGTGGAGCTGGGATTAGAACCCATGACCTTCTGCCTCCCAGGCCAGTGCTCTATCCACTCTGCCATCTGCACTGTACTTCCCAAGTGCTTAGTACAGTGCTCTGCACACAGTTAAGAGCTCTGTAAATGTAACTGAATAAATGAATCTAGTCTCAATTGGCCACGGCTTTTTAAACTCCTCCGTTGGATAGTCTAATCCCATATTTAATTGCCCCCAAGGAGGTAGGTGAGGGGAGGGCTGTAGTCCTCTAAAAAAACTTGTAAGCCCTTTGAGGGACAGGGGCGGTGTCCATTCTGCTTATATCTACCCCAGCGAGGGCTTAAAAAAATACCATAAATTATTATTGACATTTTATCACCATTTGGTGGCTTAGTGGAAAGAGCCCTGGCTTGGGAGTCAGAGGTTGTGGGTTCTAATCCCGGCTTTGCCACGTGTCAACTGTGTGACCTTGGGTAAGTCACTTCACTTCTCTGTGCCTCAGTTGCCTCATCTGTAAAATGAGGATGAAGACCCTGAGCCCCACGTGGGACCACCTGATGACCTTGTATCTACCCCAGCGCTTAGAACAGTGCTTGGCACATAAATGCCACCATTATTACGAGAAGCAGCGTGGCTTAGTGGAAAGAGCACGGGCTTGGGAGTCAGAGGTTGTGGGTTCTAATCCCGGCTCCGCCACATATCAGTTGCGTGACCTTGGGCAAAACACTTCCCTGGGCCTGAGTGACCTCATCTGTAAAATGAGGGTGAAGACTGTGAGCCCCGTGTGGGACCACCTGATTACCTTGTATCTCCCCCGGCGCTTAGAACAGTGCTTGGCCCATAGTAAGCGCTTAACAAATACCAACATTATTATTATTATTATAATAACAAATGCCACCATTATTACGAGAAGCAGCATGGCTTTGTGGAAAGAGCATGGGTTGGGAGTCAGAGGTCACGGGTTCTAATCCCGCTCTGCCACATGTCAGTTGCGTGACCTTGGGCAAGCCACTTCTCTGGGCCTCAGTTCCCTCAACTGTACAATGGGGGTGAAGACTGTGAGCCCTGCGTGGGACCATCTGATTACCTTGTTACCCCCCCCCCCCCCGTCAGCGCTTAGAACAGTGCTTAACAAATACCACCATTATTATTTATCATTATTATTAAGTAATTTGCCCAAAGTCACACAGCTGACAACTGGTGGACCGGCCCTGTCCCTCCCGCTCCGGCCCCGCCCCTCCCGCTAGTAATAATACCAATAATGACATTTGTTAAGCACTTACTCTGTGCAAAGCGCTGTTCTAAGCGTTGGAGAGGTCAAGGTGACCAGGCTGTCCCTCGTGGGGCTCACAGTCTTCATGCCCATTTTCCCGATGAGGTCACTGAGGCCCCGAGAAGTTAGGCGAAGTAGCGTGGCTCAGTGGCAAGAGCCCGGGTTTAGGAGTCAGAGGTCATGGGTTCTAATCCCGGCTCCCCCTCCTGTCAGCTGTGTGACTTTTGGGTGAGTCGCTCAACTTCTCAGTGCCTCAGTGACCTCACCTGTCAAATGGGGATGAAGACTGTGAGCCTCACGGGGGACAACCCGATGACCCTGTATCTCCCCCAGCGCTTAGAACAGGGCTCGGCACATAGGAAGCGCTTAACAAATACCACCCTTACTAGTCATCGTGGCTCAGTGGAAAGAGCCCGGCCTTGGGAGCCAGAGGTCCTGGGTTTGAATCCTGACTCCGCCGCTTGCCAGCTGTGTGACTTTGGGCAAGCCACTACACTTCTCTGTGCCTCAGTTATCTCATTTGTAAAATGGGGACAAAGACTGTGAGCCCCACGTGGGACAACCCGATCACCTTGTACCCCCCCCCCCCCCCCCCCCCCCAGCGCCTAGAACAGTGCTTGCACGTAGTCAGCGCTTAGCAAATACCACCATTATTGTGGAGAAGCAGCGTGGCTCAGTGGAAAGAGCCCAGGCTTGGGAGTCAGAGGTCATGGGTTCGAATCCCAGCTCTGCCACTTGTCAGCAGTGTGACCTCGGACAAGTCACTTCACTGGGCCTCAGTGACCTCATCTGTCAAATGGGGATGAAGACTGGGAGCCCCACGTGGGACAGCCTGATCACCTCGTATCCCCCCCCAGCGCTTAGAACGGTGCTTGGCACGTAGGAAGCGCTTCACAAATACCATTATGATGATGATGATGATGATGATGAAATGATTTGCCCCAAGACCCACAGCTGACAGGCGGAGGACCGGCCCCGCCCCTCTCGCGAGAACTCGATGGCCCCTCCCCACCCTTCCAGCGAGGACTCTCGACTGACCCCGCTCCTCTCGCGAGAACTCGATTGCCCCCCTCCCCCCGCCCCTCCAGCGAGGACTCTCGACTGGCCCCGCTCCTCTCGCGAGAACTCGATTGCCCCCGCCCTTCCAGCGAGGACTCTCGACTGGCCCCGCTCCTCTCGCGAGAACTCGATTGCCCCCGCCCTTCCAGCGAGGACTCTCGACTGGCCCCGCCCCTCTCGCGAGAACTCGATTGCCCCCCCCCCCCCCCCCTCCAGCGAGGACTCTCGACTGACCCCGCTCCTCTCGTGAGAACTCGATTCCCCTCCTCCCCCCCGCCCCTCCAGCGAGGACTCTCGACTGGCCTCGCTCCTCTCGCGAGACCTCGACTGGCCCCTCCCTCCCTCCCTCCCTCGCCGTCGTCCCGCGCCGCCGGGTTTGTCCCTGGCGGGCCGCCGTAGCCTGTCTGCGCCGCCCGTCCTTCCTTCCCCCCCCGCCCCCCCTTCCCGTCATGGCGGCCGCCCCGCCGCTCTCCAAGGCCGAGTACCTCAAGCGCTACCTGTCCGGGGCCGAGGCGGAGGCGGCCGGGCAGCGGGGCCCCGAGGCCGGCCGCAAGCGTCGCAGGAAGAAGCTCAAGCCCGGCCTGGGCGGCGGCGGCGGCGGCAGAGGGTGAGGCGGCGGCGGCGGCTGGGGGAGGGGGTGCTGACCCCCCGGTGACCCCTCGCTGACCCCCCGGTGACCCCTCCGTCCGTCCTTCCGTCCGTCTGTCCGTCCCTGCTTCCCTCCAGGATGCGCATCGTGGACGACGACGTGGGCTGGGACCACATTTCCCCCCGGGCCGAGGACGGCGGCGGCGGCGGCGGCGACGACGACGACGACGGGGACCCGCCCGTGGTGGGTCCTTGGCGGGGCCGACCCACGGGACGGCCCGCAGCCTCATTAATCATAATCATCCTGACGCTCCCACTTCTTCAGCGCTTACTCTCTGCAGAGCACTCGTCGCAGCGCTGGAACCATAATGCTGGGAGTTGTTCAGCGCTTAGGACGTACACAGCACTGCTCGTTCATTTATTCAGTAGTATTGAGTGCTTACTAGGTGCAGAGCACCGTTCTCAGCGCTGGAACAATAATGCTGATATTTATTCAGCGCTTACTCTGTGCAGAGCACTGTTCTCAGCCCAGGAATACTAATGCTGGGAGTTGTTCAGCGCTTAGTATGTACAAAGCACTGCTCATTCATGTATTCAATGGTATGGAGTGCTTACTAGGTGCAGAGCACCGTTCTCAGCACTGGAATAATAATGCTGGTAGTTGCTCAGCGCTTACTATGTGCATAGCACTGTTCTCAGCGCTGGAATAATGCTGGTATTTAAGCACTTGCTATGTACAAAGCACTGCTCATTCATTCATTAATTCAGTAGTATTCAATACTCATTCATTCAATAGTATTTATTGAGCGCTTACTATGTGCAGAGCACTGTACTAAGCGCTTGGGATGAACAAGTCGGCAACAGATAGAGGCAGTCCCTGCCGTTTGACGGGCTTACAGTCTAATCGGGGGATACGGACAGACAAGAACAATGGCACTAAACAGCGTCAAGGGGAAGAACATATTGAGCGCTTATTACGTGCAGAGCACTGTTGTCAGCGTTGGAACAATAATGCTGGTAGTTGCTCAGCGCTTACTGTGTGCAGAGCACTGTTCTCAGTGCTGGAATAATGCTGGTATTTAAGCGCTTATTATGTACAAAGCACTGCTCATTCATTCATTAATTCAATAGTATTTATTGAGCGCTTATTATGTGCAGAGCACTGTTGTCAGCGTTGGAATAATAATGCTGGGAGTTAAGCGCTTACTATGTGCAGAGCACTGTTCTAAGCGCCGGGGGGGATACGAGGTGATCAGGTTGTCCCACGTGGGGCTCACAGTTTTCATCCCCATTTTACAGATGAGGTCACTGAGCACAGAGAAGATAAGTGATTTGCCCAAAGTTACACAGCTGGCAAGTGGCGGAGCTGGGATTAGAACCCATGACCTCTGACTCCCAAGCCCGGGCTCTTTCCAACTGAGCCACGCTGCTTCTCATTCATTCATTTACTCGTATTGATTGAGCGCTTACTCTGTGCAGAGCACCGGACTAAGCGCTTGGAATGGACAGTTGGGCAACGGAGAGAGACCATCCCTGCCCCGCAAAGAGCTCACGGTTTAAAAGCGGGGAGACAGGAAAACAAGTGGTCAGGCATCGATACCATCAAGAGAAATAGAATCATAGATAGGTATTCATTCATTCAGTCGTATTTATTGAGTACTTACTGTGCACAGAGCACTGGACTAAGCACTTGGAATGGACAATTGGGCAACAGAGAGAGACCTTCCCTGCCCCGCAATGGGCTCACAGTCTAAATGGGTAAGACAGGAAAACAAAACAAGTAGTCAGGCATCAATAGCATCAAGATAAATTGAATCAGAGATAGATATTCATTCATTCAGTTGTATTTATTGAGCACTTACTGTGTGCAGAGCACTGTACTAAGCGCTTGGAATGGGCAATCAACAGATGGAGACCATCCCTGCCCAACATTGGGCTCACAGGCTAGAGGTGGGAGACAGAAAGCAAAACCAAACAAATAGGAATCAATACCATCAAGATAAACAGAATCATGGATAGATATTCAGTCGTCTTTATTGAGCACTTACTGTGGGCAGAGCACTGGACTAAGCGCCTGGAAGGGACAGTTTGCCAAAAGAGACAATCCCTACCCAACAACGGGCTCACGGTCTAAAAGGGGGAGGCAGACGACAAAACAAGTAGACGGGCATCAATATCGTCAAAATACATCCCCGTCCCCCACCGGGCAAACAGTCTTAATTCCCATTTTACAGATGAGGGAACCGAGACACAGAGAAGCAGCCTGGTGTGGCTACAGCACGGGTCTCAGTCAGAAGCTCATGGGTTCTAATCCCGACTCCTCCACTTGTCTGCTGTGTGGCCTTGGGCAAGTCACTTCTCTGTGCCTCAGTTCTCATCTGTAAAATGGGGATTGAGAGTGTGAGACCCACATGGAACAGGGACTCTATCCAACCCGATTTCCTTCTGTCCACCTCAGTGCTTAGTACAGTGCTTAGCACATAGTAAGCGCTTAGCAAATACCATCATTTTGAGAAGCAGCATGACTTAGCGGATAGAGCACGGGCCTGGGAGTCAGAAGGATCTGGGTTTTAATCCTGGCTCTGCCACATGTCCACAGTGTGACCTTGGGCAAGTCACTTCACTCCTCTGGGCCTCAGTGACCTTATCTGTAAAATGGGGATTAAGAGTGTGAACCCCATGTGGGACAGGGACTGTGTTCAACCTATACTAAGCACTTGGAAGAGTTCACCACAGCAGAGTCTCTAGACACGGTTCCCTGCCCCCAGTGACATCACAGTTCAGAGGGCGATAGAGACGTTAATCAAAATAAGCTATACGTAGGTTCATAAGTGCTGTGAGGCTGAGAGAGGGTTGAATAAATGTGTGGATAAATCCAAAGGCGATGCGGAAGGGAGTGGTAGACGAAATGAGGGCTTAGTCGGGGAAAGCCTTTTGAAGAAAATGTGCTTTTAATAAGGCTTTGAAGGAGGGGAAAGTGATAGTCTGTCAAACGTGAAGAGAGAGGACGCTTCTAAGCTGGAGGGGGGACGTGGGCGTGAAGTCGGCGGCAAGATGGCCGAGATCCAGGTACCGTGGGTAGGTTGGCATTAGAGGAGCGAAGCCTGCGGGAAAGGTTGGAATAGCAAGGTGATTAACTGCTCTAAATTCAATTCAGTGGTATTTATTGAATTGAAGCAGAGAAGCAGCGTGGCTCAGTGGAAAGAGCCCGGGCTTTGGAGTCAGAGGTCATGGGTTCGAATCCCGGCTCTGCCACGTGTCAGCCGGGTGACTGTGGGCAAGTCACCTCACTTCTCTGGGCCTCAGTGACCTCATCTGTAAAATGGGGATGAAGACTGTGAGCCCCACGTGGGACAACCTGATCACCTCGTATCCCCCCCGGCGCTTAGAACAGTGCTCGGCACATAGTAAGCGCTTAACAAATACCGACATTATCGTTTATTGAGCACTTACCGTGTGCAGAGCTTGGATTGTACAATTGGGCAACAGATAGAGACAATCCCTGCCCCGTGACGGGATCTAAAGCGTATGGTGAGGCGCTTATTCGATGCAGAGTTGGATGGGCAACCAGTGGAGGTTCTTAAGGAGTGGGGAAACGTGGATTTAATGTTTCTGTAGAAAAATGATCTGGGCAGCAGAGTGAAGTGTGGACCGGAGTGGGGAGAGTCGGGTGGCAGGGAGATGAGAAATAGGCCGACGCCGTCATCAAGGTGGGATAGGATAAATGCTTGGATTAACGCCGTAGCAGCTTGGATGAAGAATGAAGGGTGGATTAGCACAAGCCTGGGAATTCGGGACCTTGGATTCTAATCCCAGCTCCGCCACTTGCCTGCTGTAGCGCCTCGGGCAAATCGCTGAACTTCTCTGCCGCAGTTTCCTCATCTGCAAATGTGGGGATTCAATACCTGCTCTCCGTCCTGCTTGGACCGGCGAGCTCTGGATGGGGCAAGGACTGTGTCCGACCCGATTAACCGTCACCTATCCCAGTACTTAGCACATAGTATATACTGAACAGATACCACAGTGAGTATTATTCTACAGGACTTAGTCTCTGTCCCACAGAAGGATCATAATCTAAGGGGGAGAGAGAATAGGTTGTCCCCATTTTACAGGTGAGGTACAGAGTCATTAGCTGATTTGCCCCACGTCGCCCAACGGACATTTCTTCATTTGTGTTCAGCCACGCAGCCCTCCTCCCTCAGAGCACCAGGGATCGATGCCATCTGGGACTATCTGAGTGTAAGATGCACAAAATGGTGGAGCTACAACAGAGTTGAGTGGTTTTGGGGGTGACCCCGATACCCCCAACAACAAGCAGGACCCTTAGGGCATCACTGTCTTGTCCCGTGATGAGGGAGCTGAGATCTGTTGTAAAATTGGGTAGTGGAGCAGGAATTATTTCAGATGTTGCGTCTCAGTCGAGGATTTCCCTTGCGGATAGCCGTGCGGCTGGATGGCTTTTTAACCCCATTATTTAGGACTGAAAGAGTAGGGGGTCGAGGAGCGAGCTGCCTTCCTCCTCTCCCTGTGGCACAGAGAATTGCTTCTGGGAAGCCCCAGCCCCGTTCCTTAGGGAGCGAAATTGGGTCAAGCCATGCCACAGGATCGAAGCGGGTCAGTTGCTTTTCCAAGGTGTTGGAAACCCACCGTTTCCATCAGCCTAACGGATGGCTTTTAAGCAGTGGCAGCGACGGTGTGAAAAGGAAAACTGGGGATACGTCTCGGGAGCTAAGCCTGGGAGGAATAGAGGTGGGCTGAGTGGCCTAATAAAGAGCAAAATTATTGACTTTTCTCTCTGTATAATCGATCGCGCGGCGTGTGGGGCCGTTCTCAGATCGGGATAGATGGAGCTTTTTACGAAGCCGACGGCGGCGGGGGAGATCTGAGGAAAACACCTGCTGGTTTCTTTCTTTTTTTTTTTAAATAGTATTTGTTGAGTTCTTAGTATGTGTCAGGCGCTATACTAAGTGCTAGGGTAGATACAGGCCAATCAGGTTGGACACTGTCCACCTCCCACGTGAAGGCCGCGGTCTTAATCCCCATTTTACAGATTTGATAACTGCAGCACAGAGAAGTGAGGTGACTTGCCCAAGTTCACAGCAGACCAGGTGACAGAGCCAGGATCGGAACCCAGTGCCTGTTGACTCCCGGGCCCGTGCTCTATCCACTAGGCCACACTGTTTCTTGGGGCTCTGGGGATGCTCGCAGTTTTGACCCTTTGAATCCCTGCGGGCTCATCGGCGGGTCTCTGATACTGGCCACGACCCTACAGGTGGCAGAGTTTGTGGATGAGCGCCCGGAGGAGGTGAAGTGGATGGAAGAATTCCGGACCAGCAACAAGTGGAGGCTTCTGGGAGGTGAGGGCCGAGCTGGGGATCCGGGACGTTTCCGGGATCTGCTCCGGCTGGGAGCTGCGGGTCAGCTCCCGGGGGCGGGAACCCTTGGAAGACGAGGAGCCGGAAAGCAGATTTTTCCAATCTCTTCCTTTTGCAGGGGTAACCATTCATTCAATAGTATTTATTGAGCGCTTACTATGTGCAGAGCACTGTACTAAGCGCTTGGAATGTACAAATTGGAACCAGACACGCGTGCTCCTCTTTTTAGAAGCAGCTTCCCCTTAGCAGAGGCCATCTCCACCTTTTTCTCACGGGCAGAGGTGCTGCAAGAGATTCTCCCTCGGGGTCCCCTCCCCTCAACCCCCCGTCCAGCTCCTGCTTGTACGTGAATGTCCGCACACCCGCCTGAGCGGGGGAAGGTAAAGGGAGGCTGGCTTTGACCCCTCTCCCTGCCTTTTGATCACTTCTCTTGCCGGAACAGAATCCTGACTCTCCTTCCTGCCGGTCCCTTGGCGGCTGAGTGGGGCTTCTTTTTCTGAAAAGGCAGGGAGCCAGCCAGGTGTGATTCCTACCGCTTCTCAGGAGTTGGGGGCTGTTGGTCAAATTCTCAGCAGACCCCAAGGGTGGGGAACCCTAGGACGTGGGCTGCCCCGGGGTGTTGGGGTGATGCCCTATTTATTTTGTTAATGAAATGTACATCGCCTCGATTCTGTTTAGTCGCCATTGTTTTTACGAGATGTTCTTCCCCTCGACTCTATTTATCGCCATCGTTCTCGTCTGTCCGTCTCCCCCGATTAGACCGTAAGCCCGTCAAACGGCAGGGACCGTCTCTATCTGTTGCCGACTTGTTCATTCCAAGCGCTTAGTATGGTGCTCTGCACATAGTAAGCGCTCAATAAATACTATTGAATGAATGCCCTGCCTTCTCTCTACTCCGTCTGGCTGGGTGCCCTATGGCAGCAGACCCGGGCGGGCAGACCAGCCGCTGTTTGGAGGCTAGGGCGGGGAGGGGCGGGAGACTGACCCTTTGCTCCCTGCATTCAGATGAGAATGAAGACCCCCAAGACCCAGAGATCTTCCCAGCAGTACCACGTCCAGGAAGGTAAGTTCCCTGCCTTTTGGGTTTTTCCCAGGAACCCTCTGCCAATTAAATTAGAGGATGTTGTTCGGCCGCAAAGAGGTGGAAAGTGTTCACTGGGTATTTACAGTAAGGGGGCTGGAACTGTGCAGGGAATACGTAATTCGCTATGTGTCTATGTGGTTGCAGCTGGGAAACTTCGAAACAAATGAAATCCAAGAAGTCTTCCGACAGGTCCCGGCACGACTCCCCGGACGCCTCGCCGCCCCGCCGGGCCCGGCACGACTCCCCGGACGCCTCGCCGCCCCGCCGGGCCCGGCACGACTCCCCGGACGCCTCGCCGCCCCGCCGGGCCCGTCACGACTCCCCGGACGCCTCGCCTCCCCGCCGGGCCCGGCACGACTCCCCGGACGCCTCGCCTCCCCGCCGGGCCCGGCACGACTCCCCGGACGCGTCGCCGCCCCGCCGGGCCCGGCACGACTCCCCGGACGCCTCGCCTCCCCGCCGGGCCCGACACGACTCCCCCGACGCCTCGCCTCCCCGCCGGGCCCGACACGACTCCCCCGACGCCTCGCCTCCCCGCCGGGCCCGACACGACTCCCCCGACGCCTCGCCTCCCCGCCGGGCCCGACACGACTCCCCCGACGCCTCGCCTCCCCGCCGGGCCCGGCACGACTCCCCTGACCTCTCGCCTCCCCGCCGGGCCCGGCACGACTCCGACCTCTCGCCGCCCCGCCGGGCTCGGCACGACTCCCCGGTCCAGTCCTCTACCAGAACGAAAAGCAGCAAAAGCCTAGACAGACACTCCACCAAGACCTCTCTAAGTCGAAAGGATCACCGGCACCGTGAGCGAACGCCCCCCAGGACCAGCGGACTTGGGAGTGGTTTTGACCCATCTCTTCTACGGAAGAAGCGAACAGAGTCCCCTCCCAAGGAGCAGAAGCCTCAGCGTGGTCCTAAAGGTGGGCGGCGTTAAGGCCAATGGCCAGATCCTGCTGTGGTGGAGAGGGGACGGTTGGAACGGCACCAGCCTGGCAGAGTGAGATCGGAACTAGGCCTGCTGAGTCCCAGCTCCCAGATCCGATGGCCGCCCCGACCCGGGTGGTGCCCGCCTGGGGCCGGTGGTCCGATTCCACGGGTGTTTGGCTTATGGCCAGTGCTCGGGAGCCTCCCCACGGGCCGACAGGATCCCCATGTCTTTCAGGCTGCTCCCCCGTCCGCCGGGAACATCCTTCGAATCCGTCGCCCACGCGGCGCCGGCGGCACGATTCGGACTCTCCCCCATCGCGCCGGGGCAGCCGGCGCCCTCCCGATCCGGACCTTTCCCCGCCGCGGATTGGGCGCGGCCGGGCTTCCGGGCCCCGGGGCTCCGACTCTGATCTCTCCCCTCCGCGGAGGCGGCGGAGGGCCGGCTCTTCCGATTCCGACCCGTCTCCTCCCCGGCGTGGTCCGTCCGGTGCAAAGAAGGTAGGCGTCCCCGTTGATGTGCGACTCTCTTCCTGCGCCCTGGACTCCGACCCCCTCACCCCCCCGCGGCCTCGGTTTGATTCGACAATGGCTGCAGGGACAGCCTCTGTGCTGGCTGCCCCATTGAGATGTTGGGGGTGAGCGGTGACGTTAAAGGTGGCGGGTGGTGGGGCGGACGTGGTTCCGCGACACCTGGAAAGATGGACAGAATGGATGGAAAGAAGTAATCTAATCAGTTCCCCCACTTCCAAGCCAGGCTGCCGGCCCGGCTGAGCTGACACGGCGTCGGGCTCACCTGGGCTTGTGGCTGGGGCGGCTGAACCCCCCGGCCCGGTGTCGGGGAGCGGACTGAGCCGATGGGTCTTGGCCTGGGCTCAGAGGGCCCCGGAGGGGTTGACCCCACCGAGCGCCCCGCGACAGATGTGGAGGGACTTCCGGAGAGCCCAATCTTACCTCTGTGTGGGTGCGCGCTTCTCTGTGAGACTGCCGGAGGGCAGAGTGTTCGTCCATGGGGTCGTGAGCAGAAGCCCCCGCTGGCCTGCGAGAACGTAGGCATCTGGCTGCTCGGCAGGTGAGTTGGCTTGAGCACTATCTGGCCCCAGAACCGGAGGCGTGATGGGTTGTGATCTCTCAACCTCCTTTCAGCCCGAGGGTTTTGGGTGTCAGTAGTGGGTTTTTAGCAGCCTTGGTCGAATTCCCGGAAGCGGGCCCAGCAGCAACCTTCGGGGTCTTTAATTTGGAAAATCCAGAAGCCGTATTGCCCAGGCAGCGAAGGGCAGCTCGGCTGTTCATCGAGGCATCGTGAACACGTGGCGTTTTGCGTCCCTGGGGACGCAGGCACCGTGGCTGGCCCCACCCACCGTGGCCCACTTCAGGCACACTGCCAACCGCGAGAGACCTGTTCTGGGTTACCCGGTCGCCCGTCTTTGGTTGTGGGGAAGGGGCGGAAGAGCTAAGCGTGCCGTCCCTTTTCTCTGGCAGGCCCAGATGCTTTCCGGAGCAAAGGCGGGGCTGAAGTCGGCCGACGCAGTGAGGAAAGAGCAGCAGGAGCTCAGGAAGTCAGATCGGGACACCGGGCAGCTGGAAGGTACGGTCTCGGGAGCCGGGGCCCGGGGAGTCCGGTGCTGGGACCCCCTTCCTGCTCCCCTCTCCGACAACCAATCAACAGATAAGTTCCCTGCCCGAGCGAGTTGACGGCACTGCCGGGGCGTCGTAGCATCAGCCCTTCTCGTCTCTTCACCCCTTTCCCGCCCCCGCAGCCGAGTCCCAAAACGCGGAGACGGTTTTCCGCGACCGGCTGGGCCACAAGAGGGACCTGAAGCTGGAGCGGTTGGAGCGTCGGCGACAGGCAGAGGAGCAGTCGGAGAAGGACGAGCAGTACGCCCAGTGGGGGAAGGGGTGAGTACGCTCTCGGGCCAACGGACGATGACTCTCCCCGCCTTCAAAGCCTTATTGAAGGCCCATGTCCTCCAAGAGGCCTTCCCTGATTAAGCCCTCTTTTCCACTTGTCCCGCTCCCTTTATTCATCCCCCTCTCCCCAACCCCACAGCACTTAGGTCCATACCTGTAATTTATTTATATATGTTAGTATCTGTCTCTTCCTCTAGACTGTAAGATCGTTGTGGGCAGGGAATGTCTATTTATTGTTGGATTGCACTCTCCTGAGTGCTTAATATAGTGCTCTGTGCACAGTATGTGGTCAGTAAATTCAGTCGACTGACTGACTGGCCCCAGGATGCCGGGGGCCAGGTCCCCTCCCCTCTACACCTCCCGGGAGGGTCTGTGGTCCACGAGCCTACCCAGAGGCTCCTGGAGTCCCAGTGCTCCGGCCTGGTAGCCAAACCCTGCCCGAGATAGCCTAACGCCCATCCCCGGCCCTCCCGATCCGCCCGGTCCCTCCGCTTCTCCGTCTCTGGGGGCCGGGGTGAGGTCCGGAACATTCCACTACCCTCTCGGGTCCAAGCGACCTTTGACCGGAGCCGGGGAAGTAGGCGGCTGTCGGAGGTGGGGTCTCTCCCGAAGGGGACTGGCCTAATGGGCGGGTGGCCCCGATGCTGGCCACCGTAACCCCTTTCTTCTCTCCCAGCCTGGCTCAGAGCAGGCAGCAGGAACAGAACGTGCAGGACGCCATGAAGGAGATGCAGAAGCCGCTGGCCCGCTACATCGACGATGAGGACCTGGACCAGATGCTGCGGGAGCAGGAGAGGGAAGGGGACCCCATGGCCGACTTCATCAAGAAGAAGGCGGCCAAGGAGAACAAGGGCAAGAAAAGTGCGTGCCCCTGCGCGGTGGGCCGCTCCCAGAGGTCGGGAGGGGGTGCGCCGTGAGGGCGGGATTGGCCACGCTGGGGTGCGTGGGTGGTTCGCCCCAGATTCCGCTACTGCCCAAGTTGTCAGGTTATCCACAGCCCGGGCCCAGGACCGCTCCTCTGGGGAAAGAAGGGGTTGTGTTCCTTCCCAGAAGAGCCGACCCAGGGTGGGGAATGAATGGTGACCACCTCCCTTGTCCTTTCTAGCCAAGCCCCGGTACAGCGGTCCAGCCCCGCCACTCAACAGGTTCAATATCTGGCCTGGATATCGCTGGGATGGAGTGGACAGGTTGGTGGATTTTCTGGGGTCTGTGTCCCTGTCCTGGCTTCCCCCATTAGACCTGGAGGGCAGCGATTGTGCCACCTTGTCTTTCCTTCCCCCCCGGCAGGTGGGTTTGGGGGGAGAAGGGGTGTGTGCGTGTGTCCTCGTCCTTGTCCTTCCTCCAATACCATGGGCGTCTGTCTTTTCATGCTATTAGCAGCCCCTTGAGGGGCTCCGGGACACCCACTCCCCCACTGCCTACCCTCCTTGTCGTCCAGCCCCGGGATCTGCCCCCGGTGGGCTTTGTGCCCATCTGCCCTCTGACTCTCGGTCCCCATCCCGCCCGCAGGTCCAACGGATTTGAACAGAAGCGCTTCGCCAGGCTGGCCAGCAAGAAAGCCGTCGAGGAGCTCGCCTACAAGTGGAGCGTGGAGGACATGTAGTCGGGTGGTGGTCCAGGGCCTAAGTGGACCACTGCTGCCAGGGCAAGGCAGAGGGCTAGGCAGAGGCTCGGGAGCACTGGATGCCAGCCTCTACCTGTGCCCGCTCCCAGACGGCTCGGGCCCGGAGAACTGAGGAGGCTTGGGTCGGGCGAAGCCTTGACGGGAAGACCGTGGTCACCTGGGCGCCCGGGGAAGTCCACCTGGCCTTCTGGGACTAACTGACCAGGAGCCCCGGGAGCCCACCTTTGATTCTTTTCCCTTTTTTTCTAACAAATACATCTTTATTTTTCCAAGCTCTTTTCCAACTCAGCTCTCCGTTTCTTGGGGCCAGGGGCCGGGGGCGTTGGTGGTCCTCTGGGACCACCACAGCGGGAGCCCTATTGGCGAGCGGCACCCTCAACCCTGGAGGGCGACTCCCAGTTGGTCTCCGGACCCCAAGTGCTCAGAATGGGCTCTGAAGCCTGGGCAAGGCACTGTCCCCGTCGGACCTCCCGGGAATCCCGCTTGGAGGCAGTTGTACTACGGCCACGTGGTCGGGGGGAGATCTCGCTGGCTCGTTTCCCTCTCCGGGGTATCGCTTGGGGCACGGGGAAGAGGGCGGGGTGGGGAAGTCGGATAGAGAGCCTTCTCCCTGAGGGTTCTCTGCCGCTGACATCTTTCCCGTGGGCAAGCTGGCACCTGGAGCCCCCAGCGGCCCCCCTCCTACCCCAGTGGTCCCACCCAGAGCTTGTGTTCTGTGAGCCCCACGAGTGAGGGGGGAAGAGGAGTGGTATAGCCTGGTTCCTCCTTTCTTAATGGTATTTAACCACTCACTGTGTGCCAAGCAGTGTACTAAGCGCTAGGGTAGATCCAAGATAATCCTTGGATGGGAGCGTGAATCTCCATTCCCCGCCGTCCTCAGCTGGTGCGCACAGACAGGAAGTAGCCCTGGAAGTCCAGACGGCAAAGCGGGGCTGCTCCCGCCCCGAGACCATCTCCCCGCCCCCCACCGGGGACAGGGGGCCGGAGAGCGGGGCCGAGGGGTCACTGCTTCTCTGAACCTGCCGTCGGGAGTCGAGGGGCCTGGTGCTGGACCGTGCCCTGCGCCCGGGAGCCCGGCGGTGGCGAGCGGGGAGGGAAGGATGAGCATCGGCGCGCCGCGGCTGCCGGAAACCTCCCAAGCGCTTGGGTTTTAATTGGATTGGAAGCCGCCCCAGCTGGAATGGCAGGAAGGGGCCCGTTGGGGGAGCGGTCCCCCCACTCAGGGCCGCCCCTCGCTCCCTGTGGCGGGCTGGGCCGGGGGGCAGGCGCCTAGGGGTGGCTCAGGCCGGGGCGGTGGAAGTTGGTTTCTCTGTTGCTCCTGCTGCCAGGAGAGGTAAGCCTGCATCAAGCTGGAGGGCTGCTGGGTCATCCTGTCGGGAGCATCGGACCGGTCAGGGGGCGAAGGTCTCCCCTCCCCTCGTCCCCGCCCCACGTCCGCCTTCGTTCCCCCTGCCCTCCCCGCTGGTACCTGTAGTTCTTCCTGTGCACGGCGAAGAAGGTCTGCTCTCCCTGGCTGCCCACACAGACCTGCGGGGCCTGGCTTGGCATCACGCCTTCTTTCATCTTGGCCCGGACCTGGCTTGACATCACGCCTTCTTTCATCTTGGCCCCAAGACTACTCTGCGTGGCGGGCCGGTGGTTTAATGGAACGTGAGTGACAGCCGCCAGGGCACAGGAGGGGCATGGGGGCAGAGGGAGGGGCTGGAGTCGATCAGCTGCTGGGGTCTCTATGGGTGCACCCTCTGACATTCCTGCCCCCCAACCCCTGGCCGGTAGTGAGCTAGAGGGTGGGGAAAGGTGGTCCTGGGTGAGTGTCTCCATCCCAGGAAAGGCTCTTCAGCTCGTTTCTTCACGGATGGCCTCTCTCCCTCTCCACCTCCCTCCCACCGTAGACAGCGGGCAACCCGTTGCCTCCCCCTTTTTATTTTTTTGAACCTAGATGGAGCACCTGAGGCACAGAGAGGTTAGGTATGTTCCTCAAGAGTACCCGGCCTTGCAGGGGCGGGGCCGGGGCCAGCTTCACAGGCCAGAGAGCGGGCCAGTGGATTCCACTCCGGCAGATATCGCCACTACCCAGATACCCTTACTTAGGGTTGGGTGATGGTCCTGTGCTGGGGGGTCCCTGGGAAGGATATGGAGCTGGGCTCCCCAGCCCTGGAAGCAATGCTTGTGAGTGCTCAGTACAGTGCTCTGCACTAGTGAGCGCTCAATAAATACTATTGAATGAGTGGTAGTGACTTGGGACTGGGTCCCAGAGCAGGGGGATGGGTAGGAAAGCTGAGAGAGGATGAGGGGCAGTGGGGACCCCCCAGATCGGTCCCCTTGGCAGGGGTCTTTCCCCCTCCTCCCACCGAGGATTCAGATGTACGTGTGTGGCGGGGGGAGGCCGGAAGATGCTCGACCGAACCGTGGCCGGGGTGGCTTACCTTGGTCACCGCGTTCTCTTCAAACCCAGCCATCCCCTGGCACCCCAGCTCACCTGGCCGGGTTGGCCGGAAATTGCGGGGAGTCTGGAAGTCCACCCTGGGGAGAAGGGGGCGGACCGGCCATGAGAACAGGACACAGGTCGGACTCTCCTACGTATCCCCCGTGCATTTCCCTGGACATAGGATACGTTGCTCCAGCCCGGACCCTCCGGGGTGGGAGTAGGGGGGATTCCTTGAAACTCACGAGACTCCGGGTCTCGGGGCCTAGACCCTTGCGGGTAAGCACCGGCCTGACCGGCCTGCTTTCTCTCTGGCTCGCCTTTTGCCACTTAGCTGTGTGACTGTGGGCAAGTCACTTAAATTCTCTGTGCCTCAGTTCCCTCATCTGTAAAATGATTATTAATAATAATAATAATAATAATAATAATGTTGGTATTTGTTAAGCTCTTACTATGCAGAGCACTGTTCCAAGCGCTGGGGTAGATACGGGGTCATCAGGTTGTCCCAAGCGGGGCTCACAGTTAGTCCCCATTTTCCAGATGAGGGAACTGAGGCACAGAGAAGTGAAGTGACTTGCCCACAGTCACACAGCTGACAAGTGCCAGAGCCGGGATTCAAACCCATGAGCTCCGACTCCCAAGTCCTGGCTCTTTCCACTGAGCCACGCTGATTAAGACTGTGAGCCTCACGTGGGGCAACCTGATGACCCTGTATCTCCCCCAGCGCTTAGAACAGTGCTCTGCACATAGTAAGCGCTTCACAAATACCAACATTATTATTTTTATTATTCTTTTTTACGGATTTTTAGGCCACACCAATTTGGAAGCGGAAGGTCGTTAGGTTGGAGGAGACTTTGAGGTTTCCGCCGCTAGAGGGCGACACTCTCCACTTTTTGTCCTGGCGCGGGGCATCTAAAGTGGATTTACAGTGCGTGGTTTTAAAAAATTAAAAAATATGGGCTGTTTAGGAGGTGGCACTTGGAGAAAACTGCCCAGGAAGAAACCGAATTAACCTTTCCAGTCTCCTCGGTCTGCCAGGAAAGCAGAGCTCAAGACCCATCCCCTGATAACTGTGGTATTAGGCGCTTGCTGTGTGCCGAACACCCTACTCAGGCGCTGGGGTAGATACAAGCAATTAGGTCCCACGCGAGGTTCACGGCACGAGTAGGAGGGAGAACTGGAATTCAATCCCCATTTTGCAGATGAGGGAACTGAGGCACAGAGAAGTTGGGACTTGCCCAAGATCACGGAGCAAACAAGTAATAATAATAATAATGTTGGTATTTGTTAAGCGCTCACTATGTGCCGAGCACTGTTCTAAACACTGGGGTAGACACAGGGGAATCAGGTCGTCCGACGTGAGGCTCACAGTCTTCATCCTCATTTTACAGATGAGGGAACTGAGGCCCAGAGAAGTGAAGTGACTCGCCCACAGTCACACGGCTGACAAGTGGCAGAGCCGGGAGTCGAACCCGTGACCTCTGACTCCGAAGCCCAGGCTCTTTCCACTGAGCCACGCTGCTTCCCGGGTGACACTTGTGACTGGGATTTTAATCCAGGGCCTCTGACTCTCAGGTCCGTGCTCTGTTCCACCAGGCCACACTGCTGCCCTAGCAGTGCCCTTTTACCGGAGGTGGAAAGGAGGGTCAGGGGGAGAGAAGAACTCATTCTCCATTTGTCTCTTGCTGGCAGGAGACAGTGAGGCCTGCTCTTTGGTCTGATAGCATTTGTGGACATAAATGACCCCCGTTATCCCTAACTCAAACCACTGTCAGCTCGTTATGGGCAGGGAACGTGCCCACTATTCCTGCTATCTTGTCCTCTCCCAAGTGCTTAGTAAAATGCATACACCGAGTGACCAATAAATATCATTGATGAAGAGAAAAGAGCCAAAGGGAGCTGGAGTGATTGAAGAGCGGAACTAGTTAATCAGGCAGGACTTCCTGGGGAAGAGAAGTTTTTTGTTTTTTCTGTTGGTTTTTTTTTTCCAATGTTGCCAAAAAATGGGACGGGGAAAAGGGTGTCCCATGGGGGGAGAAGAGGATGGGTGTGCTTGGCTCAGACGTGGGAGAGGCGTGGGTAGAGGCGAAGCGTGAGTTTGCTGGGCAGGGTGCAGAGCAGAGGTGCCCACTGCACAGGGGCAAATGGGGCCCCTCCTCCCAACTTTCTGAGTTGGGCTCACTCATCCCAGCTCTCCGATGAGACTAGAGAATTTCCAAAATGTGGTTCTCTGTTGTTTGGTCTTTCCCTGTGCTCATCTCCACCCCCTAAAGCCCCTGCCCCCTTTTCACTCCCACACTTCCAGTGGAAAGACCGCATCTTTGATGCAGAGCGTGCTGGGACGTAGCTGGAGATGAGGTCTGGTCGGATCGCCGCCCGACCTCTCTCTTCCTCCTCGTCTCATTCCTCTGCCCTCCGGCTCTCCCCCCCAACTCCTGATTTCCAGGAGGGCAGGGCAGAAAGAAGGAAAAGATGGTGTTTTCTCTCTCCCCATTGCCCTCCCAGGACCCCCATCGCCCGCAGATGTGGTCAGGGGCCTAGAGTTGTCTGGTCAGGCCCCTGGAGACCAGGGCAGGATCTTGTCCCGTGTGAGCAATGACCCACCTGTGTCCCCAGTGAGGACCGAGGGTGTTGGGGGGTGGCAGCCGGGATGTCTTTCGGTTGGAGGCCGGGAAGTCTTTCTGGTATATCGTGATGCAGTCCATAGGGGTTCGGGGACCCAGTATCTCGCTTGGGCCCCAGCTCGGGGGCTGAGGCGTGTGGGGCCTGACGGTCTGGGGCCGGAAAGAGAGCTGGTGGGTGGTACACATGTTGTGTTCGCCTGCCGGAAGAAGACCCCAGGGAGGGGGCGGAAGGTGGGTCGGGAGGGTCAGTGGTCAGAGCGTGGGGCTGGGAGTCAGAAGGATGTGGGTTCTAATCCCAGGTCCTGCCTCTGGTTTACTGTGTGACCTTGGGTAAGTCACTTAACTTCCCTGTACCTCAATTACCTCATCTGTAAAAGGGGGACAAAGACTCTGAGCCCCATGTGGGGCAACCTGATTACTTTGTATCTACCTCAGAACAGCACTGGTGCTTAGAACAGTGCTCGGCCAATAGTAAGCACTTAAAAAATATTAATTCATTCAGTAGTATTTACTGAGCGCTTACTATGTGCAGAGCACTGTACTAAGCGCTAGGAATGTACAATTCAGCAAGAGACAATCCCTGCCCATTGACGGGTTTACAGTCTAATCGGGGGAGACAGACAAAAACAATAGCAATAAATAGAATCAAGGGGATGTACATCTCATTAACAAAATAAATATGATAATTATCGTTATTATTACCCCCCCAGCGCTTAGTTCAGTGCCTGGCACATAGTAAGTGCTTAACAAATACCACAATTATTATTATGATGTCAGTCCTCGACTTCCAATTAATTGAGTTTATTGAGCCTTTACTATGTGCATAACACTGAACTAAGCACTTGGGAGTGTACGGTATAACAGAGTCGGGATTCTTTCAGTGGTACTTGATAAGCACTTACTACATGTCAAACACTGTTCTAAGCACCAGGGTAGGTACAAGTTAATTAGGAGTTAATTAGGTCAGACACAGTCTCCCGCATGAGGCTCACAGTTTAAAGAGGAGGGAGAAAAGGTAATTAATTAATCCCCGTGCTATAGGTGAGATAACCGAGGTACAGTCACTCGCTTTGTTCTTCCCCGCTCCCAGCCCCACAGCTTTTTATGTACCTGTCATTTATTTATATTAATGTCTGTCTCTGTCCCCTAGACTGTAAACTCGTTGTGGGCAAGGAATATGTTTATTGTTGAATTGTATTCTCCCAAGCGCTTAATACAGTGCTCTGCACACAGTAAATGCTCAATAAATACGATTGAATGAATGCGACTTGCCCAGGGTCACACAGCAAGCAGTCGGAAGATCCGGGATTAGAACCCAGGTCCTCTGACTCCCAGGCCCGGGCTCTTCCACTAGGCCACGCTGCCCACAGGGAGGCTTCCGTGGAGTGGCCTCCCAGCTCCTTCTGGTGTAAGGATGAGGGGTTTGGAGTGGGAGGGAGTTGGGAGAGCGATAGCCCTGCCCGAAGACCCTCCCCTGGGGTGGGAGGGTGGGATGTGGTGGAGGGAGAGGGGCGTGGAAGGGGGAGCTGACCTTGGAAAGCTAGGTTAGATGCCGGGCTCTTTCGGGGGCCGGGCTGCACCTCTTGCGTCGTGCTGCAGTGGTCTTTCTGGCTTGTGGCTTCCAGTTCCGCATTCTTGTTGGGGGCCAGGAGCTTCCCTGGTGGGGTGGGGGGTCGGACCAGTTGGGCCAGGGTCACTGTAGGGACCCTCCTTTTCCCCCACCTTCTCCAGCCAGTGCCCCGGACCGTACCTGCCTCGGAGGGCTTCTCTCCGTAGAAGACGGGGGGCTCCGTGTTCCAGGGCTGGAAGGAGTCCTGATGGGTCGTGGTGGGCGTGGAACTGGCCCTCTGGGACTCCGGACCGTAGAGGAGGTCCCGGAGGCTCTCGCGGGGCTTGACCTACGGGAGGGGCTGCGTCTCGGAGGAAGACCACCTTCCCTCCCTTTCCCCCCTCGGCACCCCCTCCGCACACCAACAGGGTCCTCCAGCGACCCACCCCCACCTTCTGGTCACCCCCTCTGGGGACTGGCCCAGCCGGACCCCCCTCCTCCCAGTTACCGAGTCGACTGCCGGCTGGGCCCTTAGCTGGGGGATCTCTGGGTGGGCTCTGGGAGGGAGGGTCTCTTGCCCCCATCAGCCTAGGGCTTACCGATTCCCGCACCCCGACCTTCTCGGGGGCCGCCTGGGAGCTGGACGTCTTTTGCGGGGTGGTATTGAAGGCCATGCCCTGGAGTTTAGGGGGCGGAAGCAGGAGTGAGGTCTTCTGCGACTGTCTGAAGTAGAGAGGTGGTGGGGTTTGGGGGTTGGGGAGAGCTGTAATTCCCATCATGAGGAGCAGTGCACACCCAGCCCTTCTCCGGGCCCCTCGAACCCCACTCCGGATGAGAATAATAGTAGTATTTGTTAGGCGCTTACTGTGTGACAGGCACTGTACTAAGTACTGAGGTAATAATAATAATGTCGGTGTTTGTTAACCACTTACTATGTGCAGAGCACCGTCTTAAGCGCTGGGGTAGATATAGGGTAATCAGGTTGTATCACGTGAGGCTCACAGTTAATCCCCATTTTACAGACGAGGTAACTGAGGCACAGAGAAGTGAAGTGACTCGCCCACAGTCACACAGCTGACAAGTGGCAGAGCCCGGAGTCGAACCCATGGTCTCTGACTCCGAAGCCCAGGCTCTTTCCACCGAGCCACGCTGCCTCCCCTAGTTACAAGGTAATCGGTTTGGACACGGTCCTGTCACACACACAGGGCTCACCGTCTTAATCTCCGTGGGACAGACGGAGAAACTGAGGCTCAGAGAAGTTAAGCGATTTGCCGAAGGTCACACAGCAGACAGCCCCCCGCTCCCCGCCCCCCAGCAGCCACCTTCCCCAGGGTGGTGGGATCAGGCCCACGTTAAGTGGGTGACCCGTCAATAAAACAAAAAACTCCTAAGGTCCAACCCCCCCAGCTCAGGCACGTTCTGCCCCGGGGCAGTGCTCACTGCTTTCTTCCAGGGAGTGGATGCCCTCCTGACCGCTTACTGCCAGGGAATGCGTGGATGCCCTGATGGTGGAGGTGGAGAACGGGTCCTCGATGCCCTCTGGCCCTCCTCCTGGTGTGGTTCCTCCTGTGCCTCCTGAAGGGGCAGAGAGAAAGCGTGGCAGGGATTTGGGCGGCTGGTTCCTAGGAATTCTAGTTCTTCCCCCTGGCAAGCCAGTACAGTAATTTGTGCCAAAACGTTTCCAGTTGGGTTGAAATGGGTGTGCGTGTTGGGGGCGGGGGAGTTGAGGTGGCACTCTGTGAGCAGAGGAAAGGACCAGAGGAGACAGGGCTGGGCCCAACCCCTGAATTCAAATCCTGACATCGCTTGTGTACTGGGTGACCTTGGGCAAGTCGCTTCACTTCTCTATGCCTCAATTACCTCATCTGTAAAATGGGATTTAAGACTGTGAGCAGCAGGAGTGATGGGGACTATGTCCAATCCACTTTGCCTGTGTCCAGCCCAGTGCTTAGTACAGTGCCCGGCACATAGCAACAATAATAATAATAATAATGTTGGTATCTGTTAAGCGCTTACTACGTGCAGGGCACTGTTCTAAGCGCTGGGGTAGACACAGGGTAATCAGGTTGTCCCACACGAGGCTCACGGTCTTCACCCCCATTTTAGAGATGAGGTAATTGAGGCACAGAGAAGTGAAGTGACTTGCCCACAGTCACACAGCTGACAAGCGACAGAGCTGGGATTCGAACCCATGACCTCTGACTCCCAAGCCCGGGCTCTTTCCACTGAGCCGCGCTGCTGGAGGACAGGGCGGTCCTGACCTTAGGAACAGAGGTGGGTAGAGAGCACCAGGGCCTCATGTTGCTAAAGTGGAAGAAATGTGTGCCCTAGACGGACCCCACCCAGGGTCAGTAATGGAGTGCGTATGGCGGAGGGTAATCTGGAAAGGTTTCCTGGAGGAGTAGCCGTTTGATGGAGGGGGCTGGGTGAGATTTATTTTCCTTAATAATTTTTTATGATATTAAGCACCTACTGTGTGCCAGGTACTGTATTAAGTGCTAGAATAGATACAAGATAATCGGATTGGAAGCAGTCCGTGTCCCACTTGGGACTCACAGTCTTACTCTCCATTTTACAGATGAGGTAACCGAGGCACAGAGAAGTGAAGTGACTTGCCCAAGGTCAAACAGCAGACAAGTGGCCGAGCTAGGATTAGAACCCAGATCCTCCGACTCCCGCGCTCTTTCCCAGTAGGTCACGCTGAGCAGCAGCGTGGCTTGGAGAAGAGGAACCGAAAGAGCATTCTAGCTTGGGGGAATGGTGCGGGAGCGGGGAGAGGCCGCCTCGGAGCAGGCCTGGCCCAGGGAGGGCCTTGGAGGTGGGGTGAGAGGGAGAGAAAAGGGGTGGCAGCTGGAAGCCCAGGATGGGAGACTCCGGGACCCTCCCCGTCTCTCCCTGGCCGGGACTGGGCTGAGCTTTGGCGCCGTACGGTTTCCACGGTGCCAGATTGGCCTGCCCACCCAGGGCCAGTTGGATTGTGAAAGCAGTGGCCAGGTGGGGAGAGAGAGGATTTTGAGCCACCAATTAGCAAGACCCTTGATCAGAGTGAGAACTCCCAGCGGGCTTCGGTCATTTCACGTGAACTTGGATCTCCTGAAATCTAGGACTCCTCCCCACAATATTTATGTACATAATCCATAATTTATATTGAGGTTTGCCCCTCTAAACTGCAAGCTTGTTGTGGGCAGGGAACGTGTGTTTGAACTCTGAGACTGTACTCTCCTAAGCACTTGGTACCGTGTTCTGCACACAGTCAGCTTTCAGTCAATAATAATGTTGGTATTTGTTAAGCGCTTACTATGTGCAGAGCACAGTTCTAAGTGCTGGGGTAGACACAAGGGAATCGGGTTGTCCCACATGGGGCTCACAGTCTTAATCCCCATTTTGCAGATGAGGTAACTGAGGCACAGAGAAGTTAAGTGACTTGCCCAGAGTCACACAGCTGACAAGTGGCAGAGCCAGGAATCGAACCCATGACCTCTGACTCCAAAGCCCGTGCTCTTTCCACTGAGCCACGCTGCTTCTCTACCACTGATTGAATAATAGTGGTAATAATGGATTTAAGTTCTTTCTCTGATCCACGCACCCAACTCAGTGCTGGGTTATATAAAATACAAGGTCGGGCACAGTCCCTGTCACACACGGGATTCACAGTCTACGTAGGAGAGAGGACAAATATTGAAAGCCCATTTTACAGAATAGGAAGCTGAGGCCCCGTGACTTGCCCAAGGTCACACAGATAAATGGTGGAGCCAGGATTGGCACCGAGCTCCTCTCACTCCTGGGGCAAGGATTCTTTCTCTGTCCTAAATCATATCTGTTAAGTGCTTCCTATGTGCCAGGCACTGTATTAGGTGCTGGGGTAGATACAAGTTAATCAGGTTGGACCCAGTTCCTTTCCCACATAGAGCTCACAGTCTTAATCCCTATTTTGCAGATGAGGTAACTGAGGTCCAGAGAAGTTAAGTGACTTCCTCAAGGTCACATAGGAGACAAGTGGCAGAGCTGGGATTAGACCCCGAGTCCTTCCGACTCCCAGGCCCGAGTTCTTTCCACTCGGCCACGCTCTGCTTCTTCTCTAGGTTTTCCCCTTGTGGAAACACTTGCTTTCCCAGCGTGCTCCTGACTTCTCTGCTTGTGGGGCTCTGCTCAGGTCAATCAATCAATCAATCATTGCTATTTATTGAGCATTTACAACGTGCAGAGCACTGTACTAAGCACTTGGGAGACAATAGAACAAAATTGGAAGACATGATCCACCACGAGCCCCCCAGGCCTCTACAAGAAGGGCTGTCGGCCTCTCCTGCTTTTTGCCTCCCTTGTCCCTAATCTTGACTGAGGGTCCCCGGATGTCCCGAGCCGGCCCGGCTTGAGCTCCCTCTCTCTCCCCATCTCTTTGAAATGTCTCTGCCGCCCTGTTTCTTCCCATCTTTTGACCTTTCTCTCCTCCTCCCTGGCTTTGTGGCGGATGGAAGGCATCGGTGGTAACCATGGTGATGGCCCTGCCTGCCTTTCTGTTTCACTGGCTGCCTGTCCATCTCTCGCTCTTCTCATCCTTGACCCTGGTCCTGTCTCCACCTTCTCGTCCTCTCCCTCGTCCCTATTCTCCCTCCCAGTTCTCTCCTCCTCATCCTCCCCCTTTAATCCTCTTCACCTCATCCTCTCCGTCCTCCCTTCATCCTCCTCCTCATCAAAGTCTCCCCCCCACGTCGTCTCCCCGTCCCTCCCCTCCTGGTCACCCTATCCTCTCTAGTTGTCCCCCCTCTTCTTTCCTCCTCCTCACCCCCCACTCCTCTCTTCGTCTTCCCCCCATATTCCCCATCCTTGCCTCCTTGTCCTCCCATCCTTCCTTTCTCATCACTCCATTTCCCCTTTTCATTCCCCCTTCATCTCTCCCTCATGCCCCTCCCTGTCCCCCTCCTTGTCTCCCCCTCTTCATCTCCCCTTCCTCAACTTCCCCTCCTCCTCTTCTCCCCCTCCTTCTCACCCCCCTCCTCCTCATCCCCCTCCTTCTCCTCATCCATTTATTGAGCTCCTGCTGTGTGCAGAGCAGTGCACTAAAACTTGGGAACAGACACTAGAAATCAAAGATTCATTTCTGCTTGGCCGCGTCTCCGGGTCTGCCACCCAGTGTCCGACTCCTTTGTCTACCTCTCTAGATCTTTCTGTCTCTCATTTTTGTCCCCAGCTTCTCTCTCTCTGCGGCTTTGCACTTTTGTCTGCCTCTCTGTCCATCTGTCTGACTGTGTCTCCCTCGCTCCGTCTCTAGATCTCTGTCCTCGTCTCTCTGGGGGTCTGCCCTGTGAGTCTGTTTCACTGTCCTAGCAGTGGTTTGTCTCTTTGGCTCTGGCCTCGTCTCTGCGGATCTCAGTCTCTGGGAATACTCCTCCCTCAAGGCTGAGTCCTTGACTGGTTGCCAGTTTTGGACTGGACTGTCCATTGTTCAGCTGGTCTCTGCCCTGTCCAGAGCAGATGATAATAATAATGACGGTATTTGTTAAGCACTTACTATATGCCAAGCACCGTTCTAAGCTCTGGGGTAGATACAAGGTTATCAGGTTGTCCCACATGGAGCTCACAGTCTTACTCCCTATTTTACAGATGAGTTAAACTGAGGCACAGAGAAGTTGTGACTTGCCCAAAGTCACACAGCTGACAAGTGGCAGAGGCGGGATTGGAACCCATGACCTCTAACTCCCAAGCCTGTGCTCTTTCCACTAAACCTTGGCAGGCTCTCTCTCTCTGGTAGTTTTGTTTTAAGTCCCCCATCCTTGAGACCTGTGGCTGGGAAGAAGCACCAGAGGTTTGGGGGGGCCTGGGGAGGGTGTTGGTGCAAAGACTTGGGTTGGGGGGAAGGGTCAGGGATCTCCCTAGAGAAACAAACACACTAGGTTGGGTGAGCCCTGGAGAACTTCCACAAAATGGGGCACGTGATGTCACTGTGCATAAATAAATAATAATGGCATTTGTTAAGCGCTTACTATATTCAAAGCACTGTTCTAAGGGTTGGGGGGGATACAAGGTGTTCAGGTTGTCCCACGTGGGGTTCACCGTCTTCATCCCCATTTTACAGATGAGATAATTGAGGCCCAGAGAAGTTAAAGGACTTGCCCAAGGTCACACAGCTGACAAGTGGCAGAGCCGGGATTAGAACCCGTGACCTCTGACTCCCAAGCCCGGGCTCTTTCCACTGAGCCACATTGCTTACTGTAACCTAGTGGAAAGATCCTGGGCCTGGGAGTCAGAAGGACCTTGGTTCTAGTCCCGGCTTTGCCACTTGTCTGCCGATGACTTTGGGCAAGTCACTTCACTTCTCTGGGCCTCAGTTACTTCATCTGTACAATGGGGATTAAGAGTTTGAGTCCCACGTGGGACAGGGACTGTGTCCAACCCGATTTTCTCGTATCCACCCCAGCGCTTAGTACAGTGCCTAGCATATAGTAAGCCCTTAACAAATACCACAGTTGTTGTTTTACATGCTGTGACCATGGGCAAGTCACTTCACTTCTCCTGCCTCAGTTTCCTCTACAAAATAGGAATTCGATCCCTGTTCTTTCTTCTACTTAGACAGTGAGCCCCACATGGGACCTGAAGATCTCGTATCTACCCCAGCGCTTAGTAGAGTGTTTGGCACATAGTGAGGGCTTAACAAATCCTACAGTTATGATTATTATTATCTACCACCCTGCAGACCCAGCCTAGCTCCTCCAATGCCATGAGTTTCTCCCTGCCTAGAGTACCCCAGTGAAGGGTACTGAGCCCCAGTGCTGGTTCTAAGTCCCGTTGCCCACCCTGTCCCCCTGCCCCAGAGTGGGCAGAGCTGTGGAGCCACCCCCTTGCCCCCTTCCTGGGACTCCGGACAGGAGAGGGTCCTCTGCTGCATCCAAAGCTGACAGATCCTGTTTATTGTTATAGTTTACATTCCCAAGTGCTTAGTACAGTGTTCTGCACACAGTAAACACTCAATAAGCACAAGTAAATGAATGAAGATCCTCCCCCTGGGGGCCAGGAGCCTAGTGAACTCCCTGGTTCTGCCTTTTTTTTTTTTTAGGAAAAAAGGTATTTGTAAAGTGCTTACTATCTGCCACACACTGTACTAAATGCTGGAATAAATACAAGCTAATCACACTGGGTACAGTTCCTGTCCCACCTGGGGCTCACAGTCTTAGTCCCCATTTTACAGACGGGGGAACTGAGGCACAGAGAATAATAATCGTAATCACTGTGGTACTTGTTAAGCACTTACTCTGTGCCAAGCACTGTACTAAGTGCTGCGTGGATTCAAGAAATCGGGTTGGACACAGTCCCTCTCCAACGTGGGGCTCACAGTCTCGATCTCCATTTTACAGATGAGGGAACTGAGGCCCAGAGAAATAAAGTGACTTGCCCAAGGTCACACAGCAGAGATGTGGCAGAGCAGGGACTAGAACCCATGACCTCCTTACTGTCAAACTCTTGCTCTATCCACTACACCAGAAGTGAAGCGACTTGTCTAAAGCCACACAGCAGACGAGTGGCAGAGTCAGGATTAGAACCTAGGTCCTTCTGACTGCCGGGCCCGAGCTCGATCCACTAGGCCACGGTGTTTCTGCAACTCTTTGGCTGGCAGCGGGCAAAGCAGGGTAGAGGGCAGCCAGAAAGAGGACAACCTCTCCCTAACTGGCCCACAGTTTGGGCCAGAGGCACGGGAGGGGAGAGACACCTCAGGTAATAATAATAACGTGGGTATTTGTTAAGCGCTTACTATGTGCAGAGCACTGGGGGAGATACAGGGTAATCAGGTTGTCCCACATGAGGCTCACGGTCTTCATCCCCATTTTACAGATGAGGTAACTGAGGCATCGAGAAGTTAAGTGACTTGTCCACAGTCACGCAGTTGCAGCCAGCTCTCGGTTTATCTGACAGGGCCCACTGCTGCCCTCCTGGCACTTTCCAGCTCTGCCCCGGGGCAGCGGGATTATGAGAAGGGAGAAGGTGGGTCCCCGAGGGGTTGGTCTGGGCTCCCCCCGCCCTCCCGACCGGGGCCTCAGTCCGTACCCACGTTCCTGGTCGCAGCGACTGGCGCGGCTCCTCTCTCTGGGTCCCTGGAGGTGGTGACTGGAGGGCCAGGCAGCCCCTTACCTGAGGGCAAGATTCTGGAGCCTAGGGCAAGGGTGCCAATGGTTACCATGGCGATCACCAGGGTAACCACCTTGTCAATGCCTGGGGGGTTGGGGGGACAAAGGGAGAGAGCTGCTGGTTGAAAGGGGCCCGGGGGGAGGGAAGGGGGCTGCCGGGTGTGAAAGTGGCCCCGAGGGTTTGGGGTGGAAGCTGGTAGCCGCAGCGTTTATTGAGCACCTGCTAGATGTTGAGCGCTGTATCAGGCATTTGGGAAAGTGCAAGAAAAGTAGAAAGCACGCTCCCTGCCCTGAGGAACCTGAGATTAATGGGAGAGAAGGGCAGACCTAGGCAGTATACATTCTGTAAGAGCAGGAGAAAAACAAAACTAAGCCAAAAAGAATAAATGAATAAATGGATGAAATATATATATTTATATATGTACACCAAAGTTCCAGGGTGACGGGTGGGGTGAAATGAGCAGAAAGGGAGGGATTAATCAGGGAAGGCCTCCAAAGGCAGAGATTTCTAAGGTGTCTTTGAAGACAATCGACTCTCCCTCCACTCTCTTTTCCCCAGCTTGGACTCTTCATTCCTCCCGAGCTAGCCTATTTGCCGGGCCTTCTCATCTCTCACACCTCCGACCCATTCCCGCTGCCTGGAACTCCCTACCGCTTCAAATCTGCCAGCCCACGGACCTTCCCTTTTTCAAAAGCCGGTATGAAATCACACCTCTTCTTGGAAGTCTTCCCAAATTAATCTATCCTCTCCCCGGGCTTTCTGTCATTAGCACCGCAGCACTTCTGCCCCACCCATAAGTTCACTGATTCACAATCACCTCTAGCACTTTTATTTTAACTTTCGGTCACCTTCATATCTATTTTCTTTCTTCCTCTTATTTATCTAGTAATGTTTTTCTCTTCCCAGCGTGTAACCTTGAGGGCAAAGATCGTGTCAACTATTCCATCGTACTCTCTCGAGTGATTAGTACAGCACACCGCGCAAAGGAACTCCATAAATAATATCGATTGATTGACGGCACATGATCAGGCAGATCTGAGTGGAGAGGAAGTTCAGAGCCCGGTAAGGGCAAGGGGACAAGGACGGAGAAGAGAGCTAGGTACAGGTAAGAGGGTTTGCTGGGGTGGAATTGGAGTCTAGTGCAGGGAGTCCACAGGGGAGAAGGGAAGAGGGTAAGTGCTTAGCACAGTGCTCTGCATACAGTAAGCACTCAGTAAATACCACTGATTGAGTGTGAGCTGGGGCAAAGTCGGGGAAGAGGGAGGAAAGGTAAGAGAAACATCTGGTTGGAGCTTCGAGGTGGATGGTCAGGAGTTTCTGTTTGAGGTGGAGGTGGGGAGATGGGCCAGACTTCAGTGTACTGTTTGTGCCCTCTTTTACCACCCCCCCATTACCCCCCATCTCCATCCCTTTCCCCCTCCCCTTTCCATATTGAGAATGCCACCCCACCTCCTCCCACTGCATGAACATCAGAGGAGGGAGAGTTAACCTAACCTTCTAGTTTAAGGACATACTCAGCAGCCTGAATGCAGATATTGATGATAATAATGGTATTCATTAAGTGTTTACTATATTCCAGGCACTGTACTATGCGCAGCAGCCTGCATCCCCCACCAGTCTCCGTATTAGAGGTCACTCGCCTGCTGTGTGACCTTGGGCAAGTCACTTACTTTTCCGTTCCTCTGTCTTCTCATCTGTAAATTGGGTGTTTAATACCCATTTTCTCTGTTGTCCAAAGATTGTGAGTCTCACGTGAGACAGGGACTATCTGACCTGATTATCTTATATTTACCACAGTTCTTGGCACATAGTAAGTGCTTAACAAATATTATTATAATTACGATGAGGAGAAAAAGGAAAGAAGGAACATCTTTGACACTGCCCCCTTCTCTACTATTTCCCCACACAAATGTGAAATTTGTGATGAGGCTCAGTGAGTCCCCCCCCCTCTAGACTGTAATAATAATAATTATGGTATTTGCTAAGTGCTTACTATGTGCCAAGCACTGTTCTAAGCACTGGAAGCTCATTGTGGGCAGGGAATGTGTGTGTGTTGTTCTGTTTTACTCTCCCAAGCTCCCAAACTTTACAGTAAGTACTCAATAAATATGATTGATTGATTGACCCCTTGAGGGCCAACTCAGAGAGTTTGGTGACTGTGGGAGAAGCGGGGAGGGGAGAATGAGTAAATGGCATCTGCTCAGGGTGTGCCCGCCTCCTGGCCGGCTCCTGGTACGGTTGGCAGGAAGCTGCTCATCCTTCATTGACCCTGGATCCATCCTCCTCAGCTGCCAAAATGTGACCTAGATCGGGGCCCGCCCGGGCACGGAGGGAGACCGCAGGAAAATGGAATATTAAAATCTTAATTCAATTTAAAACACCGTCATTCACAGGCATGCCAGACAGTGAGATGACTAATTATTATGCAAATGAGGTAGATAGAAAAGCGATTAATAATTGCACAAATTAAAAATTATTGTAAACATCCTGTGACGAGCGATAAGCCAGTGCAGGGGGTGGGGTGCGGGCGGTGGGCCGGGGAGGCTGGGCCTCTCCTGGCTTCTGTGCCCCGACTTCCTCATTAGGGGGTCTGGATGCAATTCTTGGGGACGCAATGGATCCCAGAGGCCCTGGCCCGGGACCCCACCCTCCAGGTGCACCTCCAGATTTTGCCCTTCCCCACCACCACCTTCTGGGTGCCCATCCAACTCTCACCCTGCTCTCGCAACCCCAGCTTCTCCCAGTTAGAAAGGATGGCGTGTGCTTGTCTGTGTGTTCGTGTACATGTGGTTTAATGTTGGCACCTCTGGTTCTGCGGAAAGCATGGGTGCTGTACATGGGAGAGCGTATGCGTGTGTTCTCGCATGTGACTGTGTGCTTGCATTATGGGGAGGAGAGCCCTGGTGGGATGTGGGCGGAGGGACAGCTGTTTGCCGGCTGAACGCAGGGCTCTGCAAACAGTGGGTGTTCAATGAATACCGCTGAAAGCTCTGTGATAGTGAAACTGAGGCTCACTGAGCCTCAGTTTCCCTTTGAGATCTGAGGGCACTGGGGTGGGAGCATGAACTGAGGGGTAGGGCTAGCCCAGCCCAGGTCTCTCCTCCGACTTGTAAACGCCTCAAAGTGGGGTTCCAGACTCACCCCGGCGTCTGGATTTTCCCTCTCCTCCACAGGTCTGGAATCTGGCTGTGGTTCCAGGCTCCGCTTCTCCCTATCCTGCCTTGATTACTGTATCAGCCTCCTTGCTGACCTCCCAGCTCTCTGTCTCTCCCTACTCCAGTCCATACTTCACTTTGCTGCCTAGATCATTTTTCTACAAAAACATTCAGTCCGTGTTTCCCCACTCCTCAAGAACCTCCAGTGGTTGCACATAATAATAATGATAATGATGGCATTTGTCAAGCGCTTACTACGTGCAAAGCACTGTTCTAAGCGCTGGGGGGGGATACAAAGTGATCAAGTCGTCCCACATGGGAGGTCACAGTCTTGATCCCCATTTTACAGATGAGGTAGCTGAGGCACAGAGAAGTGAAGTGTCTTGCCCAAAGTCACACAGCTGACAGGTAGATGATCTGGGTTTAAAACCCATGACCTCTGACTCCCAAGCCCATGCTCTTTCCACTGAGCCATGCATCCACCTTCGTATCAAACAGAAGGTCCTTACCAGCGGCTATAAAACAGTCACCTTGTCCCTCCTATCTCACCTTGCTGCTCTCCTACTACAACCCAGTTTGCCCACTTTGCTCTTCTAATGCCAGTCTACTCACTGTAGCTCTATCTCGGCTATCTCACCACTGACCTTTCTCCCACATCTGCCTCTGGCCCGGAACATGTTCGCTCCTCATATCCAACAGACGATAACTCTCCCCACCTTCAAAACTTGACTGAAGGCACATCTCCTCCAAAAAGCCTTCCCTGACTAAGCCCTCTTTTCCTCTTCTCCCATTCCCTCCTACGTCACCCTGACTTACTCTCTTTATTCACCTCCCCCAGTCCCACAGCACTTATGTACTTCTCTGACATTTATTTATATCAATGTTATATTGTCCTATTGTACTCTCCCAAGTGCGTAATAATAATATCAGCAGCAAAGATGCATTTGTTAAGCGCTTACTATGTGTCAAGCACTGTTCTAAGCGCTAGGGTAGATACAAGGTAATCAGGTTGTCCCATGTGGGGTTTATAGTCTTTAATCCCCATTTTACAAAGGAGGTAACTGAGGCCCAGATAAGTTAAGTGGCTTGCCCAAGGTCACACAGCAGAGAAGTGGCAGAGCCAGGATTATAATCCACAACCTCTGACTCTCAAATCCGTGATCTTTCCTCTAAACCACACTGCTTAGTACAGTACTCTGCCCACGGTAAGATCTCAATAAATACCATTGACTGGCTGACTCCCCGGTTCCAGCTGGCCTTTCTCCCAACTCAGCCGGCCTGCGGCTCGTAGCCGGGCCCGGCTGGGGAGGAAGCCGGCCACCCCCCTCCCCCATGCCTCTCCCGCTCCCTCCAACTGCTGGCCCAGCGCCCTGAAGCGGGGAAGCATTAAAAGGTGACTTTGAAAGGAGCAGCTTATCCAGGTAGGGACAGGGAGGGGGTCCAGCTGGGTGAGCCCAGACCGGGTCCTGAGCCCATGCTGATGGCGACTGCCCCCTCCCCTCACTCCACTGGGGCTCGGCCCCAGCCCCGGCTCCCAGGAGGACCCAGTTCCTTGCCCTGGCTTCCTGATGCTTCATGTCCTCCATCTGGGGATCGGCTGAGGGCACAGCAACCCTCTTCTGGCCAGGGGTTTGCCCAATCCCCTTCCAGTCAAGGGGTTTGTCCGCTCCCCTTCCGGCCGAATGTCTGTCAGCGCTCCTTCCAGTCAAAAATCTGTCATTTCTCCTTCGGGTTGAACGTCTGTCCGCTCTTCAATCAGCAGGGCTGTGGCCTGTGCTAAGTTGCCCGTAGCTCGAAGCTCTACTCCACCTCCTTCTCCTGGAAACATTATCCAACCTCGGCTCCTGGGACACTGTCCTCTCCTGGTTCTCCTCTTATCTCTCTGGCCGCTCATTCTCAGCCTCTTTCATGGTGTCCTCCTCTTCCTCCCACCCCCTAACAGTAGGAGTTCCTCGAGGTTCAGTTCTGGGTTCCCTTCTATTCTCCATCTACACCCACTCCCTTGGAGAACTCATTTGTTTCCATGGCTTCAACTTCCATCTCTCTGTGGATGATTCCCAAATCTCCCTCTCCAGCCTTGACCTCTCTCCTCTGCAGTCTCTCATTTCCTCCTGCCTTCAGGACAGCTCTCCCTACTTGGATGTCCCATCGACAACGCAAACTTAACATGTCCAAAATAGAACTCCTTGTATTCACATCCAAAACCTGTCCTCCCCGAGACTTTCCCATCACTGTAGACAGCACCACTCTCCGCCCCATCTCACAAGCCTATAACCTTGGCGAATATCCTCATCTCATCTCTCTTATTCAACCCACATAGTCAATCTGTCACTGAATCCTATTGGTTCTGCCTTCACACCATCGCTTAAATCTGCTCTTTCTTCTCCATCCAACCTGCTACTACGCTGATCCAAACACTTGTCCTAACCCGCCTTGACCACTGCATCAGCCTCCTTGCTGACCTCCCTGCCTCCTGTTTCTCCCCACTCCGGTCCATACTTCACTCTGCTGCCTGGATAATTTTTCTAAAAAAAAGTTCAATCCACGTCTCCCCACTCCTCAAAAAACTTCCAATGGTTACCCATCCACCTCCAAGTCAATCAGCTCTTCCCCTACTATCTCACCTTACTGATTTCCTACCTCAACCCAGACAGCAGCTTCTCTTTTCTTCTTCACTATTCACTGTACCTCAATCTTGTCTATTTTGCCGCTGACTCCTCCCTCTGGACTGAAACTTCCTCTCCCTTCATATCTGACAGACCATCACTACCTTCAAAGCTTGAATACAATCCTAACTCCTCCATCCCCAACTAAGCTCTTATTTCCACTACTCTCTCTCCTTTCTGTATTGCCCATGCACTTAGATCACTTCTTGATATTCACCCCCATCCTCAATCCCACAGTAATTTATGTACATATCTGTGATTTATTTTTATTAAATTTGTCTCCTCCTCTAGACTGTAAGCACATTGTGGGCGGAAAATGTGGTTACCAATTCTATTGCAATGCACTCTACCAAGTGCTCAATACAGTGCTCTGTACAACATAAGCAGTAAGAGAAGCAGCATTATCTAGTGGAAAGAGTCTGGGCTTGGGAGCACCTGGGTTCCAATCCTGGCTCTACCATGTACCTGTGGCGTGACGTTGGACAAAGCACTTACCTTCTTTGTGCCTCAGTTCCTTCATCTGCGAAATGGGGATTCAATCCCTCTTCTCCCTCCTACTTAGACTGTGAGCCCCATGTGGGACCTGATTAGCTTGTATCGACTGTCGAAGAAAACTTCACAGACTCTGTGTTGTGCTCAAACAAGTATGTCAGAGACAAGTTTATTTCTACTAGCGCTAGACAGGCAGAATATTCCCTGCTAGCCAAAACCAGCTCAGCTCCACACAATACAGAATTTCTTTTTATACAGCTGGTATAACATTCAAGCTTCGCTCATGATCTAAGAATACGGATGATACATGATCTACACTCTAAAACAGGCAGCAGTAAATTTCTCCTTGGGGGCTATTGCTCAGCCCTGGCTCGTTCTCCTCATTACAGAGGTCGGTGGGTAAATATCACTAATAAGCCGGGCAGGGATCCTGAGCTTGCTGAGAGAGGAACGGCTCCGCCCTGTCTCTTGGCTTAGCACAAACATCATGGGCCTGGGAGTCAGAAGAACCTGCGTTCTAATCCCGGCTCTGCCACTTGTCTGCTGTGTGACCTTGAACAAGTCACTTAACTTCTCTATGCCTCAGTTACCTAATCTGTAAAATGGAGATTAAAACTATGAGCCCTATGTGGGATAGGGTCTCTGCCCAATCGGATTGTCTTGTACCTACCCAGTGCTTAGTTCAGTGCCTGGCACATAGGAAGTGCTTAACAAATACTATTAAAAAAAAAAAGACCTTAACATGCCACAGCTCCTGATAAGGCAAGATACCTGGACAGGATGAACAAAGGGGAGAGGATATGTTATGTGCCTGCTTTGAGTAAATGGCGGCTTGGCCGGACAAGATGGAGTCCAAGCCTAAAGCAGCGTGGCTCATTGGAAAGAGCACGGGCTTTGGAGTCAGGGCTCATGAGTTCGAATCCCAGCTCTGCCACTTGTCGGCTGTGTGACTGTGGGCAAGTCACTTAACTTCTCCGTGCCTCAGTTCCCTCATCTGTAAAATGGGGATTAAGACTGTGAGCCCCACGTGGGACAACCTGATTCCCCTATGTCTACCCCAGCGCTTAGAACAGTGCTCGGCACATAGTAAGCGCTTAACAAATACCAACATTAAAGGCCTGTCAGCCTCCATCCCTTGCTCTTCTACCTCTCCTAGGTGCTGTAGTCACCAGAATTACTCTCATTCACTTAAACAAGATGGTAATGAGGCAGTCAAGGGGGTCAGGAGGCAAAAATCTCTCAGAGGGCACTTCTGAAGAGAAGGGGCAAATGCAAGGCCCTGATCACTGTGCTTCCACTCTACCCCACCGCTTAGTACAAAGCTAGGCATATAGTAAGTGATTAACAACAACCAGTTATTAGTAAGCGCTCAATCAATACCATTAATTGATTGATTATGGCAATCACGGTAATTATGGCCTCTCCCAGACAGAGACAGAGCTGGGAAGCAGCATGGCCTAGTGGAGAGGGCACAGGCCAGGGAGTCAGAAGGACTCAGGTTCCAATCCTAGCTTTGACCCTTGCCCGCTCTGTGACCTTGGGCAAATCATTTCATTTGTCTGGGCCTCAGTTCCTTCATCTGTAAAATGGGGATTATGACTTTGGGCGGAAAGACAGAGGGGGACAGGGATCCAACTTTTTAAACACTCAGCCTGCTCCCACCTTCCCAGTTCCCCCCGCCCCTACTTCAATCAACCAATCAGACTATATTTACTGAGAGTTCGCTGTGTGCAGACCGTGGTACTAAGGGCTTGGGAGAGTGCAATACAATGGAGTTGGTAGACACAATCCCTCCCCACAAGGAGCTTACAGTCTAGAGGGGATGACAGATGTTTAAAAAATTTCTGGATGAGAAGCAGCATGGCCTAGTGGAGAGAGCATGGGCCTGGGAGTCAGAAGGACTTGGGTTCTAATCCCAGCTCACCCCTACTTGTCTGCTTTATGACCTTGAGCAAGTCACTTAACTTCTCTGTGCCTCAGTCACCTTATCTGTAAAGTGGGGATGAAGACTGTGACTCCTCTGTGGGACAGGACAGGGATTGTGTCCAACCTGAGGATTGTGTCCAACCTGATTAACTTGGTCGATTGAAGGAGGGAAAAAAAAAAAAGCACAAGCTACAGAGGCTGCAGCACTGGAGAGGTGGGAGTGGGCTGAATGTTTAGAAATTTGTCTCCCTGTCTCTCTGTCTTTATGCCCTTGTCTCTGTCAACATCTCTCTGTTTCCACCTCTCCTCTCTGGCTAGCAGAGCCCGGCTGAATCCGTAAATGATGGCTGAGATGGGATTCTGGCAGCGAGAGGGTCTGGGGAAGGAGGGCCTGGGTCCAGCTGGCCTCTCCATCCAGCCTGGCGCTCTCTGGGTGGTGGAGACGCTAGGGTCATCAGATGGGTCTGGCCGGGAAGATTGGACCGGGTGTCTCCCAGCTGTGCTGCAGGCTGGTCTGAAAGCGGGCCTGAGCGGATGACTCAGAGCGGAGAGTCTCTTCTTTGCAAGCTGCTCTGCATATCATTTGCGTGAGATCCGGGTATTGCCAAGGCGCTCTGCTCCATCTTCTCCACCTCCTCCCTGCTAGGGTCCTCAGGGACGGGCTGAGGAGAAGCTGGGCTGTGCCTCTGGGGACCCAGAGGCAGATTCCCCCTGAGCCTGGGGATGGGCTGACCGGCTGGGAGACGGAGAGGCCAGATGGCCAGGGCTGGCAGAAGGAGGGTCCGGATGACCCCAAGAGGGGCCACCCCTTCCACCTTGGATCCAGGGACCAGGATCTGGGAGCGTCTGGTCCACAATTGGCCTTGTCCCAGAGTCGCCCATGTCAAGCTCAAGCGGCTCCTCTCACTTGTTCTCTTTCCGCCGTTTAAATTTTTAAGACTAACAGCCACGGAACACCATCCCTTAATGAAACTGTTTTACGGTGATTCATTATGCAGCAGATCGTCTGGCTTTGCCGGCTGGCTCCCGGGCCCGGTCCCACTCTCCGATCTCTGCCAGCCAGGCCTTCCTCTTCCTGAGGCTCGACGGGAATCCGAGGAGTCACACGGCTGGCAGGCCCATCCCTCTTAGTCCGCCATCGGTCCTGGGGCCCGAGAGAAGCACAGGGGCTGTCAAATCCGGCCGTTCTTCCGAGTCGGTCATTCTGGGGGCATCTCCCCCTCTAGACCGTAAGCTTGTTGTGGGCAGGGAACACGTCTGTTATAATGTTATACAGTATCGTCCCGAGCGCTTAGTACAGCGCTCTACACACAGTAAGCACTCAATAAATACAGTTGAAACAACTGAGAGGATAGCTCAGACTCTACCGGCCCGTGTGGAATGTTTGCTGGTCCCATCTCCAGCCAAACCCAGCAGGAGGAAGCTAATAACTGGTATTTGTTAAGCTCTATGTCTGTTTGAAACGGTATTTGTTAAGCACTTACTCTGTGCCAAGCACTGTACTACGCATAATTAACTAGAGAGAGCTGGAATATTATTATCATTGTTGTTATTAATAAAAATAATTGTGACATCCGTTAAGTGCTTACTACGTACCAAGCGCTGTACTAGATCATCAGGTTGGACACAGTCCCTGTTCCCCATGGGGGCTAATGGACTAAGTAATTTGGGGTGAATAGACCGTCCGTGCGACTGTGTTTGAGGGTGTGTGTGTATACATCTGGGTGCGCGCACACCTACGAGTTAGTGTGAATTCATTTATGAGTACTTGTGCCCATGTGTGTGTGCGTGCCCATCTACGTACTTGTGTGTCTGTGCGTGAGTGTGCGACAGGGGATGAGCGAGGGTGCCTCTCTGTGCCTGAGCGTCCTCGGGATTGTATGTCCGTGGGAGTGTGTTTCCGAGGCTGTGTGGCTTGTCTCTGAACGAGTGTGTGTTTGTGGGTGTCTGCGTGTCTTACAGGTGTCACAGAATGTGCCAGAGTGTGGGTGTGCTCTTATCCAAATCTGTGTGTTTCTGTGTCTAGGAGTGGATTTACATCTGAAGATATCTTAGCCTATGAGGGTATATTTCTGTCTCTCTGTTAATGTGCCCGTCTATCAGGCTGTGTGACTCTGTTGGCAAACGTGCTCGGTAAGTGGGAATCTGCGTCTCTATGCAGTGTGAGGGTGTGGGGGACGATATGGATGTAGGTGTGAGTGTCTGAATGCCCGATGGGAAGCTCCTCGAGGGCAGGGGAGGTGTCTACTAACTCTACTGTATCCTCCTAAGGGTTTAGTACAGTGTTCTGCACCAAGAGCTCAATAAATAACACTGTTGGCTATGTGTCTGTGTGTGCGTGGGTGGGTGTTTAGCAGGCCCGGTATGTCAGGGTGAGCGTGCCTGAAGGAGTGTGTATGACAGTGTGTGTGGGTGCACACGCGGGGGATCGCACCATCTGGCTGTTGGGAGCGGTGAGCAGGTGTCTGGTTTGGGGAAGAAGGAATTGCCGCTGGAGAAACGGGGGTCTGGGATGGGGAAGAGGGAAGGGGAGAACTGCAGGGACTGAGTCGCCATGGAAACTTCAGGGTTCCCCCCGTTCTGGGAGCGGGGGGCAATACGTCCTTGTGTATGTGTGTGATGGGGGACGGGAGGGGAGACGGGCTCCGCAGGTCCCCAGGGGAAGAGTCGCCCCCGATCTCCCCCTCCCCACCCCAGAGCCAGCTGCCGCCTCCTCTGCATCCTCCTCTCCGCTCCCGGTTGCCACGGAAACCAAACTAGACTCGCTTCTCTCTGCCCCCCAAGTCCCTGGGCTGGGGCAGGCTGAACGGGGTGGGGCCGAGGTTGCCATGGAGACAGCCCCCTCGGCGTGCCCGCTAGCCCAGGGGCACAGCCCGACTCCCAGCGCTTAGCGGGCAAAGCTGCAGCCCTGCTTCTGAGGCTGCCCGGGCGGTGGGTTCCCAAATAAACAAGAAAAGGGAGCGGATGATGTTCTTATTTGCATATCTTTTTTTTGGCGTTTTATTTGCATGAGGTTTCTTTAATGGGTGTCCAATTGTAGAGCTTTTTTTCCCGATTCCCTTTCCAACCCCTTCACTTCTGCTCATTCCCAACAGCCCCCGTGGGGGTTGGGGGAGGGAGATGGCCCAGCCAGGAGGGCAGCATCTGGTTGGCAGAGGGAAGTTTAGCCAGGCCAGGGGCAGTGCCTGGGGCTGGGGGGCAGGGGAGGGAACCGGGGTAGGGGGCACAGGCCTCAGGCCCCTCGACCAGAGTGAAAACATCTATGCGCCAGGCCAGGGAGGAAGAATGTCCCCACCTCCCCATGGGGATGGGGGACGAGGGGACTGAATCACCCAGCCTGCAGATCTCAGGGGGGTTTCATAGCAAAGAGGTGACAAATCGCTCTCCACATCTGCGGGGAACGACGGCAACAACACAGCAATAACGGCGATTATGATCGCACTTCGACTTTGTCTCCCACTTGCTATTTTTCCAAAGAGGAGAAAGGCTTAGCCGCAGCCAGAGAGTTTGGTCTGACCTGAGCAAGAACTTACTGTCTGTCAGAGGGGTGGAACGTCGGTACAGGGGACTGAGGGAGGTGGGAGAGTCACCCCCTCTCGGGATCACCATCGACGCGGTATTTACTGCGTGTCTCCTGGGTGCAGAGTTCTCAACTAAGTTCTAGTTGTGTGCAGAGCACTGTGCTAAGCGCCCTTGAATAAGTACACTGAAGGTAAAAGTCTCCGCCCTTGAGGAGTTTGTAATTTACCCGGTGAGGCATACAAAAACAAATAATTTGCAATTTATTGGAAGCAGATGGAAGGATAATAATAATAATGAATAATCATGGTATGTATTAGGCGCTTTCTTTGCTCCAAGCACTATACTGAAGCACCGGGATAGAAACAAGATAATCGGGTCAGTCACAGTCCCTGTCCCACATGGGGCTCACAGTCTCAGTAGGGGGGAGTGGAATTTAATCTTCATTTTACACATGAGGTTAAGGTAACTTAATGGACAAGTTAAGTGCTTTGCCCCAGGTCGAATAGTAGGCAAATGGTAGAGTCAGGATTAGAATCTAGGTCTTCTGACTCCCAGGTCCGGGATCTTGCCACTTGGCCACGTTACTTCCCTAGGAAGGTCATATTGCAAAGATAGAATTGCAATCTCAAGAGTCAGGAATTAATCGGTGGTATTTATTGAGCACCTGCTATGTGCAAAACTCCATACTATGCTCTGTACGCTCTCCAGTGGCTTCTTCCCCACTGTTTGCAAACAAGCCTATATCTTCCCATCCTAAAAAAACCCCTCCCTTGACCCCACTGCTCCCTCCAGTTATTGTCCCATCTCCCTCCTAACCCTTCCTTTCCAAATTCCTTGAGTGAGTTGTCTACACGCATGGCTCAGTGGAAAGAGCCCGGGCTTGGGAGTCAGGTCATGGGTTCGAATCCCTGCTCTGCCGCTTGCTAGCTAGCTACACCCACTCCCTCGGAGAACTCATTTGATCCCATGACTTCAACTACCACTGCTATGTGGATGATTCCCAAATCTACATCTCCAGGCCTTGATCTCTCTCCTCCGCAGTCTCACGATTCCTCCTTTCTTCAAGACATCTCTATGTGGATGTCCTGCCACCACCTCAAACTTAACATGAATTCCTTACCGTCTCACCCAAACCCTTTCCTTCTCCTGACTTTCCCATCACTGTAGACACCACCACCATCCTTTCTGCTCATAAGCCCTTAACCTTGGCATTATCCTGATTCATTCAACCCACATATTCAATCTATCACTAAATCTTATCTGTTCAACCTTCACAACATTGCTAAAACACCCTTTCCTCTCCATCCAAACTGTTACCACGTTAATCTAAGCATTTACCTTACCGCGATTTCATTACTCTATCAGCCTCCCTGCCTCCTGTCTCTCCTCACTCCAGTCCATACTTCACTCTGTTGCCCGGATCATTTTTCTACAAAAACATTCAGTCCATGTTTCCCCACTCCTCAAAAACCGCCAGTGTTTGCACATCCACCTCCATATCAAACAGAAACTCCTTACCAGTGGCTTTAAAGCAGTCGATCACCTTGTCCCTCCTATCTCACCTTGCTGCTCTCCTACTACAACTCAGCCTGCACATTTTGCACCCCTCGTGCCAACCTATTCATTGCATCTTGATCTTGTCTAGCTCACCACCGACCTCTCTCCCACATCCTGCCTCTGGCCAGGAACTCCCTCCCTCTTCTTAACCAACAGAGAATTTCTCTCTCCATCTTCAAAGCCTAACTGAAGACACATTTCCTCCAAGAAGCCTTCCCTAAATTCTCTTTTCCTTTTTTTCCACTCCCTTCTGTGTTGTCCTGACTTGCTCCTTTTATTTGTCCCCCTCCCCAACCCCACATTACTGACCCACATATCTGTAATTTATCATTTTTTTTAATAACACAAAAACAATAATAATAGTGGCATTTGTTAAGTGCTTACTATGTGCCAGGCAGTGTTCTCAGCACCGGGGTAGAAACAAGATAATTGGGTTGGACACAGTCCCTGTCCCACATAGGTCTCCCAGTATTAATCCCCATTTTACAGATGAGGGAACTGAGGCACAGATAAGTGAAGTGACTTGCTCAAGGTCACACAGCAGACAAGTGATGGAGCTGGAATTAGAACCCAGCACCTTCTGACTCCCAGACCCACGTTCTATGCATTAGGCCATGCTGCTTCTATGGTTTATTTCGATTAATGTCTGTCTCACCCTCGAGACTGTAAGCTTGTTGTGGGCAGGGAATGCATCTGTTGTACTGTTATATTGTATTCTCCCAAACTCCTAGTGCCATGCTCTGAACACAGTAAGCACTCAATAAATATGACATTGATTGAGATAATGCAATAGAGGGCAATAGAGATAGGTCTGCTCTTGAAGAGTTTACAATCTAGTAGGGGAGACAGACCTCAAAAGAAATTTCATACAGGAAGAAGGAAAATGGGTATTTAGATGAGTTAATGCTAAAATAGAAAGGTACATACAAAAGAGCTACAGGTGTTTGTAAATTCTCAAGAGTGTGGTTGGTGCCAAGAGCTGGAATGGGAGTCTGGGGTATAAGATCAAGGAAGGGGAGAAATTAATCAGGAAAGGCTTCTTGGAGGAGATGTGATTTCAAAAGGATTTTGAAGGTGGGGAGACCAGTGGTCTGCTGAATGATGATGATGATATTTGTTAATGGCTTACTATATGTCAAGTGCTGTCCTAAGCACTGGGATACATACAATCGAATCAGGTTAGACACAGTCCCTGTCCCACATGGGGTTTACTTTCTTAATCTCCATTTTACAGATGAAGTAACTGAGGTCCAGAGAAGTGAAGCGACTTCCCCAAGGTCACACAGCAGACAAGAGGTGGAACTAGGATTAGAACCCAGGTTCTCCTGGCACTCAGGCCGTGCTCTTTCCATGAGGCCACCCTGCTTCTCTGAGAAGGGGAAGGGTGTTCCAGGCAGAGGGGAGAACGTGAGTAAGGGGTCAACGGTGGGAGAGATGAGAACAAGGTACGGTGAGTAGGTTGGCTTGAAAGGAATGAAAAGTGTGAGCTGGAGTGTAGTGGGAGAGGAGGGTAGAGCAAAAGGAGCGAGTCAGGGTGACGCGGGGGGAAGCTGAGGAAAAAGGGGACTTAGTCTGGGAAGGCTTCTTGGAGGAGGTGAGCCTTCAAGGGCTTTGGGTGGGGGGGAGTGTGATTGTCAGATTTGAGGAGGGAGAGCATTCCAGGTCAGAGGTAGGACAGGGGCCAGGGGTTGACTGCAGGACAGGCGAGAATGAGGCACAGGGAGAAGGTTAGCACCGCGGAGTGTGCGGGCGGGGTTATAGAAGGAGAGAAGGGAGGTGAGATAAGAGGGGGCAAGGTGATGGAGAGCTTTTGAAGCCAATAGTGAGGATGTCAAGGTGATATCAATCGATCAGTAATGACATTTATTGAGCTCTTACTATGTGCAGAACACTGCACTAAGCTTTTGGGAGAGAACAATACAATAGAATTAGCGGACACGTTCCCTGCCCATAACGAGTTTACAAGGCCTGAGATGATGATGGAATTAAAATGGGGAGAGCTCCCAAGAACAGGTGGAATTTCAGGAGGGCTTTGAAGGTGAGGAGGGTCAAGGATTTGAAGGGGGAGGGAGCTCCAGGGCAGATGTGAACAAGGCTTAGAATTGCCATCCCACTGCATTGGGGTGGAGGAGGAGCTAAGTGTTGGAAAACCCTGCAGTGTTCTTGGGGAGGCAGAGGACTGGACCAAGTGACCTCTTGAGATCTCTTCCAGCTCCATTCATTCATTCAATAGTATTTACTGAGCGCTTACTATGTGCAGAGCACTGTACTAAGCACTTGAATTGTACAAATCGGCAACAGAGACAGTCCCTGCCCTTTGATGGGCTTACAGTCTAATCGGGGGAGAGGGGCAGACAAGAACAATGGCAGTAAATAGAGTCACGGGGAAGAACATCTCATAAAAACAATGGCAAATAAATAGAATCAGGGTGATGTACATCTCATTAAACAAAATAAATAGGGTGATGAAGATATATACAGTTGAGCGGACGAGTACAGTGCTGAGGGGGTGGGACGGGAGAGGGGGAGAAGGAGAGGGAAAGGGGGGAGAAGAGGGTTTAGCTGCAGAAACGTGAAGGGGGGGCATAGAGGGAGCAGAGGAAAAAAAGAGGGGAACTCAATTTGGGAAGACCTCTTGGAGGAGGTGAGCTTTAAATAGCTCCAGAATTCCCTGATGTTATTTGTTTCACTTCAGGAAGAGGGCAGGCGGATAAATATCTGGGACTTACCTGCGAGGCTGGGGTAAAACAAATCAGAGAGGAAGGAATCAGATTCTGGTAAGGAGGTGGGTGTGGGGACAGGGGGGAACCCAGATCCAAGGTGCACCATCTCTCCACCTTCCCCACACTACTGACCTCTTTTTGCTGCCTTGCTAAGGAGCCCTGGGCTGGTTTTCCCTCCAAATGCTGACTCTGCTCCCACCCCATGCAAGTGTCTTTCTCTCTCACCTCCCCCTCTCCCACACTCTCCCAGCCAAATGCCAAGTTAATTGGCCTCACCAGCCTCGGGCTGTGGAGAGCCACAGTGTTCTGTCTCCCGCTGATGGAGCAGGGCTGGGTGGAATGCAGAGGGTGCCCCCCTCCCCCAACAGAAAAAATCCCAAGGGATGGAAATGGAGGAAATGAGAGTGGCAGTGAGAGAGAAACAGGTGCAGAGATAGTCAAGTACAGAGATATAGAGGCAGAAAGAGATTAAAAAGACAGAGATGGGCTAGAGATACCCAGACAGAAAACTGGGTAAAATCTGGTGGTTTTGCCAGCCTGAGGTGGAAAAACCAGCCTCCCACCTCACCCTTGGGTCCATATGACTTTATTACGTTTCTCCGTGTGCACACACAACATAGCATTGTCATATGCAGCCTGTGTGGAAGTGTTTTTCTAGCACCACTCCCCACTCCCAGTACCCTCTTAGTTGCCCCTCGCCTGAATGGCACAGGTATTTTGGGATTAATACCCCGACTTAGACCCTGCAAACAGATCTCTTCTGTCCCATTACCCTCTGTGTGAAGGACAGGGCAGCTGCCATCTTTTCCATGTGGCTGCCATGGTGCAGAATGCTGTATTGGGAACTTATCATCTGCAGAAGGTTGAACTGAGTGCCTACTCTGGGCAGAGCCCTGTACTGAGTGCTGAGTGAGGAGCACTGTACTGGGTGCTTGGTCTACATATGCCCGGTGCTTACAGGGCACTTTTGTGAGGGTGAATGAGTAGAGTTGGGCAGTGGGATCCTGCAGGGTCCACTGGATGGGACCAAGGACCTGGGATTAATGGGATTTTTCTAGGGAGTGGCTTCCCCTGCCATCAATCAGTGATCTTTCTTGAGCTTCCTGTGAGCATTTGGGAGAGTACAATGCAATAGCAAGGGTAGGCATGATCCCTGCCCACCAGGAGTTTAATAATAATAATTATACTTATGGTATTTGTTAAGCACTTACTGTGTGCCAGGCACCACACTAAACTCTGGGGTGGATACAAGCAAATCAAGTTGGATACAGTCCCTGTCTGCCTAGGGCTCATGGTCTCAATTCCCATTTTACAGATGAAGTAACTGAGGCACAGAGAATTGAAGTGACTAGCCCAAGGCCACACAGTAGACAAGTGGCAGAGGCGGGATTAGAACCTCTCTAGAGGGCCAAAGGTTGGTGGCCGGAGGGGTGTGGGGTTCCCCCTGCCCCAACAGGAACCCTTGAACCTTTCCTAAATAGAGAAGCAATGTGGCCTAGTGGACGACTTTGTACAGAATGCTGTACCGAAGTATGTAGAGTGCTAAACTCAAGACCTGACCGTGGTCAGAGTGCTGTACTAGAGAAGCAGAAAGACCACCGGCCTGGGAGTCAGAAGGAACTGGGTTCTAATCCCAGATCCACCACTTGTCTGCTGTGGCGACCTTGGGCAAGCGACTTCTCTGGGTCTCGGTTACCTCATCTGTAAAATGGGGATTAAGACTGTGAGCCCCATGTGGGACACGGATAGTGTCTGACCTGATGAGCTTGTATCTATGCCAGCGTTTAGTAGTGGCTGGCACAGAGTAAGGGTTTCAGAAATATTTTTTAAAAAAAGAAAATCCGCAGGGGCTCTGGGCCCGCTGTCCGGAAGCCTGCCGGCAGCGTGGTGGCCAGGAGAAGGCAGGCGTGGCCCACGGTGGCCCACCGACAGGCCCCGGGACTGGCCGGAGCTGGACAGTGGCCGCAGGACCCCGACCCCTGACCCTTGACCCCTGACCCCACCCATCAGACCCCCACCCTTCACAGAGCGCCAGGGCGGGATTCGGACTCCGGCGGCACAGGCCGAACCGGCCCCGCACACTGGCACGAACGTGTGCCCACCATCTGCGAGTTCGTTCATTCATTTAATCCTATTTATTGAGCGCTTAATGTGTGCAGAGCGCTGTACGAAGCGCTTGGGAAAGTACAATATAGCAATAAAGAGGCAATCACTGTGCACAACAAACTCACCGTCTGCGGGGAGGAGGTAGACACCCATACAAATAAACAGATATTAATATAAATTAAAAAAATGACAGATAACCTAAGTGCCGAGGGGCAAGGAGAAGGGGGAAGAGCAAAGGGAGTAAGTCAGAGCGACGCAAAAGGGAATGGGAGATGAGGAAAAGTGGGGCTTAGTCTGGGAAGGCCTCTCGGAGGAGATGGGCCTTCAATAAGGCTTTGAAGTGAGGGAGAGGGATTGGCGGATTTGAGGAGGGCGGATGTTCCAAGACCAGAGGCAGGATGTGGGTCGGGGGTCGGCGGCGAGACAAGGGAGATGGAGGCCCAGTGAGAAGGTTAACACCAGAGGAGCCAAGTGTGCGGGTTCATTGGTATCCGCTCCAAGACCCAGGCCGTCTGCCCCTTCTCCACCCCCGGGGATCACCATCGGACCCTGACCTCCACCCCCCACTCCCACCCTGAGCTCACCACTGGCCTCCCTGAGCTCGCCACCCCCTCGGAACCCCGTCCCCCAGGAACTAGCCACCGTCCCCTCCTTGAGCACCAAACCCCCCCAACCCTGCCACAACCCCTGCAAGCGACTCCACTAGGTCCCTGCAGGATGAGCTGGTGGGTGAGGGGTGAGGGGTTCCAGAGACCCCCCCGCCACCCCGAGGCTTCCCATCCTCGCCCTGACTTCCCTCGGATGACCAGTTTCGGGTCTGACCAGCTCCAGCCACCTTCTCCGTCCCCGGACTCTGCGGCTCCGGCCCCGAGGGACAGTCACGTGGCCAGGGCTGGGGACCGGTGACCAGTGGAAGTGGGTTGGACGGGAGAGGTTCTTATCTTCTCTGTTCCTCCGTTTCCTCATCTGCAAAATGGGGATTTAATGCCAGTTATTACCCTAAGGCTGTGAGCCCTGTGTGCTGAGCACTATACTAAGCGCTTGGGAGAGTGCAACACAACAATATACAGACACATTTCCTGCTCACAACGAGCAGCATGGTATAGTGGATCGAGCATGGGCCTGGGAGTCAGAAGGTCATGGGTTCTAATCCCTGCTCTGCCACTTGTCTGCTGTGTGACCTTGGGCAAGTCACTTCACTTCTCTGGGGCTCAATTGTAAAATGGGGATTAAGTCTGTGAGCCCCACGTGGGACAACCAGACTACCTTGTACCTACCCCAGCGCTTAGAACAGTGCTTGGCACATAGGAAGTGCTTAACAAATGCCATGATTATTATTATTGTTAGAGGGGGAGGAGGACCAAGGACCTTGTCTACCAACTCTTATATTGTACTCTCCCAAATGCTTAGTCCAATGCTCTACACATGATAAGCATTCAATAAATACGATTGATTGATTGAGGGTCTGGTGAGGTGGGTGGGCAGAGGGGTCTCTGGGTGAAGGCTGCCAAGCACTTGGAGCTGCTTTCCAGATGGCAGGATGGCTGGTGGGGAGGCTGGTGGCTGCTTGCTGTGGGCAGGGAACGTGCTAGTTAATTCTGTTATATTATACTCTCCCAAGTGCTCTGCACACAAGTGCTCAATAAATACGACTGACATTGTGCAGAGTTAGAGGGGCTTACCCTCTGATTTAGTGGTCCTTCTGGCCCCCAGGAGTCCTCAGGTCTGGTCAGAGGCCCAGCTGGAGTGAGGCTGGGAGTCCGTCCCAGACAGTTTGGGGTGCAGGGAGGTGCTTCGTCCCCACAATTGGGAGCCAGGTGGCAGTGGCCACATTACCCCCATGGAGCTGGGGCCTTCTCCTTAACAAAAATAATAATAATAGTGGTATTTGTTAAGGGCTTACTATGTTCCAAGCACTGTTCTAAGCGATGAGATGTACACAAGCAAATTGGGTTGGGTACAGTTCCTGTCTCTCATGGGGCTCACAGTCTTAATCCCCATTTTACAAATGACATAACTGAGGCACAGGGAAGTAAAATGACTTGCCAAAGCCCACACAGCCGACAAGTAGCAGAGGCAGGATTAGGACCCGTGACCTTTGACTCCCAGGCCCGTGGGCCATGCCTTCCAGGACTGGGGGTGGGGCTGGGGGGAGGGGGGAATTTCCATCTGATCTGTTCCCCCATTAAGGTGGAAAGGGGCTCTTGAGCCTTCTGGTGAGAGCCATGGCTGGAGATGGGGCTGGGCAGGGGGAGGGAAGGACCGGTGTGCGGATGCCAAACAGGTTGGCAACCCCTGAGGGCCCCCAGTGGCACCCCGAGTTCTGATGAAGACAAATGTTTGGGGGGCCGATGAGCTTGGGTGCAGGACCACCCCGTCCTAGCCTACCCGGATTCATCTGAAGAAATCTCCTCGAGGAATTTGCCGCGACAGATAAAACAGTTTGCTTATTTCACACTCGTGTGGCCACCTGCTAGGGGCTGTTTGTTCAGTTTCGGATCCGTTAATTATAATCAACACAGAGCAGATTGGAAACGTCCCAAGGAGGGGAGGTCGGGTGGGCTGCAGGGGAGGGGGCAGGGACGCTGGCCGGACCCCGAGGGGTGCGGGCTGGGAGGGGACAGGCTGAGTCTGGGCTGGAAGGGGTCGGGGGGAAGCTGGTGTGGAGGATTGTCCAGGAGGGACTGGGGTCTGGAGTCAGCCCCATGTTAGACTGGAGTCACTCGGGCAGAACTGTGGACAGGATGCTGGAGGGCATCCAGTTGGAATAGAAGATGGAGTCCCTGCCCTCCAGGGGCTTCCAGGCCAGGATGGTGACTGAGCAAATATCAATCACCCAATAATAATAATTAAGGTATTTTTTAAGTGCTCACTATGTGCCAACCTCATACTGAGAATTGGGTAGATACGCTACGATCAGATCGGACACAGTCTCTGTCCCACATGGGGCTCACGGTCTAAGTAGGAGGGAGAACGGGTTGGAATTCCCATTTTACAGATGAGAAAACCGAGGCCTAGAGAAGTTAAGGGACATGACTGGGGTAGTACAGCAGAGAAATGGCAGAGCAGGGATTAGAACCCAGGTTTTCTGACTCCCATAAGGCCATCTCTTATGGAGCAAGAGGATAGAGTCCAGAGAGAAATGCAGGCCAAGGCGTAAATACATAAGCCACATATGCACAGTGTGGGAGCGTAGAAAGCAGAATTTAAGGAGAGAGTTGGGAGTCAGCCTTGACTCTGGGGTGATGCAGAGGGAGATGGGGGAGGCCTTTGGAGGAACGGGATTAACGGCTTCTGAAAGATGACTGGGGCAGCAGAGTGCGGACTAAGCAGAGGGTTGAGGCGAGAGGAAGGGAGGCCAGCGGGAAGGCTGGTACAATAGTCCAGGGGAGCGACCAAAGCTCAAAATCAAACCCTAAAGGAGGAAGGGGCGGGTCTGTGAGCTACTGTGGAGGAACCAACTAGCAGGACTCAAAAACAGAGAGAATGTGGGAGATGAAAGATAGGAAGGAATCAGAAAACACCAAGGCTGCAATCTTCTGGGATGGAGAGGATGGCTATGTCCTGGATTCTAGAAGCAGCATGGCTCAGTGGAAAGAGCATGGGCTTGGGAGTCAGAGGTCTTGGGTTCTAATCCTGGCTCCGCCGCTTGTCAGCTGTCTGACTTTGGACAAGTCACTTCACTTCTCTGGGCCTCAGTTACCTCATCTGTAAAATGGGGATTAAGACTGTGATCCCCATGTGGGACAACCTGATCACCTTGAATCCCCCAGAGCTTAGAACAGTGCTTTGCACATAGTAAGCACTTCACAAATACCATCATTATTACTATTATTATTACTCTGGGCCCAGCCCAGTCCCCCTGCCTACTGGTTGACCTAGAGAGATCACTGGACCTCTCTGGGTTTCAGTTTCAATCGATCTGTCAATCGTATTTATTGAGACCTTACTGTGTGCAGAGCACTATGCTAAGCACTTGGGAGAGTACACTATAATAGAGTTGGTAGGCACATTCCCTGCCCTTAACAAGCTCACAGCCTAGAGGGGGAGGTAGACGTTAATATAAATAAATAAATTACAGATATATACATAAGTGCTGTGGAGCTGGGAGTTGCGGGGAGGGGTGGGGGGCGGTGAATAAAGGGAGCAAATCAGGGTGACGCAGAAGGGAATGGGAGAAGAGGAAATGAGGGCTTAGTCAGGGAAGGCCTCTTGGAGGAGATGTGCCTTCAGTAAGGCTTTGAAGGTGGGGGAGAGTGGTAGTCTTTCAGATTCATTCATTCGGTAACATTTATTGAGCAGTTACTGTGTGCAGAGCACTGTACTGAGCACTTGGGAGAGTACAGTAATAATAATGTTGGTATTAGTTAAGCGCTTCCTATGTGCAGAGTACTGTTCTAAGTGCTGGGGGAGATACAGGGTCATCAGGTTGTCCCACGTGAGGCTCACAGTTAATCCCCATTTTACAGATGAGGTAACTGAGGCACAGAGAAGTGAAGTGACTTGCCCACAGTCACCCAGCTGACAAGTGGCAGAGCTGGGAGTCGAACCCATGACCTCTGACTCCGAAGCCCAAGCTCTTTCCACTGAGTCACGCTGCTTCTCTACAGTAAAACAATAGACACGTTCCCTGCCTGCAAGGAGTTTACAGTCTAAAGGGGAGCCAGACATTAATATAAATAAACTACAGATATGTGCATAAGTGCCGTGGAGCTGGGAGGGTGCTTGATCAAAGGGAGCAAGCAGGGTGATGCAGATGGGAGTGGGAGAGGAGGAAAGGAGGGCTTGGTCAGGGATGGATGTGCCTTCATTAAGGGAGGACATTCCAGGCCAGAGGCAGGACAGGGGCGAGAGGTCAGGGGCGAGATAGACGAGATCGAGGTACAGTGAGTAGGTTGGCGTTAGCAGTTTCCCCATCTGTGAAATGGGCAGAAGAACTCTCGGCCCTCTCTGCCTCTCTGAGGTGGGAGGGGAAAGAGGTTATGGATGGAAAGTCTAGGGAAATGAAAGCTCAGGAAATCGGCTGGAACCTTTCATTCATTCATTTATTCATTCATTCATTCAATAGTATTTATTGAGCGCTTACTGTGTGCAGAGCACTGTACTAAGCGCTTGGGATGAACAAGTCGGCAACAGATAGAGACAGTCCCTGCCGTTTGATGGGCTTACAGTCTAATCGGGGGAGACGGACAGACGAGAACAATGGCAATAAACAGAGTCAAGGGGAAGAACATCTCGTAAAAACAATGGCAACTAAATAGAATCGAGGCGATGTACAATTCATTAACAAAATAAATAGGGTAACGAAAATATATACAGTTGAGCGGACGAGTACAGTGCTGTGGGGATGGGAAGGGAGAGGTGGAGGAGCAGAGGGAAAAGGGGAAAATGAGGGTTTAGCTGCGGAGAGGTAAAGGGGGGATGGCAGAGGGAGTAGAGGGAGAAGAGGAGCTCAGTCTGGGAATGCCTCTTGGAGGAGGTGAGTTTTAAGTAGGGTTTTGAAGAGGGAAAGAGAATCAGTTTGGCGGAGGTGAGGAGGGAGGGCGTTCCGGGACCGTGGGAGGACGTGACCCGGGGGTCGACGGCGGGATGGGCGAGACCGAGGGACGGTGAGGAGGCGGGCGGCGGAGGACCGGAGCGTGCGGGGTGGGCGGTAGAAAGAGAGAAGGGAGGAGAGGTAGGAAGGGGCGAGGTGACGGAGAGCCTCGAAGCCTAGAGTGAGGAGTTTTTGTTTGGAGCGGAGGTCGATGGGCAACCACTGGAGTTGTTTGAGAAGGGGAGTGACAGGCCCAGATCGTTTCTGCAGGAAGATGAGCCGGGCAGCGGAGTGAAGAATAGACCGGAGCGGGGCGAGAGAGGAGGAAGGGAGGTCAGAGAGAAGGCTGACACGGTAGTCTAGCCGGGATATAACGAGAGCCCGTAACGGTAAGGTAGCCGTTTGGGTGGAGAGGAAAGGGCGGATCTTGGCGATATTGTAGAGGTGAAACCGGCAGGTCTCGGTAACGGATAGGATGTGTGGGGTGAACGAGAGAGACGAGTCAAGGATGACACCGAGATTGCGGGCCTGAGAGACGGGAAGGATGGTCGTGCCATCCACGGTGATAGAGAAGTCTGGGAGAGGACCGGGTTTGGGAGGGAAGATGAGGAGCTCGGTCTCGCTCACGTTGAGTTTTAGGTGGCGGGCCGACATCCAGGTGGAGACGTCCCGGAGGCAGGAGGAGATGAGAGCCCGAAGGGAGGGGGAGAGGACAGGGGCGGAGATGTAGATCTGCGTGTCATCTGCGTAGAGATGGTAGTCAAAGCCGTGAGAGCGAATGAGTTCACCGAGGGAGTGAGTGTAAATGGAGAACGGAAGAGGGCCAAGAACTGACCCTTGAGGAACACCAACAGTTAAAGGATGGGAGGGGGAGGAGGCTCCAGCGAAGGAGACGGAGAATGATCGGCCAGAGAGGTAAGAGGAGAACCAGGAGAGGACAGAGTCCGTGAAGCCAAGGTGAGATAAGGTATGGAGGAGGAGGGGATGGTCGACAGTGTCAAAGGCAGCAGAGAGGTCAAGGAGGATTAGAATGGAGTAGGAGCCATTGTATTTGGCAAGAAGGAGGTCACGGGTGACCTTAGAGAGAGCAGTCTCGGTAGAGCGGAGGGGACGGAAGCCAGATTGGAGGGGGTCTAGGAGAGAATGGGAGTTAAGGAATTCTAGGCATCGATTGTAGACGACTCGTTCTAGGATTTTGGAAAGGAAGGGTAGTAGGGAGATAGGACGATAACTGGAGGGGGAAGTGGGGTCAAGAGCGGGTTTTTTTAGGATGGGGGAGACGTGGGCATGTTTGAAGGCAGAGGGGAAGGAGCCCTTGGAGATTGAGTGGTTAAAAATAGAAGTTAAGGAAGGTAGGAGGGCAGGGGCGATGGTTTTAAGAAGGTGAGAGGGAATGGGGTCCGAGGCGCAGGTGGAGGGGGTGGCACTTGCGAGGAGGGAGGAGATCTCCTCTGAGGATACTGCAGGGAAGGATGGGAAAGTAGGGGAGGGGGTTGGTGGGGGGGGAGGGGAGAGGCGGAGGGGTGACTTTGGGGAGCTCAGACCTGATCGTGTTGATTTTCGTGAGGAAATAGGTGGCCAGATCATTGGGGGTGAGAGATGGGAGAGGGGGAGGAACAGGGGGCCTAAGGAGAGAGTTAAAGGTCCGGAACAATCGGCGGGGGTGACGGGCATGGGTGTCGATGAGGGAGGAGAAGAAGCTTTGCCTGGCGGAGGAGAGGGCAGAGTTAAGGCAGGAAAGGATAAATTTGAAGTGTGTGAGGTCGGCTCGGTGCTTGGACTTTCGCCAGCAGCGCTCGGCAGCTCGAGCATAGGAGCGTAGGAGGCGGACGGAGGAGGTGATCCGGGGCCGTGGGTTAGTGGAGCGAGAGCGGCGGAGGGAAAGGGGGGCGAGAGAGTCGAGATGAGTAGAGAGGGTGGAGTTGAGAGCGGAGACCTGATCGTCGAGAGTGGGAAGAGAGGACAGGGCGGCGAGGTGAGGAGAGATGCTATTGGAAAGACGGATGGGATCGAGAGAGCGGAGGTCTCTGTGGGGCAGTAGCGAAGATTTGCAGGGGGAGGGAGTGTGAGAGATGAGGCAGGTGAGAAGGTTATGGTCAGAGAGAGGGATTTCAGAGTCGGTGAGGGAGGAGATAGTGCAGCGGTAGGAGATGACGAGATCGAGGGTGTGACCGAGTCGGTGAGTGGGCGCGGTATGGTGGAGGAGGAGGTCGGCAGAGTCGAGGAGGGATAGCGGGCGGGCGGCAGAGGAGTCGTCGGGTACATCCGTATGGATGTTGAAGTCTCCGAGGATCAGAGTGGGCAGAGAGAAGGAGAGAAGGAAGGTGAGAAAGGGGTCAAGGTGGTCGAAGAAGTCGGAGGTGGGACCGGGAGGGCGGTAGATGACGGCGACAAGTAACCGGAGTGGGTGGTAGAGGCGAATGATATGGGCTTCGAAGGAGGGGAAGGAGAGGGAGGGGGGAGGAGGGATAGTGCGGAAGCGGCAACGGGGCGAGAGGAGGAAGCCGACGCCTCCTCCCTTACCGGTGAGTCTGGGGGAGTGGGAGAAGGAGAGGCCTCGGCTGGAGAGAGCGGCGGCGGAGACCGTGTCTTCGGGAGAGAGCCACGTTTCCGAAAGGGCGAGGAGGAGGAGAGAGCGAGAGAGGAAAAGGTCATGGATGAAAGGTAGCTTACCTGTAATAGAGCGGGGGTTCCAGAGGCCACACTTGAAAGTAGCTGTGGGTGCAAGGGGGGGAGGGGGGGAAGGGCGGGGGGAGGGGAGGGTTTGGATGGGAAGGAGGTGGCGGGGCCCTGGACGGGGAGAGGGGGATGAGGGGTAGCGGTGGGACAAGAGGACTGGGATGGGGCATGGGTGGGGAAGAGAGAAGGGGGGAGGGGGTGAAGAGGGGGTTTGGTGGGGGGAAGAGTAGGGGGAGGGGGAAGAGGGGTAGCGCTGGTAAAGTGGGGTTCTAGGACGGGGGGGGGGGAGGAGACAGAGGAGAGAGCGGGAAAGAGCTGAGCGAGAGAGGGGAAGGGGAAGGGGAAGGGGAGGATAGGAAGGGGCGGGGGGGGGGGGGGGGGGGGAGGAGGGACATGGCGAGGCCAGAGAGGTGGGTGGCAGCACTGACAACAATAAACAGTAATAAACGAAATCGGTAATATAGCAACATGATACAGTATGATACAATACAGTAGTGCTAATATAGCAACATGATACAGTATGATGCAATATAGTCGTGTTAATAAAAGGGGCGATGATCAGGGTCGGGGGTAGACTCGATTAAGGGGCGACCTGATCAGATTCAAAGTCTGACGACAATAAACAATAACAAGCGAGATCGCTAATATAGCAACATGCTACAGTAAGGCACACTACAATGGTGTTAATAAGCAGGCGATGACCAGGGTCGGGGGACGAGCCGACCCTACCCGATCAGACTCAAAGTCAAGCGGCCAGCGGCCGAGAGAGTCCCAGAGTTCATGACCAAATAAGCCTGTGGCGGCGGGGGGACCCTGAGGTTGTCCGGGGTGGGTGGCGGCCGTAGGCGGCGGCTAAGGTAAGGTAACATGGTGAGAACAAGGACGTCGTCGCCCGGGGCGGGGGCGGGAGAGATGAATCACCTCAAGAGGGAAGAGGGAGTGAGGGCTTCCCAAAATGGCCACCTCAGGCAGAGTGGGGGCTTCCCAAAATGGCCGCCTCGGGCGGAGTGGGGGAGCGGTTGGGGAGCACAATGTCCCCGGGCCCGAGCAGGGGGACACAATGTCCCCCGAGGACACAATGTCCTTGGGGCCGAGAAGGGGAGCACAATGTCCCCAGGATCGAGAAGGGGAGCGCAATGTCCCCGGGCCCGAGCAGGGGTCGGGGGGTGGACTGGAAGCTGGTGGCTGGGGGTCTGTGGGGGCGAAGAACCTTGCCTGGCTTTGGGGCTGCAGAAGGAGATATGGGAGCTGCCTACGTGGAGCTCGTGTCTGCAGTTAGCGGCAGGGAGGGAGGGAAGGAGGGGGACTCTCTCCCGCTCCTCTGTTCTCCTGTCCTTCGGTCAACCATACTGACTGAGCGTGCCTGCTCTGGACAGCTGTCTTTGCTGGGCGCTGAGGGAGGAATAATAATTGTGGTATTTGTTAAATGCTATGTGCCAGGCACTCTACTAAGTGCTGGGGTAGATACAAGAAAATCGGGTTGGATGCAGTCCCTGTCCCACATAGGGCTTGCGTTCTCAATCACTATTTTATAGATGAGGACAGAGAGGCCCAGAGAAGGGAAGCGAACTTGTTCAAGGTCATACAGCCGACAAGTGGTGGAGCCGGGATTAGAACCCACTTCCTTCTGATTCCCAGGCCTGTGCTCTATCCACTACATCCTGCTGCTTCTCCAAAGAGGGGAGAGGCACAGAGGCAGCATGGCCTAGTGGAAAGAGCACAGGCCTGGGAGTCAGAAGAACTGGGTTCTAGTCCTGGCTATGCCACTTGCCTGCTGGCATTTAACTTCTCTGAGCCTCAGTTTCCTCATCTGTAAAGAGGGGATTCAATACCCGGTCTCCTTCCCGCATGGATTGTGAGTCCCATGTGGGACAGGGACTGAGTCAAACCTGATAATCTTGTATCTACCCCAGTGCTTAGTGTAGTGGTTGACACATATTATCCACTTTACCAATTCCACAATTATTACTGTATTACATATAATAACAATAATAATAATATATATTGTGGCCTAATGGAGTCAGAGGACCCAGTTTCCAGTCCCAGCTCTGTCACTTGCCCGATGTGTGACCTTGGGCAATTCACTTAACCACTCTATGCCTCTTTTCTCATCTTTTCAATGGAGATAAACTATCATTCTCCCTTCCTCTTAAACTGTGAGCCCTGCATGGACAGAGACAGAGATTAACCCCAGCACTTGGTACCTAGTAAGAGTTTAATAACAACGAGCATTATTATTCCATAAATCTATTTTATTTGTAAGGCAATACAAGAGTAGGAATCTATGGTTCCCTAATGTACAGAGATTTCCACCTAATGTACAGAGATCTCCACAAGGGAGGGAGGGACCGAAGCGATTGGAGGGGTTGGAGCAGGTGGGGTTAATTTGGGAAACCAAATTGGGTGAGGTGGGTTTTAAAGGAGACTTTGGGAGGATGCGACCCTTCCTCTCCCCAACCACCCCAGTGGGGAAGAGGCTGCCGAGTCCGAGACCCCAAGAAGGGGGTTTGGGGAAACCTCTCCTCCCCTGGGCCTGCTTTGTTCCCCCATGAAGTGTTTGGTCACAGCCCTCCCTCCATCCAGTGTTTGGTCACGGCCCACGCCCCACCCCGTGTTCCCACCACACCCCAACCCCGCCCCATTCCCCCTCACACTCAGTGTTGGGTCACGGCCCACCCCCAGCCCAGGCCCATGCGTCCACGCCAGGGTCCGAGGCCCGGCTGGTGGAGGCCTTCCTCCAGGGTCCATCAACACTCCAATTAATGCAGGCCTCTTTCAGCGGCCTGATAGCAAGCCCCTTTTCCTCGGGAAATGGATTTCTGTTTTAACTGTGGATCTTATGGCTTGGCCCAGCTCCTTCCCCACCCCAGGCGCCATGACTCTCTTTGGGCCCTGCCATGTGAGGGAACTGGCGTGGGGCTGGGTCCAGGGGAGGGGTGTTGCTTATCGGCTTATGCCCTGCCCAGGGGGGTGTGGGGACACCGGTACAGTCAGATGTAAAACTTGCTCCTGGCCTTCCCTGCCCACTAGTTAGGCTGATCGGGGAGGTTCATTCATTCAATTGTATTTATTGAGCACTTACTGTGTGCACAGCACAGTACTAAGTGCTTGGGAGAGTCCAATAGAACAATAAACAGATACATTCCCCAGTGTGACCGGCTGAGGCCAGGGTCTGTGAAAGGGGAAAGGTGGGAAACAGGCTTAGTTTCCATTGTACGGTCAGCGGTGCCCAGCATCACGTCTCACCTTGCCTCTTTCCAAAGCCCCACGCTCCCTGGGACTCCACTTAGGTTTCCCTTCGAGTTCTGAACTTTTAGGAGATTGCAGTGATTCTTGGAGTGAGAGGGTGCAGCTTCTGGGGAACATGGACAGGAGGCCGGGGCGGACGGGAGTGGACACAGATCTGATCTGGGAAGCTGGGAGGTTGGCCGGGGAGCTCTTGCATCTGCATTTTCTCCACAAGTGCTGATTTGTGTAATGGTGATTAATGCATATCACTAATAGCCATATGCTTTGTTATGTTGTCTTGTAATCATATGCCAAGCGGTTATCCCCGCCAGAGGTCTGGGGTGGGGCCTTGCCCAGCTGGGTAGAGTTTGGCTGGGGTTGGGGTCTCCAGGGAGTGGCCAGTGTAGGTGACCTCGAGTGGCAGAGAAGCAACATGGCCTACTATAAAAAACACAGCCCTGTGATCCAGAGGACCTGGGTTCTAATCCTGATCCACTACTTGTCTCTTGTGTGACCTTGGGCAAGTCACTTAACTTCTCTGTTCCTCAGTTCCTTCATCGGCAAAAAGGGGATTCAATACCTGTTCTTCCTCCTACTTAGACTGTGAACCCCATGTGGGACCTGATTATCTAGTATAGTGCTTGACACATAGTAAGTGCTTAACAAATACCATAATTATCACTATTATTAATATCATTCCTAAGGTGGCATGGCACAGGGCCTTGCTCCCCTGTAGACTGTAAACCCATGGTGAGCAGGGAGTGTGTCTGCCAACTCTGTTGTACTGTACTTTCCCAAGTGTTTACTACAGTGCTCTGTACCCAGTAAGTGCTCAATAAATACCATAAATTGATTGGGCCTCACAGAGCCAACCAGAAGCATCACCATCATTAGCATCAATCAGTAGTATTTATTGAGTGTTTATTGTGTGCAGAGCACTGTACTAAGCACTTGGGAGAGTACAATATAGCAGAGTTGGGAGACATATTCCCTGCCCACAAAAGGCTTGCAGTCTTAAAGGGGAGCAAGATGATGATGACAGACAATTGTGACAGAGATGATGGAAAAAGAGATCATGGAGACAGGTGGTGGAGACAGAGGTGATGGTGAGAGTACAGAGTTCTGCACATAGTAAGTGCTTAATAAATATCACCGATTGATTGAGATAGATGATGGTGGCCTCGGGAGGGGAATGAATCCCTCTCTGCTCTGCCCAGCCCAACCTGTCCCCACCCAACCCCGTAGTCCCATGAAAATACACCAGCTGTTCAAGAATGGATGCAGATGTTCATATCACTGCAAATCAGCCATGATGACAATATTCCTAGTCCTCAAACCCTTAATCGTTTCTCTTTAATTTCCCCTTCTCCCCTGGCCACTAGCCTCAGTGTCCCCAGGCCCTGCTTCTCTCCCTCAAAGCCACCTCTTCCACCAAATCCTCCCAGGGTCCCCCATCCCTGCACCATGTCCATAATAATTATAATTCTGGTATTTGTTAAGTACTTACTATATGCCAAATCCTGTTCTAAGTGCTGTTCTAAATACCACTCCATCTGTGGTCCCAAGCCGGGAGGACCTGCAGTTGAATCCAGGGCTCCGGAGTCTCTCTGTGCTGCCTCCCTGTCCCCCTCATTATCCACCCTCTCAATCCCCTTCCCCAGAGGGGAGGCAGGCCAACCCCAATCCTCCCAGTTCCCCGAGGCCGGGGAGCCGGTCAGGGCCGCGAGGTCAGGCTGACCTTGGACGAGCGGGCCTGGTTGTGCGGGGGGGAGGCAGGGGAGGGTGGGGTGAGGAGGCGGGAGCAGGTGTGCGGGAGGAATAACTCACTGCGGGCCAGCCCCCGGCCCCCAAAGGCCCCCACGGCCCCAACTTGTCAGGCCGTGCGAGTTGACGCCATAACAGCCCCTGTCAAACGCCGATGAGTTGATGATGTGGAAACTGGTTATTAAGTGTAATAACAGTGGTTTGGTTTTTCCGCGGTTCTGCCCGTAAGTGCCTAAGTGACAGTTGACTGGGGCCTTGTGCCTGCATTCTAAGCGGCTGGCGGGGAGGGGGTCGTGACTGCTCCCGTGGAGCCAGGGCTTCAGCGACCCGCCCCGCCCACCTCCAGGGGCCTGGAGGATCATCTTGCCCTTTGACCTCAGCCTCGGACTCCGCTTTCCCCCGGGGGCTCGGTGCAGGCTGGCGGCAGCCTGAGGAGCGCAGCCCAGAATGGCCAGCACCCTTAGGGAGCAGCTGTCAATCAATCGGACGCCCCAGCCAGTCAGAAGGCTGCTCAAGGGTGGAACCTTGAAACCCCAGTCTGCACAGCCTCACCCTAACGTTTCTCCATCCTTCCAAGTTCCATGGGGACAAAAGGTGGGGATCCCTCTCTTGTTAGCTTTCTACTGCGTGGCGCAGTGGAAAGAGCACGGGCTTTGGAGTCAGGGCTCATGAGTTCGAATCCCAGCTCTGCCACTTGTCGGCTGTGTGACTGTGGGCAAGTCACTTAACTTCTCTGTGCCTCAGTTCCCTCATCTGTAAAATGGGATTTAAGACTGTGAGCCCCACGTGGGACAAGCTGATTCCCCTATGTCTACCCCAGCGCTTAGAACAGTGCTCGGCACATAGTAAGCGCTTAACAAATACCAACATCATCATCATTACTGAGAAGGATTTCATTCGGGACAGTAAGGACAGAAAGATGCTGGGAATGTGTTCAAACTGCAGCTAGATTTGCTCTGTCCCTTGGGAGATCTCTCACATCCTAGTCTTCAAGTACTTGATCTTGTATCCCACGCCCAGGTAATAATGATAACGATGGCATTTGTTAAGAGCTTACTATGTGCCAAGCACTGTTCTAAGCGCTGGGGCAGATACAAGGTAATCCAGTTGTCCCACGTGGGGCTCAGAGTCTTAATCCCCATTTTACAGATGAGGTAACTGAGGCAAAGACAAGTTAAGTGACTTGTTCAAAGTCATAGAGCTGACAAGTGGTGGAGCCGGGATTAGAACCCACGACCTCTGACTCCCAAACCCCTGCTCTTTCCACAAAGCAGGTAGCCTGCCACTATCACAGGGCCCTCTAAATCCTTGGCATAAAACAGCCCCCTGAACTCAGGGCAGCCAGCTGACCTTATTGCAAAGGCCGGGTCCCAATCCTAATAATAATAATAATAGATAGTAATAATCGGGGTCTTTATTAAGCACTTACAATGTGCCAGGCATTGTACTAAGAGCTGAGGTGGATACAAGCAAATCATGTGGGACACAATCCCTGTCCTGTATGGGGCTCACAGTCTTAATCCCCATTTTACAGATGAGGTAACTGAGGCACAGAGAAGTGAAGTGATTTGCCCAAGGCCACATAGCAAACGAGTGGTGGATCTGGGATTAGAACCCATGGCCATGAATCCTGTGGTCCTCACCCACCCTCCTGGGGTCTCACAGGTCCCTGAGAGATGGGCCCATGTCCCGTAAGCCCCGGGTCCCTTTGGCTCAGTGGGAAGTAGCCAGGAGTCCAGGATGACCTCGCCCTCTTTCTCCAACCCCCTCCTCCACCGATTCCTCTCCCCCTCCTGTTCGCCAAACCAGGGGCGAACAGGTTCTGGTGGCTAATTGCACCCAGAAGAATTCCAGCCCTAGGATGGCGTGTTTAATTAATGCTAAATGTCTGTGGGACCCGTATGGGTTTGTACATTAGAGTCATATTAACACCGGATTGTTTGATCTCGAAGAACGTTAGAATAATGAGCAAGGGAGTGTTCACAGCTGGGGGAGAAAGGTGTGACAGAACGGACCACCTGCCTTCCCGCTCTCCGTCTCCATCTTTCTGTCTCTCTCTGCTTCTCTTCATCTCTCTCTTTCTCCATCTTGCCCTGTCTCTATCTCAGCCTCTGTCTCTGACTCCTCCCACCCTCTCCGTCTCTCCTTGCGTCTTCCTTTCTTCCCCTCCTCCTTTTTAATAATAATAATAGTAATAACAGTGGTATTTGTTAAACTCTTACTATGTGTCAGGCACTGTACTAAGCGCTGGGGTGGATACGAGCAAATCAGGTTGCACCATCCCTATCCCACATGGGACTCACACTCTCCCCATTTTACAGATGAGGTAACTGAGGCACAGAGAAATGAAGTGGCTTGCCCAAGGTCACACGGCAGACAGATGGCCGAGCCTGGATTAGAACCCGTGATCTTCTGACTCCCAGGCCCATATTCTATCCATTAAAGCAGCGTGGCTCAGTGGAAAGAGCCTGGGCTTGGGAGTCAGAGGTCATGGGTTCGATCCCAGCTCCGGCTCTGCCACTTGCCAGCTCTGTGACTTTGGGCAAGTCACTTAACTTCTCTGTGCCCCAGTTCCCTCATCTGTAAAATGGGGGACTGTGAGCCCCACGTGGGACAACCTGATCACTGTGTAATAATAATAATAATAATAATGTTGGTATTTGTTAAGCGCTTACTATGTGCCGAGCACTGTTCTAAGCGCTGGGGTAGACACAGGGTAATCAAGTTGTCCCACGTGGGGCTCACAGTCTTAATCCCCATTTTACAGATGAGGTAACTGAGGCACCGAGAAGTCAAGTGACTTGCCCAAAGTCACACAGCTAACGAGTGGCCGAGCCGGGATTCGAACCCATGACCTCTGACTCCCAAGCCCATGCTCTTTCCACTGAGCCACGTGTGTATCCCCCCCAGTGCTTAGAACAGTGCTTTGCACACAGTAAGTGCTTAACGAATACCACCATTATTATGCCATGTTGCTTCCTTCCTTCCCTCTCTCCCCACCCACCCTCCCCTCCCTCTCTCTTTCCTCTTCCCCCTCTCCCAGCTTCTTTTCCTCCAGGGCCTCAGCTCATCCCTTACCCAAACCCTTCATCGCCTTTTCCATGTTTCCTCCGGGTCTCCCCTTTCTAACCTGCCCAGCTCTTTGACAATCCAAGGAAGCAGAAAAACTCCAAGTGACATTCAGGCCTGCAGCATCCCCCCCCCCCCCCCACACCCGGGGAAAACCCACCCTCCCTCCCCCAACCCAGACCTGCCAGGGGCTACCAGTCCAACCTCTGGGTGAGGAGTCCTGGTCCTTATTTACAAGGTTGCCTAAGCACCCGCAAATTCCTGGGGTGGAGGCTGAGTGGTCCTGCAGCTGTGGCCGGGAGGGGCCAGGGTGGAAGCCTTAGGGAGTCTGGGGGAGTTCTGCAGCCCCCCGCCCCCCATAGCCGGCAGTCTCCCCCTACCTCCTTCACAGAGACGGAGCCCCCCTCCTCACCTCCTCCTCCTCCTCTTCCTTCCTCCCTGCCCACAGCCCCAGAGAGGAGATGGAGACGGGGGCGGAGGGGACGGAGAGGTGAGAAGTCAAGAGAATCATCAGAGAATAAGAAGTCTGAATCTGTCTCCTCCAGACCGGAAAACAATAGAGTTCAGAGGGAAATCGAATGGATGCTCGTAACATCTTAAATTGCAAAGATAACATCAATGCAGGTGGCGGGAACCGAAGACAGCGGAGCATGAAGGAGCAGAGGCCGGCCTTGGATGAGAAAGACAGAGAGAGAGAGAGAGATGAGGGGGGAGGAAGAGAGTAAGAGGAAGAAGGAGTGTGAGGGAGAGACAGAGAACGTTAGTTGCGGTTAGTCTGTATATGAGTGCAAGGTTATTTGTGTGCGTATAACTACTAATAATAATGTTGGTATTTAAGCAGTTACTATATGCCAAGCACTGTTCTAAGCTCTGGGGTAGATACAAGGTAATCAGGTGGTCCCACGTGGGGCTCACAGTCTCCATCCCCATTTTACAGATGAGGGAACTGAGGCCCAGATAAGCGACTTGCCCAACATCACACAGCTGACAAGCGGCCGAGCTGGGATTAGAACCCACAGCCTCAGACTCCCAAGCCCGGGGTGCGTGTGTGCCCAGGGTTGTGGGTGTTCATAGGTATGTGTGCAGAGAGTCTGTGAGTGGGGGCAAAGGAATGTATGTGGGCATAGATAGATGTGTGCGCCCAGGGTTGTGTGTATACAGGTGTACAGGTGTGGGTTTGCACAGGTGTGTGTGCAGAGAAAGTCTGTGCGTGGTTGCAAGGAAGTGTGTTTGTGTGTATAGATAAAAGTGTGTGCCCAGGGTTGTGTGTGTGTCTGTGTGTGTGTGTGCACAGGTGTGTGAGCGGAGAGAGGAGAAGCAGCGTGGCTCAGTGGAAAAAGCATGGGCTTGGGAGTCAGAGGTCATGGGTTCGAATCCCGGCTATGCTTCTTGTCAGCTGTATGACTTTGGGCAAATCACTTAACTTCTCTGGGCCTCAGTTCCCTCATCTGTAAAATGGGGATTAAGACGGTGAGCCCCACTTGGGACAACCTGATCACCTTGTATCCCCCCAGCACTTAGAACAGTGCTTTATGCATAGTAAGCATTTAACAAGTACCACCATTATTATTATTAGAGAGTCTGGGCAAAGGTGCAAGGGAATGTGTGTGGGTATAGGTAGGTGAGTATGCCCAGGTTTGCTTGTACACTGGTGTGTCTGCAGAGAGGGTCTGTGTTTGTCGGGGGGGGGGGGCAGAGGAACATGTGTGTTTATATAGGTAGGTGTGTATGCCCAGGGTTGTGCGTGTGAGCACCGATGTGGGTGTGCACAGGTGTGTGGGCAGAGAGATTCTCCACTCTCACAGGGCCCACCCAGCTACAGCAAGATCTGAAGAGCCTGGAGGGAGAGGTGCGGTACATGATGCAATGCTCAAATTGGCAATTTGACCATTTAAACCAAAGGACCATTAGTCAACTTGACAATGATCAAACCGACAAATCGGTCCCCAACTCGGCCACTCTGGCTCAGAGGCTAGTCAGGTCCCTGCAGAAAGATCAGTCAAGTCTGTCCCGTGGGGCCTGTCCCAGGCCCAGGAATCAATCAATCAATCAATTGTATTTATTGAGTGCTAACTGTGGGCCGTACACTGTACTAAGCGCTTGGGAGAGGACAATACAACGGAATTGGTAGGCGCATTCCCTCCTCACAGCGAGCTTACAGTTTACAGGAGGAAGCAGCATTCACTCAATTCAGTTGTATTTATCGAGAGACTTACTATGCGCGGAGCATTGTACTAAGCATTTGGTAGAATACAGTATAACAATATGCCACTGTCTGCTGTGTGACTTGGGCAAGCCATTTAACTTCTCTGTGCCTCAGTTACCTCATCTGTGAAATGGGAATTAGGACTGTGAGCCCCACGTGGGACAACCTGATGACTTTGTATCTACACCAGCGCTTAGAACCGTGCTTGGCACATAGTAAGTGCTTAACGAATACCATTATTGTTATTAATAACAATAAACAGTCACATTCCCTGCCCATAGAGAGTTTACAGTCTAGAGTCTAGAATCTAGCAGGTGGGTGGGCTGACTTTCCAGTAGTGTTCTTACTGCTGGCATTGGCAATAATCAATTATGATGGTGGTATTTGTTAAGCGCTTACTCTGTGCCAAACACTGAAATAGGCACTGGGGTAGATACAAGATAATTAGGTTCCGCATAGGGCTCAGGGCCCAAGTAGGAGAATCGAATCCCCATTTTTCAGATGTAGAAACTGAGGCATAGAGAACTGCAGTGATTTGCCCAAAGAACAAGGATTAGAACCCAGGTCCTCTGATTTCCAGGCCTGTGCTCTTTCCATTGAGTCACACTGTTCCTCAGTGGCATTTATGCAAGGCTTAGTTGAAAGAGTCTGGGCTTGGGAGTCAGAGGTCATGGGTTCTAATCTCGCTTCTGCCACTTGTCAGCTTTGTGACTGTGGGCAAGTCACTTAACTTCTCTGTGTCTCAGTTACCTCATCTGTAAAATGGGGATAAAGACTGTGAGCCCTATGTGGGACAACCTGATTACCTTGTATCTACCCCAGCACTTAGAACTGTGCTTGGCACATAGTAAGCACTTAACAAATACCAACATTATTATTATTATTATTATTATTATTATTATTATCGAGAGCTTACTGTGTGCAGAGCTCTGTACAAAGTGCTTGGGAGAGTACAATGTAACAGAATTGGTAGATTCATTCAATAGTATTTATTGAGCGCTTACTATGTGCAGAGCACTGTACTAAGCGCTTGGAATGAACAAGTCGGCAACAGATAGAGACGGTCCCTGCCGTTTGACGGGCTTACGGTCTAATCGGGGGAGACGGAAAGACGAGAACAAGGGCAATAAAAGAACAGTGGCAATGAAAATGTAGAAATGTTCCCTGTCCAAGTCTGGGATCTTTCCACTGAGCCAGGCGGCTTCTCATTTGCCCACAGTTCCTTGCCTCCCTCCCCACTCAATCCCAGATACTTTGTTCCTGTGTCCTGGAGCCTCCCTCCTGAAGAATGGGCTCGTTGTGGCGCAAATGTGTCCGTTTACTGTTACGTTGCATTTTCCCAAGCTCTTAGTACAGTGCTCTGCACATAGTAAGCGCTCGATAAGCACGACAGAATGAATGAATTCCAAATTATGTACAGTCTTCTAGCTCCTGAGCATGTGCAAGGGGAGCTTTGCTCTCTCCCGGTGTGCTCAAATTCTGGGGTGATGAAGTCCAGTAGTCTCCGAAATGCTACATTTCTCTCTTCCTCTTCCTTCACACATCGAACGGGGAGGGGCCCCTTCCTGGAGCCCTGACTGGGGGTCCACACGGGAAATTGCCCCCCAGGGAAATGTAGTGACTATCAGTCAGAACGGGACTCAGTGGAGACCCTGACCCCTTGGTCATCCCAGACCCCTTCTCTGGCCCCTTCAGACCGGCTCCGGCCCCTTGCCCGGGAGGATACAGATGGGGAAAGTGTCAGCTTTCAGACTCAGTTTCCTGTCCCGCCATCCCTTCTGTCTGTGCCCTTGGATCAAGGCCCGGTGAGGTCCCTGGTGGCAGGGGAGGAGGAAAGTCCAAGTTTGTGAACCCCCAGAAGGCTGGAACCCTCCCTGCCTCCCTCCCCCTCTAGACTGTAAGTTCATTATGGGCAGGGAATGCGTCTACCACCTCTGTTGGGTTGTAATGATAATAATAATGATGCTATTTGTTAAGCACTTACTATGTGCCAAGCGCTATTCTAAGCTCTGGGGTAGATACAAAGGGGCTCACAGTCTTAAGCCCCATTTTACAGATGAGGAAACTGAGGCACAGAGAAGTGAAGTGATTTGCCCAAGCTCACACAGCAGATGAGTCCTCTGACTCCTAAGCCCGTGCTCTTGCCACTAGGCCACGCTGCTCCCAAGCCCTCAGTACAGTGCTCCGCACACAGAAAGTGCTCACTAGGTAGCACAGAGTAAGGGCTTAATAAATACGATTGAATGATTGATCGGTGCAGCCGTCCTCTCCGCACGGGGAGGGGGTGGGGAGAGGAAGAAGAGCTCGGCTCACCCCCACTCAGCCCTGGTTCCTTATTGGGTTTTGGCTGGGAGTGGGCAGGCCTTGGGTGGGAGCGGGGAGCAAGAGAGGGAGAGACCCTGGCTCTCGGCCGATGCTCCCAAGCAGGATGACCGTCCTCTCCCCTCCATCCCCCTTCCCCCCACCTCGTTTTTCCGCTGCCGGTCACAGCGTGGCTCAGGGGAAAGAGCACGGGCTTTGGAGTCAGAGGTCATGGGTTCGAATCCCAGCTCTGCCACTTGTCAGCTGTGTGACTGTGGGCAAGTCACTTAACTTCTCTGTGCCTGTTACCTCATCTGTAAAATGGGGATTAAGACTGTGAGCCCCACGTGGGACAACCAGATTCCCCTGTGTCTACCCCAGTGCTCAGAACAGTGCTCTGCACATAGTAAGCTCTTAAATACCAACATTATTATTATTATTAACTCGGGCCGGGCTCCCCTTCTCTCCAGTACCTCGGTTTTCCACGACTCGGTTCCACCATGCGACGGTCTCCCCCTCCCCCTTTCCCCCCCGACCCCCTTCACAAAGTGGTGATTTTATTGAGAGCGACAAGTGGCAGTTCATTAAAAAGTGGGAGCAGATGGGGAGCGGATCGCAGAAGAAGATTAATGATGCCCACCGCCCACTAAATAGGGCCCGGTTTGGGAGTAAATACAATCACTCTGGTTTCCCGGGCGCGGTAATCCTCCTCTGTCAGATCCGTTCTCGTTAGCCGGGCGCAGGACACGCTGGAGAGTTAACGAGGAGCCGGGCCGGGGGGCTGGGCCAACAGGGCCAGCAGAGCCACCAGGGCCAGCAGGGCTAGTAGAGCCACCAGGGCCAGAAGGGTCAACCGGCTCCAGGACACCACCAGGATTTGCTGCTGCCAGAGGAGAGAAGCAATGCGGCCTAGTGGATAGAGCCTAGGCCTGGAGGTTAGAAGGACCGGAGTTCTAACCCTAGCTACACCACTTAATAATAATAATGGTATTCGTTAAGCGCTTAGTATGTGCTGAGCATGTTCTAAGTGCTGGGGTAGATACAGTTTAATCAGGTTGTCCCACATAGGGCTCCCACTTTTAATCTCCATTTTACAGATGAGGTAACTGAGGCACAGGGAAGTTAAGTGATTTGCCCAAGGTCACACAGCAGGCAAGCGGCGGAGCTGAGATTAGAACCCCTGCCCTCTGACTCCCAAGACCACGCTCTTTCCACGAAGCCATGCTTGGGCAACTTACTTAACTCCTCTGGGCTTCATTTCGTCATCCTTAAAATGGGAATTCAGAGTGTGAGCCCCATAGAGAAGCAGCGTGGCTCAGTGGTGAGAGCACGGGCTTGGGATTCAGAGGTCATGGGTTCGAATCCCGATTCTGCCACTTGTCAGCTGTGTGACTATGGGCAAGTCACTTAACTTCTCTGTGCCTCAGTTACCTCATCTGTAAAATGGGGATTAAGACTGTGAGCCTCGCGTGGGACAACCTGATTACTCTGTGTATACCCCAGCGCTTAGAACAGTGCTCTGCACATAGTAAGCGCTTAAAAAATACCAACATTATTATGTGGGACAACCTGATTACTCTGAATCTACCCCAGTGCTTAGAACAGTGCTCTGCACATAATAAGCGCTTAACAAATACCAACATTATCATTATTATGTGGGACATGTATTGTCTCTAACCTTGGTTCCACTTCAGCGCTTAGAACAGTGCCTGGCATATAATAATAATAATGGGATTTGTTAAATGCTTACTACGTGCCAAGTGGCGGATCCGGGATTAGAACCCATATCCTCTGACTTCCAAGCCCGTGCTGTTTCCACTAATTATAATAATGGTATTTTTAAAGCGCTTACTATGTGCTGGGCTCCTCCCTTTTAACCTCATATTTGCCCAAACTCGAGGAGGGCTCGACGTGCCTGGAGGCAGGGGATGGATAAAATGAGGTTTGGAGACCCTCTCCCCCCGTCCCACCTCCACCACATTTACCTGGTCGCAGGATACTGGTGGGATTACGGGATGCATCCTATTCACCATCCAGTCAATCAATAAATCAATCAATGGTATTGACTGAGCGCTTTCTGGGTGCAGAGCACTGTACTAAGCGCTTGGAAGAGTACAATATAAGAGAGTTGGTGAATCAATCGTGTTTATGGAGTGCTTGCTGTGTGCAGAGCACTGTACTAGGCCCTTGGGAGTTTAGAAGATAACAGAGTTGTTTAATCAATCAATGGTATTTATTGAGCATTTACTGTATGCAGAACACTGTACTAAGCGCTTGGGAGAGTACACTATAACAGAAGTAGTAGACACGTTCTCTGCCCACAACGGAGAGCATGGGCTTGGGAGTTAGAGGACATAGGTTCTAATACTGACTCTGCCACTAGTCTATGTGACCTTGGGCCAGTCACTTCACTTTTCTGTGCCTCAGTTGTAAAATGGGGATTAAGGGTGTGAGCAGTGCTTGGCACATAGTAAGTGCTTAACAAATATCATAATAATAATAATTACTATTATGAGAAGCAGCATGACTTAGTGGAAAAAGCCCAGGCTCGGGAATCAGAGGTCGTGGGTTCTAATACCGTCTCCACCACTTGTCAGCTGTGTGACTTTGGGCAAGTCACTTAACTTCCCTGTGCCTCAGCTACCTCAACTGTAAAATGGGGATTAAGACTGTAAGCCCCTTGTGGGTCAACCTGATGACCTTGTATCTACTCCAGCGCTTAGAATGGTGCCTGGCACATAGTAAGTGCTTAATAAATGCCATTATTATTATTATTATTATTAATAACAGTCGAGGCCACTGCAGCGGCAGAGCAGGGACCAGCTGGTCGGGCTGAGAGGGGCGGCGGGATCTCTCGCTTTCTCTGTCTCTCTATCTCTCACCCCTTTTTAAACACATATGCTCACTCCACTCGTGTACCCCGCAAGCCCCCTTAACTTCACACACGCCAGTGGTCTCCACATACTCTAGTGCACCCACACTCTTATCCAAACAAGTGCCAGACAGCAGAATAATTGTGGTATTTTGTGAAGCATTTATTATGTACCAAGCACTGTACTCACCGCACCTCCGCGAGTGGAGAGTGTGTGTGTGTGTGTGTGTGTGTTTGGCTCTCTCCAAACTTTACTCTGGCTGGGCAATTAGCCCAGCCCCGAACCCCATGTTTGACTGGCACTGTCCAAATTTGCTCGACTTGCGCAGACAACGGCATAGAGCAAGCGTCCTCTGCTGATCTTGGAGCGGTTAATAAAGAGCCTGTGTGAGGGCCCATTAGCGACCGTGGAAGAGATGCTGTTTGCTTAGGGGTCTTTTGACAGGGGGTCTGCCTGGCTACTTCCCCCACCTCCCCGGTCTTGGGTCGACTCTCCAGCCTGGGGGGCGTCCGAGCTCCAGACCCCCTGGGCCCAGCCACCAGCTCCCTGCCGGTCCCAGGTGAAGCAGCATTCATTCGCTCAATCGTATTTATTGAGCGCTTACTGTGTGCAGAGCACTGTACTAAGCGCTTGGACTTCCCAATTCAGCAACAAATAGAGACAATCCCTGCCCACAGCGGGCTTACAGACTAGAAGTAGCATGGCCCGAATGAATAGAGCGCGAACCTGGGTGTCAGAAGGTCATGGGTTCTAATCCCGACTCCGCCAATTGTCTGCTGCATGACCTTGGACAAGTCACTTCACTTCCCTATGCCTCAGTTACCTCATCTGTATATTTGGGATAGTTATAGTTATGGAATTTGTTTTGTGCTTGTGTGATAGGCACTGTACTAAGCACTGGGGTGGAGACAAGCAAATCTGGTTGGACACAGTCCCTATCCCACGTGGGGCTCACAGTCTCAATTCTCATTTTGCAGATGAGGAAACTGAGAAGTGAAGTGACTTGCCCAACGTCACACAGCAGACAAGTGGCAGGATCAGGATTAGAACCCATGACCTTCTGACTCCCAGGCCCGTCCCATGTGGGACATGGGATTTGGACTGTGTCCAACCTGATTAGCTTGTATCTACCCTAACACTTAGTACAGTGTCTGACAAATAGTAAGGTCTTAGCAAATACGATAAAAAAGGAGGAGGAGGAGGATGAAGGGGCTGGGCCCTGCTGGGGCATTTAGAGCTCCAGGAAGGGGGCGGAGGAGACGAATTGATGGATGTTTGATTAACTGATTGAATGATCTAGCTCGAGAAATGACCTGGAAGGTCCTTCTCTTGCCCTCCGCCCATTTTAGCTCGGGGGTCTGGGGAGGATACTGCCTGGAGGGGCTCAGCCGATGACCCCAGATGTGTCCATATTGCCCTAGATGTGTGAGGAGCAGAGAAGCAGCGTGACTCAGTGGAAAGAGCACGGACTTGGGAATCAGAAATCGTGGGTTCTAATGCCAGCTCGGCTACTTGTCAGCTGTGAGACTTCGAGCAAATCGCTTAACTTCTCTGTGCCTCAGTTACCTCATCTGTAAAATGGGGATTAAGACTGTGAGCCCCACTGGGGACAACCTGATTAGCACCTCAGAACAGTGCTTGGCACATAGTAAGCGCTTCACAAATATCCTAAGCACTTAGTGCAGTGCTCTGCACAAAGTAAGCGCTCAATAAATACGGTTGAATGAATGAGTAAATGAGTCAGAGGACCTGGGTTTTAATGCCGACTCCGCCATTTGTTTGCTGTGTAATCTCGGGCAAGCCACTTCACTTCTCCGTGCCTCAGTTTCCTCACCTATAAAATGGGGATTCAACACCTGCTCTCCTTCCTACTTAGCCTTTGAACCCCTTGAAGGACAGGGATTGTGACCGATCTGATTAACTTGTATCTGCGACCCTTCTCCCTATTTCACAGAGTGGAAAACTGAGGCCCAGAGAAAGGAAGTTCCTGGCACAAAGGAGGGGCGCCCAGCCTGCCGGTCAGGAGGGACTGTTTTAGACTGTTTTCTCTCTTCTCTGACCCCTGTCCGGCGGCAAACTGGGGCCCAGCCCTCCTCTCGCCCTTCCACCACCCCCGGGATCTAGTCTCTCAGGACCGGAATCTAGTCTCTGTGGGAATTTGGGAGTTGGAGGGGGTCTTTCTGGTGGACGGGGGCTCCTCCGTGATCTCCTGCCCCTCCACCGTTTACCTGCCAGAGGTTCTCACAGTTGACGAAGGGGGGTCGGCGCTGTTTAAATGTTGATTCCCGGGGCGGCGGGAGCCGCTCAGATTTCTAATTAAGATTAAAAAATGTACCGGATTTAGGCGCGCAGCTCGGGAAGGTGTAATTGGATTAGCGGGTCCCGCCTGCGGGGCCGCGGTCGCGGGCCACCTGCTAAAGCATCGGCCCACCGACACCCCTTAGCCGGGAGGAAAGGGCAGGGTTAATAATAATAACAATAATAATCATGGTATTTGTTAAGCCCTTACTATGTGCCAAGCACTGTTCTAAGCTCTGGGGTAGATACAAGGTCATCGGGTTGTCTCACATGGGGCTCCCAATCTTAACCCCCATTTTACAGATGAGGTCAACTGGGGCCCAGAGACGTGAATAGACTTGCCCAAAGTCACACAGTTGACAAGTGGCGGAGGAGGGATTAGAACCCATGATCTCCGACTCTCAAGCCCGGGCTCTTTTCACTCAACCACCCTGCTCGAGGGTGGGGAGGAGGGGGCGGCATGGACACCGGGCCGGAGGAGCGCAGGCCCCCCCCGCCCTGATCGATCAAAGGGCCCCAGTTTTCATCTCTTTTGCACGGTTGTCGGTTATTCTCCGAGGGAACCCCACCTTCCCCTCCTCTTCGGCCCCACCGCCCCCCGCCTCTCCCAGCCTGGGCCCCGTTATTGGGCTCAGGGCCCCGGGTTGGTCCCGCCCCTGCTAAGGGAGTGGAGGTTTCTAGGAACATCCTCACATTGACCCCTGGGATAATAATAATAATAATAATAATAATGTTGGTATTTGTTAAGCGCTTACTATGTGCAGAGCACAGTTCTAAGCGCTGGGGAAGATACAGGGTAATCAGGTGGTCCCACGTGAGGCTCACAGTTAATCCCCATTTTACAGATGAGGTAACAGGCACAGAGAAGTTAAGTGACTTGCCCACAGTCACACAGCTGACAAGTGGCAGAGCAGGGATTCGAACCCATGACCTCTAGACTCCCAAGCCCGGGCTCTTTCCACTGAGCCACGTCTCACCCCATCCTAGCTTTGCACACAGAGGCCTGCACTCACACATCAATCGACAATCATATTATAAGCACTTACTGGGCACAGAACACTGTGCTCGTACGGGGATAAAGGAACGGGCTCCTGGGGACGATGAGGAGGAGGAGAAAGAGGATAGAGCACAGGCCTAGGAATCAGAAGGGCCTGGGTTCTAATCCCAACTCCGCCATTTGTCTGCTGGGTGACCTTGGGCAGGTTATTTCACTTTTCCTCACCTCAGTTCTCATCTGTAAAATGGGGATTGAGACTGGGAGCCCCATGTGGGATGGGGACTGTGTCCAACCTAAGTAATTTGTATCTACCCCAGTGCTTAGAATGGCTCATAATAAACCCTTAACAAATATCCTTAAAGAGAGAGAGAGAGCAAGAGAGGAGGAGAAGGAAGAGGAGGACGGGGTACGGTTCTGCCTGCTGTGTGACCTTGAGCAGGTTTCTGAACCTCTCCAGGCCTTCATCTGGAAAATGAGGAGCACAATAGCCCCTGAACGTGCGCCGAATTTAGCAGATGTAAAATGAAGCCGTGCGAAGATCTGAGCCCTGTCTTCTCTGTCTCGAGTTTTCTCTGGACTGGCAGTAGAAAGAAGGCAGTCTCAAAGCAGTTTCACAGGGAGCTGTTTTGGCTGGTACCGAATGCTTAGCTTTCTTTCTTTGACTTCCTAGGCCGGGCAGGTTGGAGGCAGGGTGGGCTGCGGAAGGCTGTTGGCGGGCGGGTAAATTAGACTTATTCATCCGCAAGGCTGGGTTAGCTGGGGCCGGACTGGGCAAGGATAGCTTTCTCTGTTCTGATTCCCGAGGTGCTGCCTGGCGGGACTGGAGGTTCCACTGAGGCAGGTAAGGACCCCCGAGAGGAGTGGGTGGCTGTGATTGGGCAAATGGTGGCTTAGTGGATACAGAAGGGGCTTGGGAGTCAGGGGATGTGGGTTCTAATCCCGCCTCCGCCACTTGTCTGCTGTGTGACCTTGGGCAAGCCACGTCGCTTCTCTGTGCCTCAGTTACCTCATCTGTAAAATGGGGATTAAGACTGTGAGCCCCACGTGGGACAACCTGCTTACCTTGTGTCTACCCCAGCGCTTAGAACAGTGCTTGGCGCCTAGTAAGCGCTTAACAAATACCATAATTACAATTATTAAACAAGTTATTGTCCCCACCCTGGGCATTTCCACACGAAGCCGCAGGAACCGGTGTGCAAGGACGAACCAGACGTCATCCCTCCCTTTGGCCGGCTGAGGTGTTTCCCCCACCCCTCCCAGCTCCCCTTTAATTAAAAGCTAAATATAGATCGGTGGAATCTAATTTAGAGCGGCATTAAGACCTCAGACTCACAGAACGTGGCGCTGCTGGCACGTGGTGGCCGTTTCCACCGTGAAGAATCCGTGGGCCAATCGGCTCTTCCTCCGCCTGCACAGGACTTGCCCGGGGCCACCGTGGAAGACGTCGCCTAAACCGTGGGCGAGCCTGCAGTCCCCACGGGTCGCCGTTCGATCGCCCTGCTTTCTCGGGGGGAAGGGGAAAGGAGGCAGGCCCACTACAGGTAACCACTAGGCCATGATACTCCTATACTCATGGAAAGAGCACGGGCTTGAGATTCAGAGGACTTGGGTTCTAATCCCGGCCTTGCCAGTTGTCTTCCGTGTGACCTTGGGCAAGCCACTTCCCTTCTCTGGGCCTCAGTTACCTCATCTGTAAAATGGGGTTCAAAAGTGTGAGCCCCTTGTGGGACAGGGTCTGTGTCCAACCCAATTTGCTTGGATCCACCCCAGCGCTTAGTAGAGAAGCAGCGTGGCTCAGTGGAAAGAGCCCGGGCTTGGGAGTCAGAGGTCATGAGTTCTAATCCCGCCTCTGCCACTTGTCAGCTGTGTGACTTTGGGCAAGTCACTTAACTTCTCTGTGCCTCAGTTCCCTCATCTGTAAAATGGAGATTAAAACTGTGAGCCCCACATGGGACAACCTGATCACCTTGCACCCCACCCCAGCGCTTAGAACAGTGTAAGCGCATAGTACCAACATTATTATTACAGTGCCTGGCACATAGTAAGCACTTAACAAGTATTATCATTATTATTATTACTACATCTCCTTCTCCTCCTACTACTATTACCCTCCCGACCGTCCTGACTCCAGCGTACTGGACCTTCCTGGATCTGCTTGAGGCTCCCTCTGTTTCGACCCTAAGCCTGGTTTCTTTTCCCTCCTGGGAAAGGCCAGAGGTCCGGAGCTGGGGGTGACTGGAGGGTGTGGGGGTGCTCCAAAGCCGGCCTCCGGGGGATTGGAGTGTCCTGGAGCTAGGGGGAGTTCATAAGGGTTAATATTGAGCATTTACTGTGTGAAGAGCACTGTAGTAATAATAATAATGATGCGAGGCACTGTACTAAGCCCTGGGGTGGATAAAAGCAAATCGGGTTTGGCGCAGTCCCTGTCCCGGATGGGGCTCGGTCTTATTCCCCATTTTACAGATGAGGTAACTGAGGCCCAGAGAAGTTAAGTGACTCGCCCAAGGCCACACAGCGGACAAATGGCAGAGTCAAGATTAGAACCCATGACCTTCTGACTCCCAGGCCTGTGCGCTAGCCACCACACCTTGCTGCTCCCCCAGGCGCAGCTCCCCGAACCGGGCAGGTCCCAGCCATTCCCATGCGTTTCGCCGTCGCGCCCGTTCAGGGGCCTTAAGAGCGGATCGTAGATTCAACTAAATTGTTCATTAGTGGAAGGAAATCAGCCATTGAGTTCCGTTCTAATGGAATTAGCCTGGTGACAAATGCTTTGTTGATTAGATTCCCACCCTCCCTGCGGGGGTCCGAGGCGCCAGCGAGCCCACGCCTCCCTCTTTCCACCAGCCTGAGGCTCCCAGCCTCTCCAGGACCCCCTCCACATGGGGGACGAAGGGTCTGCTGGCTCTCCCCCGTGCCCTCCCCGCCGCCCCCCCAGAGGTCGCTGCTCCCCTGAATCCCAGCCGACCTCTCCTGGCCTTGGGGCCGGCTCAAGGCCACCTCCTCCAGGAAGCCCCTGGCTGACCCGGGAATCCTGGAGGGCCCTCCTCCAACCAAGGGATTCCGAACCAGAGAGGTGGAGGTGAGACTGCTGGGCGGAACTTCCCCACAGCAAGAGTTTTTGGGTGGGGTGTGGACCCTCGCCCCTATCCAAGCCCCTCTTTCCTATGGGCCCACTGCCCCGACTGGCAGGACTCCCCCTCAACCCCTCCACCCCTTGATCCCAACAGAAAGTCCTTTCTCCTCTTCCCTTTGGTAAGAAAACCGACGGGGTTGGGGGGAGCGGGAAGGGAAGGTGGAGAGATCAATAAGGAACCAATATCTGAGCCACTCCACTCTCTGGATCAATCCCCCATCTCTGAGTGGGGAAAAACAATTAGCCACTGTTTCTCTTTTGACCGGCTGGGCAGGAGGAGGGAGTGGGCAGGGGGCCTAGGGAGAAAGCTTCCCGGAGTGTCTCATCAATTCAAAGAAAGTGGTTTCTCCTGTTGTCTCACCTGTCAAATTGCGGGTGTGGGGCAGGGGAGCAGCAAGTCTGGGAGGTGACTCATGGGCTGGATTCGGGAGGTGGTCTCGGGGGAGGGAACCGGGAGGTCACTCATCCTTGAGCCACTCCTGCGATGACAGCAAATGAGAATCACCCCAGTAGTACCCACCCCCAGGATTTGGAGGAGGATTGAGGGGGCTCTGTGACGGGGTAGGGGAGGCCCAAATTCACTCCAGTAATGTCACATGGAATGTCACCAATCTTAGAAGCCCTGACCTGGGAGGTGCTGCCCTGGGACCCTGATGTCCCAGGGAATTTCCTGTGGCGAGGAAGTAGGCCCCTCCCACAGCTGACATTCCTCTGCTGGGTGATCAGTCGATCAATCATATTTACTGACCAGTTATTGTGTGCAGAGCACCATACTAAGAGTTTAGAAGAGAACGGGGCCAGTCCTCCCTGTGCCCCCTGCCTGGAGCTCTGGTGGTGGTTCTGGGGAGCCTTCCAGAGTTCAGAAGTCAGGGAGAGGAAGGGAGCGTTATTGGCCCTTCCTGGGCCTTCTGACAGTGCCTATCTTTCTAGGGTCTCCAGGAGAGGAAGGACACAAGCTGAGGAAACTGGGGGTGGAGATTGGGTGGAAGGAGCAGGAGGAGGTCCTGAGCTGGGATGGAAATGAGGGAGGCAGGAGTGGGGGGTACAAGGGGGGGGAGGTGTGAAGGGAGACTGCCCCAGGCAAGAGGGATTTTGGAAGTTGGTTGGCAAGAGAGAAAGGGAGGAAGCACCCACAGAGGGCTTGGTTTGGACACTGGTTGCCTGCTCCCCCTTCTCCTTAACACCTCCCTTCCCACCACCAGCTTGGGGCTTCAGACTTGGTGTGAGAGCTGGCACCTTCCCCCAAAGAAGCAGGCTAGTGTCGTTGGGGTCGGGGGGGTGGGCAGTGCCCATTCCAGACTAGAAACTTGGCGACGACAGAGTGGCTGCCAGGGAGACCGGCCCCCTGCCCCTGGCCTGAGGGCTCCAAGAGGGAGCAGTGGCTGTCAGAGTCGATTTAATGCTGATATTTTTATCACTTATCAAGGCCCAGGGCCCTGGCCTAGGCTGGCAGAAACAGAATGCTAAACAATTTCTCTAAACAGTGAGCACAAGCTGGTCTGATGGGGGCTTAGGGAGTTTGGTGGTGGTTTGTGGGGGTCTGGTGGGGTTTGGGGGTGGTTGGAAGATGTCAGGGGCTAGAGGGGTCTGGCAGAATTGGAGGAGTCTAATTTGGCTTTGCTTTTTGCTTTGGTTTCTTGGGTGGGCATGAATGGGTGTGTGACTTTATGGGTTTGCTTATGAGTGTCTGTGAATCTGACTGTATGTATGTGAAAGTGTGTGTGGGTGTCTGTGAGTCTGTGTGCATATGTGAATGTGTGCTTTGTGTGTGTGAGTTTATGTAAGTCTATGTGTTGTATATGTGGGTGTATTGAAAGTGTATGTTGTATATATATGTGTGTATGTGAGAGTGTGTGTTGTATACATGTGTGGGTATACGAGAGTATGTGCTGTATATGTGTGTGAGCGTGAATTGCATATATGTGAGAGTGTGTTCTATTTGATTACATATATGAGAGCGTGTATTGTATATATTAATATGTTTATGTGTGTGTGTGTTGTGTTCCAGGGTGGGAGTAAAATGGCTGTTCTGGAACAGGGCCCCCGGTAACAGCCAGTGCCGGTTTGCCAGTCCCCGTTGGAATGATGATAAAGTGGATGGGTTTGGGTTTTTTTGTCTTTTTTTGCTGCTGCTAAGCAGAGCTGCCTGGACTGGGGACTCCCCAGCGGCATGAGGGCCTGGATTGCCCTTCAGTGCCCCTTGCTGCTCCTCGCTGGCGTGAATGAGTGACCAGCAACTGGCTTGGCCCCATCCAAAGCCACCGAGATTGCCCAGGCTGCAGTGGGCCAGGCAGCCGGTCCATCCCACAGCGAGCCAGTTGGACACTGGAGTGGGCATGGGAAAGCTGGGCTCCCGGCCCTGCTGCACCTGCTCTTTCGATCAGAAGGACGTGACCCCGGCCTAGGTATCTGTGGGCTTCCCGTCATCCTCCGTGGGTGGCAGGGGTGCTCCTTTAAATCTCTTGGCCCCATCCCCTGCTCTGGCATGACTCAATTTTCACTTTCATCCCTGGATATGTCTCACCTGAAATCCCCTGGACTATTCTCTTGCTCAAGAGCACAGGACAAACGAGAGATTGAGAGACCAAGAGGGAGGAGGAGAGAGGAGGGATAGGTAGAAGATGGAGAGGAGGGAGCTGGGAGAGGGGCAATATGCATAAATGAAATCAGGCAGCAAGCCTAAAGGAAATCAGGTTGGGAGTCTAAAGGAAATCTATCAGCTGCAGAATACGATGGAGCTGTGGCTCTGATGTTGATTCTGCCCAGCAGTGAGAAATCAGACGTGCCAGCCCTGCCTGGTTTTAACCAGAGGGGTGGCTAGAGCCTGGTTTTCAGTCCAGTGGATCAGGGATGGAGAAAAAAGAGTGATCTTGGTAGTTGATCCAGTTAGCTGTGAAAACTCCAGGCTGGGCTTGTGTAGGCAGTCCCTTCCCTACTCTCTTTCCTCCTCTTTCCATACTGAACCCCAAAAAGACACCTGGCCACCAACCTGCCAACTGCCAGACAGGCATCAGGGAGTAAGAGAGTTAGGGCTGGGGAGCTGAGATGCAGTCTGTCCACTGGCATCTCCAGAGCAGGCTAGGATGCAGCCCCGTTAGCCCATCCAGGGCCAGAATGAGGCTCCAAACATGAGCCAGCCCAGTCCAGGACTGAGCCTAAGAAGGGAGCTTTCCCCATAAAGTCCCCAGGACATAATCCAGGCTCTGGGGGGGGGGAGCCCAGCACCAGGCTCTATCATGGGGGGAGCAGCTAGGGAGCAGCTAGAGGTCTGGGGGAAGGTCATTTCAGTCCTAAATCCCACCGGTGGGCCTTGTTGGCCGAGCCCCAGGCTACCGCCCCTCTGACTCAGTGGCCCGTCCCTCTTTCCAGCCCGACCTTCGATTCTTGACTTCCAACCCTCGGCGGACTGGGCCTGCTGGCCATTTATGGATTTGCTAAGGGGAGCTCCTGGGCTCCAGGGGAGAGGGGCAGATGGGGAGGGGCAAGATCCAGGGACTGGGAGTGGGGCAGGAAGCATGAGGAGCCTGGTCCCAGTGAGCCCCGCTGCTCTTGTAAGTGGTGGCGGACAAGACCACGGAGACGACAGGGCAGGAACCGGGGTGCCGAAGGGAATCAGGGTCAGAGGACAAGGTCCCCGACCTGGAGACGGAGCTGACTCCTTGTGCCCCCTTCCTCCACCCCTGTGTCCCCAGCCCCTTCCCAAGGCAGTAGCTGAGACCTCCTTGCAGCAGTGAAGGGAACTGCGGCATTTACAAGTCCTGATTGGATAAATGGGAGATGACTGGTGAAGCGCTTGTTTGGAAATGTGATATGAAAATTCATTTAAAATGAAAGAATGTGGAAGCTTACGTTTATGGTAATGGATTGATTGCAGATAGGATCTAATAACTCCCAACAAATCTATTTCAATCACAATATCCGCTCGGCAGGACTGGGGCTGGGGTGACTGCGGCCCCCACCTCTCCCCTGCACCAGATTAGAGCCCATTAATTGCTAATATTGGGACATTACATCTGTAATTAGCCAGACCCGTCATTTCCAGACATGAGGGGAGAGGATGGAGAGGGGGTTGGGGAAGGAAGACAGAGAAACTTTCCTTTGTGGACACTTACTCTTGACTGGTGGGCAGATGCCTCAGGCAGAGGACTGGATTGAATGACCTCTTGAGATTCTTTCCTCCTTGAGAGTTCTTCTGGTCCAGCCCCCTGTCTTCAGGCAGGTGACTGACTAACCAGTCCCGGATTGGTTAGAGCCTCTTGGATTCAGAACCTGGTGCACTGTTTATTGATATATTGTACTTTCCCAAGCACTTAGTACATGCTCTGCAGATAGTAAGTGCTCAATAAATACAATTGAAGTCACCAACTTCAAGGCAATCTCAGTGTATTGGGATTTTCTTGGGGGAGGCCAGGACAGGGCTGGCCCCAAGGAAGGAAGGAGAAGCCAGGCCATTCAGTCCAGCCCCCTGCCTTGGGCAGTTTCCCTTGCCAGCCGAAATAATGAATTTGATGATGATGAGGTGGTATTTGTTGCATGTTTACTATATGCCGGGCACTATAGTAAGTCCTGGGGAGGATTCAAGCAAATCGAGCTGGACACAGTCCCTGTCCTATGTGAGGCTCAGAGTCTCAATCTCCATTTTACAGATGTGGTAACTGAGGCACAGAGAAGTGAAGTGACTTGTCTAAGATCACACAGTAGAAAATTGGTGGAGTTGTTAATAGAACCCATGACCTTCTGATTCCTGGGCCTGTACTCTATCCATTATGCCAAAATTTGCATACAGAGGTGAATTTTTCTGTCAGCCCATCTCTCCATATGTCTCTCTATTTGTGGCTCTTTCTCTGTTCCCCTCTCCCTCCTGTCTGCCGAGATTCAGAATGGAGTTTTTCCTTTAGGAGAGTGGGCGGTCAGACAAGGCCCAGGAGAATAATAATGAATGTATTTGTTAAGCTCCCTTCTCTAGGTAACACCTGGAGAGTTTCCAGTTCTCCACCAGTCTTGGCTATGGGAGGGAGAGTCAAGCAGAGGCGTACCTCTTCCATTCCTAGGTTGGCCAGTGGATAGTGAGTGGACGGCAATCTGCTACAAGTCAAAACTCACCCATGCTGGGCAGCAGCGGCATGGGAGAGAATCGAGGGTGGAGACTAGAGTTAACTGCACAAAAAGTGGCAATGGTAAACCACTTGTGTACTTTTATAGAGAAGCAGCGTGGCTCAGTGGAAAGAGCACGGGCTTTGGAGTCAGAGGTCATGGGTTCGAAACCCGGCTTGGCCACTTGTCAGCTGTGTGACTTTGGGCAAGTCACTTAACTTCTCGGTGCCTCAGTTACCTCATCTGTAAAATGGGGATTGAGACTGTGAGCCCCACGTGGGACAACCTGATTCCCCTGTGTCTACCCCAGCGCTTAGAACAGTGCTCGGCACAAAGTAAGCGCTTAACAAATACCAACATTATTATTATTATTGCCAAGAAAACTCTATGGATCCACTACCAGAATGATTCCAGATGGAGAGCAGGGTGTTCTGGGAGAGATGTGCCTATGGTGTCGTTATGGGTCGGAAACGACTCGACGGCATAAGACAAGATAAAACTTGTTAAGCGCTTACTATGTGCCTGGCACTCTACTAAGCACTGGAAGTGACAGCCCTTTGGTGCTCCGGAGGTGGCAGGAGGTGGGGAAACTGAGGGGGGCTCTTGGCTAATCATTCAGAGCCACACCAGGCCCTACCCCAACACCTGGGCCCAGCAGGCTGGACCGACCACTCCCACAGGCCAGCCAGTTTGGCTGGCAGGGTGAGACCGGTCACTGTGGTGTTCCCAGAATGGTTTCAGGAGGCAGAAACTCCATCCCTGCAGTAGTTGCAGTGGATGCTCCTCTGCCTGGCTCTCCCCCGTTAGGGAGAGAAAGTGTCAGTTTTTACAACCAGGGAGTGGGGCCTGAGGGCACAAGGTCCAGCCGACCACTGGTACAGGAGAAGAGAGAGAGGGAGTCTGGGAATCCAGCCCAGGCAACTGAGGGGATCGATGACTTCATCTCCACAGCCGGAGCTCAGGGAGCAACAGCCCCCCTGAGGCCCCAGGACCTGGTGCCGAGTGGTCAGTGTGTCTGGCGCTGCCCTCCCCCCACCGTGCCCTCTCCCTCCCACCAGTTCCTCATCGATATTCAAAGCCTCTTGCCACTTAGGTTGGCAGGGTGAGTGACAGGAACTTCTTGGGCTAGAGCAGATGAACGCTCAGACCTTGAACCACAGACAGCCAGCCCCTGCTCTCATTCATTAGGGGGCTGCGCCTGTCCTTCTCAACCTGCATTAACCTCCTCTGGCATCTGGTGCTGCCCCTCTGCTAGTTCTAATAATAATAATGATAAAAATGATGGTATTAAGAGCTTACTATGTGCCAGGTTCTGTACTAAGTGCTGGGGTGGATACAAGCAGATTGAATTGGGCACAGTTCCTGTCTCACCTGGGGCTCCCACTCTCAATCCCCATTTTGCAGATGAGGTAACTGAGGCACAGAGAAATGAAGTGACTTGCCCATGGTCACACAGCAGACAAGTGGCAGAGCTGGGAGCTCTACCCTCCCATCCTCAATGCTCTTGCGGCCTGGATTCGGGCACGGTGGTCTTGGTCTGGGGCCGGAGCCAAGGCAAGGGCAGATCACTCCCATTCCCCTCCCCGATCCTTGATTCTCTATGGAAAAGGTGCAAAGAACGGACCTCCCTATGTCCTGGATGGGTTAGAGGCAGGGGGCTGGACTGAATGAGCCCTTGTGGTGACCCCTGGCTCTGGCTGGAATTCCCATCCCATCCTTCCCTCTCCCTGGAGCTGCTCTGCAGGATCCATCCAGGAGAGGTCAGTGTGATGTTGGGAATGGGATCCGGCCCCGCCCGGCTTCTTACTTCCCAGGAAACTTGGGACCAGTGGCGGTCAGTGAGTCAGGCAGCATGTGGCCCTCTCTCTGCCCTTCCCCAACCCTTGGGCTCCCCTGTCCTCCTGCCCAGCCAGGGAACTGAGAGAGCGGTACCTCCGGCCCTCTTCTCCCCTGCAATCAGACCAGAGAATGTTCTCTCGGGCCCACCCGACCCGAGCTTCCCGGAACAGAGAATGGTCCAAGGGTTTGAGAGTCCCCAGGCCTCTCTGATTCTGGGAGAGGAGGCTAGTCCTCACTGTGGGCCTGCAGATGGCCACCCGCAGCTAGACACAATGACACGCATGTGCGTTTGCACATGGGACTAGGGAGAGGTGGAAATGAAGCCGGGCTGGGAAGCGAGGGGGATGGGGTTGGAAGGAGGGGACGGATAGTGAAGAAAGGAACACCTAGTTTGAGGTCTTGCTAATTAAATAGCTGCTACTGGAGGGCTGGCCAGAGCCCTGGCCTTCTGGATAATTGTAGTGTTTGTTAGGCACATACTATGTGTCAGGCACTGTACTAACCACTGGGGTGGACACAAGCAAATTGGGTTGGACGCAGTCCCTGTCCCACATGGGGCTCCCAGTCTTAATCCCCATTTTACAGATGAGGTAACAGAGGCCCAGCGAAATGAAGTGACTTGCCAAGACCACACAGCAGACAAGTAGCAGAGTCAAATTAGAACCCATGGCCCTCTGACTCCCAGGCCCGTGCTCTATCCAATACGCTATGCAGGGTTTGTGAAAGCAGGACTCTTCTGATTCTCCTCGTCCTTCTCCAGCTGATTCCGTCGTCTTCTTCTCCTTCTATGGTTCCTTTTTCCCCATTTTTCCCCTAGCTTTGGCAGCCCTAAGAGCCCCTACTCTTTGCCCAGACAATCATGACTAGCGGATAGAGGACAGACCTAAGAGTCAGAAGGATATGGGTTCAAATCCAGGCTCCATCACTTGTCTTCTGGGAGACCTTAGGAAAGTCACTTCACTTCTTTGTGCCTCAGTTACTTTATCTGTAACATGGGGATTAAGACTGTGGGTCCCATGTGGGGCAGGGACCGTGTCCAACCTGATTAACTTGTATTTACCCCAGTGCTTAGAACAGTACCCGACACATAGTAAGTGCTTAAGAAATACCACTGAAACCGCTCCCCCCCGCAAATCAGGTTCTTACGAGCTCATCGTTTACAAGGTTTGAGCTGTCACCTTCATCCATCAATCAATGGTATTTATTGAGCACTTACAAAATACAGAGCGCTAGATTAAGCTCTCGGGACAGTTCAGTACAACAGGGTTAGTAGACATGGTCCCTGCCAACCAATCAGTGATATTTATTGAGTACTCACTGTGTGCGGAGAACTGTGCCAAGTACTTGGGAAATTACAAGTTAACAGAGGTGGCAGATATGTACCCTTCCAATCAATCAATAGGTGGTATTGGTTGTTTACTGTGTGCAGAGCACTGTACTAAGTGTTTGGGAGAGTACAGTGAAATAGAGTTGGTAGTCATGTTCCTTGCCCACATTGAGTTTACAGTATAGAGGGGTGGTGACTCCCAGATCTCATTCATTTATTCACCTTTGTTCATTATTTGACTTCATCAATGGGTTAATCAATAACATTTACTAAATGCTTACTGCTTGCAGAGCACTGAACTAAGTGCTTGGGAGAATATAATTCAATAGAGTCGGTAGATACAATGCCTGCTCTCAAGGAGCTTGCAGTCTAGTGGGGGAGACAGATGTTAAAGCTACAGATGGGAGAAGCAGCGGAGTTTAGGGATACACACTTCCCGGGGCTGGGGAAGGGAGGGGTAGTTACCAAAGTGCTTGGGGATACAGGTTCAAGTTCATAGGTAACATAAGAGAGAGGGAGACTAGATGTGGAGGTGAGAGATTAGTCAGGGAAGGCTTCTTGGAGGAGATGTGATTTTAGTAGGATTTTGAAGATGGGGAGAGCAGTGGTCCATAGGATATGCAGGGAAAGAGAGTTCCAGACAGAGGGAGAACGTGAGCAAGGGGTCGATCATGAGAGAGATGAGACCATAAGCTCCTTGTGGGCAGGGAACGTGGCTACTGACTCTGTTATACTGTACTCACTGAAGTGCTCTGTACATAGTAAGTGCTCAAAATATCACTGATTGATTGAGCCCTAGACACAGTGAATACGTTGGTGTAAAAGTAGCAAAATGTGCAGGCTGGATTGTAGTGGGAGAGGAGCGAGGTTCTCTCAATCATTTGATTGATCACATTCCTAGCTTTTTTTCTTATTGTGTATTGGCAATTTATATCTACCTTTTCCCTATTAGAATGTAATCTTGACGATAGGGATTGCGTCTTGACTCAGAGAGGGCAAGTGATTTGCTTGAGGACACCCTGCATTTCAGTGTCGGATCTTAGCATGACATGCACCTGACTCTTCTCTGCCTTAAGGTGCTTTCTCCCCTAGTCCAGGACCCCGGCCACCCTCCTCTCCCCCGTTTCTCCCCGTGTTGTGTGTGACAGCGGCAGGGGCCTCTGCTTCTGCCCGGATGGTGATTGATTAATTGATTTACATATTTATTAAAATGTATTTTACTGGCGTCTTTGCCTTTGATGCCAAATCTCATTTCCCATTGTGGGGCCCTGACAGCGGCATTGTAAATGCAAAGACACTTTACAAAACAATTTAAATAGCAATTGCCACCAGCTTAAAAATGAGGAAAACAGACAAATAAAATACCGATGAGGGAATCGGCGGCCGAGGGTGGGAGGGAGAGGGACTGGGGGTCCCGGAGCAGCAGGGCCGCTATGGGACAGGGGCAACAGGTCGGGATGGGGGTGCTCGGAGCCCTGGAGTGGGTGGGAAGTGACTGTCCTGGTGGCGGCTTAATCTTTTCCACCTCTCCCTCTCTCACCGCTACATAGGCAGATAAGGATAGAGCCGTCCAGTCAGTCAATCAGTCAATTGTATTTATTGAGGGTGCACGTGTGCAGAGCACTGTTCTAAGCACTTGGGAGAGTACAATATAACAATATAACAAACATTTTCCCTGCCCACATTGAGCTTACAGTCAACAACATTCCCTGTGGGTCCCTGGGCTGGTACTGAGGGGAGGGATGCAGGGGGGTGGGGGTAGCAGGGAAGAGAATACATAGTTCTTGCCCTCGAGGGTAAAACAGGCTGGTGGCACATACACGCATGCACGCATGTACGCATATACACAGTTCCCCGCTCCTTCCACCATACTGGATGCCGGTGGGATGCAAGCAAGAGGGAGGCAAACAAGCGGTCTGTGCCTTTGAGGGCAGACAGTCTGATGGAGAAAGACATTGAGGACAGGCAGAGATAATCAAATATGCAATCATAAAACAGAAGTATATAAAGCAGAGAAGTCTATAAAAGGCAGAAGACGAACCCAGGGACATAAACACGCAATACACAGAGAGGCAGATACAAGAGGAGGGATTGCTGGAGTTAGTTGAGTGACAAGAGCCCAGGAGAGGTTAGTCTGGGAAAGTTCCATGGAGAAGGTGGGTTTGGGGCAGATCTTTGCAGGATGGGAGGAATGTGGTTTATGGAAGGGGAGGGCATTACAGGCCGGGGGAATGGCAAGTGGGATGACTCAGAGATGAGACCATTTGGGCAGGGATTGGTAAAACATCCAGGACTGGATGGGAATCAATTAGTCGTATTTATTTAGCCCTTACTGAATGCGGAGAGAATTGTACTAAGCTCTTAGGAGAGTACAATACAACCAAGTTGGTAGACATGTTCCCTGCCCACAACAAGCTTACTGTCATCCTCTAGACCGTAAGCTTGTTGTGGGCGGGGAATGTGTCCATTTTTACAGCAACCACACTGCTCTGTGAACCATATCTAGGGAGGGAAGTAGCCAGAGGCCCACTGCTACATGAGCAGCAGCCCAGGTCGGAGAGTCTGACTGTACCCATCCCCCAGCATTTCCCCCCAACTTCATAGGAACTAGAGTCCTGGGCCTGCTAAAGAAGGCCAATCTGGATGGATAAATCCACTCATCACCTCAGTGCATCATGAGAACTAGGGCCCTGGGGCAGCTGGATATGGTTGACTTTACTGTTTTATCCACCAACATCCCTTATTGTTATATAATTATTTATATTAATGTCTCTCTCCCTCTAATAATAGTAATTGTGGCATTTGTTAAGCACTTACTATGTGCCAGGCACTATACTAAGCGCTGGGGTGGATATAAGCTAAGCATAGTCTCTGTCCCACATGGGGCTCACAATCTCAATCCCCATTTTACAGATGAGGTAACCGGGTGGGCCGTGGATGGTGTCCAACCTGATTAGTTACTGATCTACCCCAATGCTTAGTACAGTGCCTGACACATAGTAAGCACTTAACAAATATCACAATTTTTACCTCTAGGGGAATTTTCACAAGTCGTTTTTGGCCTCCGTCCCTCCATCCCTTTAAGGATTAAGCCACAAACCCCTGTCCTCGAACACTCCTCCTGATTGGCCCAGAGAGTGCCTGATTGACAGGCATTTCCCGAGGGTCTGTTCTGACTCTAGAGCCCTGTCCTCCTGCCCACGGTCTTCCGATGACCAGTTCGTAGCCACACTCATTAACCTCTCTTCCCCCTTGAACCTCTTCTGGGAGCCTGAGGCAGCCATCATGGCTACCATCCCCATGGAAACCAGAGCAGACCAAGCTAGCCACAGGCTTCATACTGAGAATCAGGGACACGAGGAGGGAGAGGAACCAAGTCAAAGTCTTTTCTTTTTTATAATGGTATTTAAGTGCTTCCTATATGTCAGGCTCTGTACTAAGCACAGGGTTGGATACAAGCTAATCAGGTTGGGCACAGTCCATGACCTACATTGGGTTCACAGTCTTAATCCCCATTTTACAGATAAAGGAACCGAGGCTAGAGAAGTGAAGTGACTTGTCCAAGGTCACACAGCAGACAAGTGGCAGAGTTGGGATTAGAACCCAGGTCCTTCTGACTCCCAGGCCCATTCTCTTTTCACTAGGCCATGGTGCTCCCAGGAAAGGAGAATGAGAGAAAAAGGGGGAGAGAGACCCAGAGACACCCAAATTGAGACACAGAGAGAGACAGAGCCTCAGAATTAGAGAAACAGAGGCGTGGAGCTCTAGAGAGGCACAGAGAAAGAGATCAAGGGACAGAGAGAGACCCAGATCAACATAGAAAGCGACGTGAAGGGAGTCCCAGCAAGAAACAGAGAGTTATGATGAGAGAGAGAGAGACCGACCTTTTTCGGTGGGAAAAAATGGCAATTTCATGAAGTCGGGTTTGACAGTGCAAATAGAAAATGAGTTTTAATGAAGCCACAGGGAGTGGGGTGAAATAGAAGGATCTCTAGAAATCATTTCAGGGTTTGGGGGGTGGGGTGCTTGCAAATGGGGACAGGGCACTAAGGGGCTTTTCTAGCCAAATTTCCAACCAGGAATGGGTGGGGCCAGAGCCCTGATCTGCCTCACTCATCTCCATCCCCACAACCCTCCCCACCTCCTCCCATGGCTCCTCCCCCCCACCCCCCAACCCCAACACAGAAGCTTGGCTCTTCACACTCAGGCCTCTCAGCTTCTGAGGCTTAATTAGGGTTCTAGGCAGACTCCGCGCTGTGATGCTTTCATTTATTATGAGCAGGCCAGTGTCTGTTTTCTGAAATAGCTATCTGGTCGAATCATGCTTGATAAGCAACACTGAGCTGTCTTTCTCAGACAGCCAAAATCTATCACATTCCTTTCCTTAGCACCGGGCTCGGCTGGGTCTATTAGAATCTTCTACCCGCTCCCAGCGTGACATTTTTGTCAAAGGCTTTATTTTCCCATCCAGCCTGAAAATCTCCGGGTCTCAGGCCTCTCCACGGATGGAGAGGAGAGGACAGAGGAGAGGTTGGTGTTGGGGGACAGTGTTGGGAAAAGGGGTGGGGGACTCTGAGCGGCTGCCATTGTTTTTTGGGAATTAGGAAGACGCGACCCCTTATGTTCTGAAAATAGAAGGATTTGAGGTTTTGACGGAGATAAGATTCTGGGCCAGAAGGAGATGCTTGGGGGCCTTGGTTGGAGATGGTGGAAGGAGGGGTGCTGAGGGAGGGGTTAGGGGTCCTTTGCCATCTTCTAATCCTCCTTTTTCTTGAGTCCTCAAAAGCTGAACCCCTGCCCCAAGCAGGGACCAGCAAGGCCTTTAAGGAAATCAGGCAGGGAGTAAAAAAGAAACCAGGTGGTGAACATAGAGACCTTTGACCTGAGGTGCTGTCTGGTCCCGCCTTCCGCTGGACTCCTGGAGCTCACGGTATTTTGGCCTCGTGCTGCTAGGACCTTGAGGAGGGGATGGAGAGAAGGCAGCCCAGGCTGGTAGACTTCAACTCTATCTGCAAGCCTGTTGTAAATGGCACCTGCGTGCTTTCTCACGTTGGAGGCCTCTGCCTACTTAGTTCTAAGGGAAGTTTCAGGGTTGGAATGGAGAAGGGCGGGGAGGGCAGGCACTGGGGAGGGCAGTGGCGTCGAGGGGGAGGACAGACCTGAAGGGCCGTGGAATGTCTGGAAGCACTGGTCTAGCTGGATCTAGTCAATCAATCAATCATTCTTATGTATTGAGCACTTACTGTGGGAGAGTACAGAATAATAGTATAATAGAGTTGGTAGACATGTCCCCTGTCCACAATGAGCTTACAGTCGAGAGGGGCAGAGTGGCAAGAGCCCGGGCTTGGGAGTCTGAGGTCATGGGTTCGGATCCCAGCTCGGCCACTTGTCAGCCCTGTGACTGTGGGCAAGTCACTTCATTTCTCTGAGCCTCAGTTCTCTCATCTGGAAAATGGGGATGAAGACTGTGAGCCTCACGTGGGACAACCTGATTACCCTATATCTACCCCAGCACTTAGAACAGTGCTCTGCACATAGTAAGCGCTTCACAAATACCAACATTACTATTAATACAAAGAAATACATTACAGATATGTATGTAAGTGCAGTGGGGCTGAGGGATGAATAAAGGGAGCAAATTCAAGTGCAGGGGTGACACAGAAGGTATGGGAGAAGAGGAAATGAGGTTTTAGGGGCTCGGGAGGTCACCCTGACCCTTGAAATCAATCACCGATGGTCACTCAGACCCTTATTCCTAGCCCCTGGGAGCAACTGGATGATGGATCGAGGGAAATTCCAACTCGGGAAGCATGAGGTAGTACATCCCTTAGCTACTGATCCTTCCTTAGTTCCAGGACTGGCGGGGAAGAGTTCCGGTTTCTTCAGTTTAATGCATTTTCTGGGAGGAGGACAGGCTGGTCAGAAGCACTGTGGCCTAGTGGAAAGAACCCAAGCCTGGGAGTCAGAGGACCTGGGTTCTAATCCTGCCTCCAGCACTTGTCTGCTGTGTGACCTTGGGGAAGTCACTTTGCTTCTCTGGACCTGGGTTACCCCATCTGTAAAATGGGGAATAAAACTGTGAGCCCCATGTGGAACATGGATTGTGTCCAACTTGATTAGCTTGTATTTATCCCAGTGCTTCGTACAATGTTTAACAAATACCATTAAAAAAAATTCTTTTTGGCCAGTAAACTCCCAACACTAAGATGAAAGTGGAGTTTGGCTCCCTCATTTCCCCTCCAGACCGTAAGTTCTTTATGGGCAGGGAAAATGACTGCTGATTCTGTCGTATTGTACTTTCCCAAGCAGCCCAACAACATTTATGTCCATATTAATGTCTCTCTCTTCCCCCTTAGACTGCAAGCTCATTGTGGCAAGGTAATATGCCTATTATATTGTTACATTATACTCTCCCAAGCACTTAGTACAGTGTTCTCCACACAATAAGCGCTCAGTAAGTACATTTGACTGGCTTAGTACAGTGCTCTGCACATAGTGAGCGCTCAATATATACAATTGATTGACTGATTGATCATTCGAGTAGGCTGGGGGAGTTGGAAGTCTGTCTGGAGGCAGGGGGAGGGGCTCCCCTCCCCCAGAAGGCTCATCCACCTCCTCCTGCCCCAGTAGAGTTGGCTGGTAAACCGGTGGGCTTGTCCATCCTTCACTAAGTCCTCACAGCCTGGGGAGGCTCAATGCCCCATTTTCCCAGGCCCAAGTGCCCTCCCCGCCTTCCCCTCATCCTTCCCCCCACCCCAGCCCAGCTGGAGGGAGTCTCTCTCTCCTGGGCAGCAAGAGAGGCGCCCGTGGGGACCTGATGGATAATTGCTGCCTAGAATCCCATAACTCACCTCCCTGCGCTGCACCAAAATTAAAAGAGTTTAGGCTCCAGAGCATAACGATCATCCATTAAACGCCGCCGAGATTTAGGATGGCGCTGGGCGGGACTGGATCTTAGGCATTTCAATTTGTCTCCTTTTTGGTCGGTTGGGGGAGGGAGAAAAGACCAGTGCCAGGCTGGGGGAGAGTGAAGCGGGGTCGGTGGGTGAGGGGGACCGTGGGTCGGGGGGTCGAGTCTCTTCTCACAGCCTGCTGCAGATGCGGGACTGGTGTGTGGGGCAGAGAGCAGCAGAGGGCATCCATCATTCTGAATCTAATCAGTTGATACTGATAAACTGCAGGCAATAACTGCCAATTGGATTGTCTGGAAGTTGCCAGCTCCTTTATTTGGGAAGTCAGACCTTTCCTGACTAAGCCTTCCTTTCTTTTTCTCCCATTCCCTTCTGCATCGCCCTGACTTGCTCCCTTTATTCATCCCCGCTCCCAGCACTTATGTCCATATCTGTAATTTATATATTAATGCCTGTTTCCCCCTCTAGACTGTAAGCTCACTTTGGGCAGGGACTGCATCTGTTTATTGTTACATTGCACTCACCTAAGCACTTAGTACAGTGCTCTGCAAACAGTAAGTGCTCAATGGCTCTCTCCCGAAGACACGGTCTCCGCTGCCGCTCTCTCCAGCGGAGGCCTCTCCTTCTCCCACTCCCCCAGACTCACCGGTAAGGGAGGAGGCGTCGGCTTCCTCCTCTCGCCCCGTTGCCGCTTCCGCGCTATCCCTCCTCCCCCCCCCCTCCTTCCCCTCCTTCGAAGCCCATATCATTCGCCTCTACCACCCACTCCAGTTACTTGTCGCCGTCATCTACCGCCCTCCCGGTCCCACCTCCGACTTCTTCGACCACCTTGACCCCTTTCTCACCTTCCTTCTCTCCTCTCTGCCCACTCTGATCCTCGGAGACTTCAACATCCATACGGATGTACCCGACGACTCCTCTGCCGCCCGCCTGCTATCCCTCCTCGACTCTGCCGACCTCCTCCTCCACCATACCGCGCCCACTCACCGACTCGGTCACACCCTCGATCTCGTCATCTCCTACCGCTGCACTATCTCCTCCCTCACCGACTCTGAAATCCCTCTCTCTGACCATAACCTTCTCACCTGCCTCATCTCTCACACTCCCTCCCCCTGCAAATCTTCGCTACTGCCCCACAGAGACCTCCGCTCTCTCGATCCCATCCATCTTTCCAATAGCATCTCTCCTCACCTCGCCGCCCTGTCCTCTCTTCCCACTCTCGACGATCAGTTCTCCGCTCTCAACTCCACCCTCTCTACTCATCTCGACTCTCTCGCCCCCCTTTCCCTCCGCCACTCTCGCTCCACTAACCCACAGCCCCGGATCACCTCCTCCGTCCGCCTCCTACGCTCCTACGCTCGAGCTGCCGAGCGCTGCTGGCGAAAGTCCAAGCACCAAGCCGACCTCACACACTTCAAATTTATCCTTTCCTGCCTTAACTCTGCCCTCTCCTCCGCCAGGCAAAGCTTCTTCTCCTCCCTCATCGACGCCCATGCCCGTCACCCCCGCCGATTGTTCCGGACCTTTAACTCTCTCCTTAGGCCCCCTGTTCCTCCCCCTCCCCCATCTCTCACCCCCAATGATCTGGCCACCTATTTCCTCACGAAAATCAACACGATCAGGTCTGAGCTCGCCAAAGTCACCTCTCCGCCTCTCCCCTCCCCCCCACCAACCCCTCCCCTACTTTCCCATCCTTCCCTGCAGTATCCTCAGAGGAGATCTCCTCCCTCCTCGCAAGTGCCACCCCCTCCACCTGCGCCTCGGACCCCATTCCCTCTCACCTTCTTAAAACCGTTGCCCCTGCCCTCCTACCTTCCTTAACTTCTATTTTTAACCACTCAGTCTCCAAGGGCTCCTTCCCCTCTGCCTTTAAACATGCCCACATCTCCCCCATCCTAAAAAAACCCGCTCTTGATCCCACTTCCCCCTCCAGTTATCGTCCTATCTCCCTACTACCCTTCCTTTCCAAAATCCTAGAACGAGTCGTCTACAATCGATGCCTAGAATTCCTTAACTCCCATTCTCTCCTAGACCCCCTCCGATCTGGCTTCCGTCCCCTCCACTCTACCGAGACTGCTCTCTCTAAGGTCACCCATGACCTCCTTCTTGCCAAATCCAATGGCTCCTACTCCATTCTAATCCTCTTTGACCTCTCTGCTGCCTTTGACACTGTCGACCATCCCCTCCTCCTCCATACCTTATCTCACCTTGGCTTCACGGACTCTGTCCTCTCCTGGTTCTCCTCTTACCTCTCTGGCCGATCATTCTCGGTCTCCTTCGCTGGAGCCTCCTCCCCCTCCCATCCTTTAACTGTCAAGGGTCAGTTCTTGGCCCTCTTCTGTTCTCCATTTACACTCACTCCCTCGGTGAAGTCATCCGCTCTCACGGCTTTGACTACCATCTCTACGCAGATGACACGCAGATCTACATCTCCGCCCCTGTCCTCTCCCCCTCCCTTCAGGCTCGCATCTCTGGGGAAAAAAATGAATCAACTGTCCAGATGCACTCCAGGGGAGAGGTAGGGGGATATATTCTTTTTTTTATGGTATTTGATAAGTGCTTACTATGTGCCAGTCACCATACTAAGCACTGTGGGAGATACAAGTCAATCAGGTTGGACACAGTCCCTGTCCCAAATAGGGCTCACAGTCTTAATCCCCATTTTAAAGATGAGGTAACTGAGGCACAGAAAAGTGAAGTGACTTGCGCAGCAGACAAGTGGCCAAGCCGGGGTTAGAATCCAGGTCCTTCTGACTCCCTGGCCCAGAGTCTATCCACTACCCACGCTGCTTCATAGAAATAAATAAACTACAGATATAGACATAATCTTGATCTGGGATTAAGAACTCTGTTGGAAGGAAGCCCAGGGTTCAGTGAGCTCACGGGGAGTCGTTGTTGTGGATCAGAGGTGCTGCAGGGTGGAGAAGCTGAGAGAGAATCAATCAATTAATCAGTGATATTTATTGAGGACTTACTGTGTGCAGAGCACTGAACTAAAATCTTGGGAGAATACTGTACAACAGTACACAAGAAGCTTACAGTGTAAAGGAAGAAACAGACTTTAAAATAAATTACAAGTATGGACATAAGTGTTGTGGGGCTGAGGAGGGTGGTAAATAATAATAATTAATGATTATAGCATTTGTTAAGCACTTAGTATGTCTTAAGTACTGTTCTAAACACTGGGGTAGATACAAGATAATCAGATTAGACAGAGACCCTCTCCCACATAGGGCTCACATTCTAAGTAGAAGGAATTGAATCCCCATTTTGGAGGAGGAAACTGAGGCACAGAGAAGTTAAGGGCTCAAAGACTACAGATCCAAGTGCATAGGCAATATAGAAAGCAGAGGAAAAGAAGACTTAATTGGGGAAGCTTATCAGGGAAGACTTAATCAGGCTTTGAAAGTGGGGATAGTGGTGGTCAATCATAAATGGAGGGGAGAAAGAAGGCAGGTTTCCACAAAAGCCACAGAACTCTCCATTGTGGATAATCCACAGTGCAGATAATCCACTCTCAGATCACTGAGGATGACTGTTTAGTATCACATTTTCCACTCACCGTCCCCATGCTGCTGAGCTCCAATATCTCTGTGTGCTGCAGTAAATTTGTGTTGTGCTGTCCTCACCTGAGCACTTAGTACAGTGCCCTGCACCCAATAAGCACTCCATCCCTATCACTGATTGATTGCTTCTAAAAGCAGAGTAGAGCACAGTGTCTTATTCCATATTGGGGATATTTCTTCTCCAAGGGATGGGAGATGGGGGACGTGAACGGATACGGGCTAATATTAGAATCAAGAAATTTGCCATTTGGGAACCACTGATTCAAATCAAGATACTGTCTCCCTGTATCTGCTCTGCCTTGCTGCACTCAATCCAATTCCCTTCCCTGGGTGATCTCTATCGGAAAAAGTTAGTCCTTGAAAATGTGATGATTTCGCTGGGGACGGAGGCCAGGCTGTCGTTGTGACCTTTGACCCCTACCCTGGTGTGTGACCTCTGCCTCCACACTCCACGATCCTCTCTGGAGCTATTTATATTAATGTCCATCTCCCCCTCTAGTCTGTAAACTCCTTATGGGATGGGAACGTGTTCACTAATTCTGTTGTATGATACTCTCCCAAGTGCTCAGAACAGTGGTCGGTATGTAGTAAGCGCTCAGTAAATATCATTGATTGATAGGGTTAAGCTGCTCTGGGAGAGAATAATAATAACAATAATGATAACTGTAGTATTTATTAAATGCTTACTATGTGCCAGGCATTGTACTAAGCTTTGGGGTGGATACAAGAATGCTGGAGTCTCTCAGTGCTCCTGCCTCCAGGTTGCACGAGACCTCCAATAATCAATAGACCGTGAGCCGGCTGTGGGCAGGGGACGTGTCTACCAAATCTGTTATATTGTACTCTCCCAAGCACTTAGTACAGTTTTCTCTACACAGTAAGCACACAATAAATACCACTGATTGTTAACAAAGTGATTACTATGTTCCAAGCGCTATACTAAACTCTGGGTCAGACACAAGATGATCCAGGCTGGACAGAGACCCCGTCCCACGTACAGTTCACAGTCTAAGTAGGAAGGAATAAGATTTAATCCCCATTTTACAGATGAAGTAACTGAGGCCCGGGAAGTTGAGTGATTTGCTCAAGGTCACAAGAAGAGTAATGGCACGGAATTAGAACACAAATCCTTCTAACTCCCACACCCATGCTCTTTCCACTTGCCCTCATTGCTTCCCTAGTCCATCCCCCTCTTTCCAAGCAGAGGGCACCTAGCCTGCCTGCCTTTTGCCAAGAGAACCTGGAAAGTCCAATCCCTCAATCAATCAGTTGTATTTATTGAGTGCTTACTGTGTGCAGAGCACTTACTAAACACTTGGAAGAGTACAATGCAACAGAGTTGGTAGACACGTTCCCTGCCCACAGTGAGCTTTAAGCTTGTCTCCAGACTGTAAGCTCGTTGTAGGCAGGGAATGTGTCAGTTGTATCGTTATATTGTACTTTTCCAATCGCTTAGTTCAACTCGTTGCACACAGTAAGTGCTCGATAAATACGATCGAATGAATAAATGGATGAGCGAGCTTACAGTCTATAGGTAAGCTTACAGTCTAAACTCCTGGTGCAGTTTAATCAGACCTCCTACAGTCCGGCCACCAGTAGAGACCCCCTCTCCCAGCCCTTCTAGTCTCCAGTCCTGAGCTCCACCTTTCCTGAGTTCCTGGGGAAGATCCCCTGTGATGCAGGAGAGCAATTTTCTCCAGTTGGGGAAGACTGAATAACAATAATAATAACAATAATTGATAATAATTATGGTACTTGTTAAGCACTTACTATATGCCAAGTACTGTTCTCAGTGCTGGGATAGATACGAGTTAGGTTGGACACAGTCACTGTCCCACATGGTGCTCACACTCTTAATCCCCATTTTACAGATGAGGTAACTGAGGCCCAGAGAAGTGAGATGATTTGCCCAAGGTCACACAGCAGACATGTGGCAGAGTCAGGATTAGAACCCCTGACCTTCTGACTCCCAGGCCTATGCTCTATCCACCAAGTCACACTGCTTAGAGTTTGGGGGTAACAATTTCCCGTCTGCTCCCTAATTCCTGTCCCTGTTGGCCTGGTTGGAGGGATGGCTCCCTTCTGGAATGGGGTTGCCGTGGCGATGATGGCAGTCATTTTAGAGCATGCATTTTGCTTCCCCTCTCCATCCTCCCCGTGGTCTGCTTTTTTATTTGTCCAATAGTATTTATAAGCCCTTACCATATGGGAAGCAGTGTTCTAAGCACTGGAGTAGATACAAGTTTATCAGGTTGGACACAGTCCCTGTCTCACAGTCTAAGTTGGTAAGGAGATGTGAGGTACAGAGAAATGAAGTGACTTGCCCAAGGTCATCCAGCAAGCACTTGGCAGAGCTGGGATTAGAACCCGGGTCTTCCGACTCCCGGGCCCTTGCTCTTTCTTCTAGGCCACGCTGCTTCTCTTCCTACCCCTCCTAAATATTCCCTTTCCTCGAGCCCAGACTAGAAATTTTGCAGCCCTTGTTTATGTTCATTTCTCCACTTCAGGAAGAAAGCATGGCCGGGGCATTGACTGAGAACCATAAACTGAAAAAAAACAAACCAAACACATCGAACATATAACAAACAAAGCTGTCCTTGCCCTGGCTCCCCCTAAAGGCTCAGAGATATTTGTGTTTACTTTTAGCTCAATTGACTTTTTCATTTGAAATGGAGGTTTCTCTTTTTCTTTATGTCTCCCTGCTCCCTTCCACCCCAAACTCCTGTCCGGACCCTAAGACAGACCCAGGCTCCGTTGGTGGGCAAGCCATCTCAGTCTCTTTCGCGGGCTCCTCCTCCCTCTCCCATCCCCTAACCGTAGGGGTTCCTCAAGGGTCAGTTCTTGGTCCCCTTCTATTCTCCATCTATACTCACTCCCTTGGTGAACTCATTTGCTCCCACAGCTTCAACTAACAGGATTAAAACCCAAGGCCTTTGAACTCCCAGGCCCACAAAGAGTCCACAGCTTAAGGGGAAGGGTAAACAGATGTTTAATCCCTATTTTACAGATGAGGAAATTGAGGCACCGAGACGATAAATGACATACCCAAGGTCACCCAGCAGGCAAGTGGCAGAGACGGGATTGGAATCCTGGTCTTCTGACTCCCAGTCCTGTGCTTTTCCCATTAGGCCTGTCACGTGATCCTGGGCCCTGCAGCTCTGGGTTACAACATGGGGCCGGTAGGAAGGTGATCCTCTCCCACATTTGTCTCCGGACCTGGGCCGGTGTTCTCGCTGCACACGCATCTCTACGTGCAACTCTAAACATGACCCTTGACGCAAGTTCTTCCCTCCACATAGCCTAGTGGATAGCACATTCCCAGTCAGAAGGATCTGGGTTCTAATCCCACATCCCACTTGGCTGCCATGTGACCTTGGGCAGTCGCTTCACTTCCCTGTGCCTCAGTTCTCTCATCTGGAAAATGGGGATTAAGACTGTGAGCCCCATATAATAATAATAACAATGATGATGATGGCATTTGTTAAGCGCTTACTTTGTGCCAAGCACTCTTCTAAGCACTGGGGGGGATACCGGTAATCAGGTTGTCCCACATGGGGCTCACAGTGTTCACCCCCATTTTACAGATGAGGTAACTGAGGCCCAGAGAAGTGAAGTGACTTGCCCAAAGTCACACAGCTGACGAGTGGCCGAGCGGGGATTAGAACCCATGACCTCTGACACCCAAGCCCGGGCTCTTTCCACTGAGCCACGATCTGATTAGCTTGTATCTACCCCAGCACTTAGTACAGTGCCTGACACACACTGAACACTTAAGAAGGAGAAAGAGGAGGAGGAGGAGGAAAAGGAGAAGGATAAGAAGAAGGAGGAGGAGAAAGAAGAGGAGGAGGAGGAAAAGGAGGAGGAGGAAGAGGAGAAGTCATTTCATTTCTCTGTCCCTTAGTTTTCTCCTCTGTAAATTGGAGATTCAATCCTTCTTTTCCTTCCCCCTTAGACTGAGATCCCCGTGTGGGACAAGGACTGTGTCCAACTTGATTATGCTGTATCTTTCCGAGCTCTTAGCATACTACTTGGCACACAGAAAGCACTAAACAAATTCCACGATTGTTATCATTATTACTGCCCTCTGCACACTCCCGTGAGGATGAGGAGTTGGCCTCCCGCTCCCCAGGAAACAATATATTCTTGGCCCCTGGCTTGCCTCTTCTAGACCTGGTCAAGTCTCAGTTTATCAGGGGAGGGGGTCATGTCAGTCTAATTTCAAGCCCCTCCCCACCACTGCTCCCCCAAACCAGAATTCATGGCTACGTCCGGTCTGACAGTTGGTCTTTCTGGAGGTGGGAAGGAAACCGCCGTCTCTCTCTCTTTCTCTCTCTCGGTCTCTCTGTCTCTCGTCCCCCACTGTAATTAGTTGTCAAAAATTTTTAGATGGCCAGGGGACTGCTCAGTCCTGATGAGATGATACAGCAAAGATTTCATTTCATCTTGAATTTGACATTAAACTTTAATAGTCTCAAGGACAAGAAGGCAAGAGATATCAGATGTAATGAGATAAAGCAAAGTTTCTCTGACAGCAAATTTGATCACAAATGGGCTTCGAGATTGCTTCTTTGATATAAATGAAACATAATTCATCTTCCAGGGCCCACGGCTGGGGGTGGGGGGGACCACGACGGCGTCCCCGGCGTAGGCCCCAGGCCCGGGGTGGAAGGGGAGGCCTCGCCGGGAGGGATCCCGGTGGTCCCTTTCCCCAGCTGGATTTGGAGGGGAATTTGAAGAGGGAGTCAGTGCTCGGGGCCAGAGAACAGAGAGAGAGAAACCATCTCACGTGCCTGCAGGGGCTCCCCGGCTCCCGCCTTCCATCAAATAACAATAATAATAATAATGATGGTATTTGTTAAGCCCTTACTTTGTGCCAGGCAGCATACTACGCACTGAGGTGGATACAAGCAAATCAGGTACACAGTTTCTGACAGAAACTCCGGGTTGCTGGCTTCTGGGATCTCCACAAACTGATTCCTGCTTACCTCTCCGCTCCCACTTCTCCTCAGCTCCTCCCCGGCAAACCAACTAACCATTCCTTGCTTTTGTCCCTCCCTCCTCTGAGTCTCCGTACCTGCCCTGCCCTACTGCTTGAAACTCCCTCCTCCTTGAATCAATTCTCCCCCTCTGAAATCCCACCTCTTCCGTGACGCCTTCCCTGGTTCGCCCCTCCACCACTCTGGCTATGCCAGCCTCAGGTTACTGCCAAACTCTTACGCTCTTGTTTGTTACCGATTAATGTACTCATTCGTACCTATTGTTCATATCTATTAACTGCTGGGATTTCTGTTGGCCTGTCATTCCTGTTTTGGACTCCGACCAGCCCCATATTACATCGGTAACAGAAATATCGGCTGGTCCTCCTGGTAAGAGGACCCCCAGACTGGGCCCGAGTGATCCAGCAAGATCCCTCTCTCTCATCCACCTGCACTCTCTGCCCATTTGGGCCCATTCCACCTGAGAGTTGAGGGCTGTTTGTCCTTATCCAGAAACCTCATTGCACTAGTTCCCGTGCTGCACTGGGGATGTGTGCACAGTGAGGATGCCCTTACCCAGCAGCTCCAGGGCCGTGGTTCCCATTGTCAGCTATCGGGGTGTTGGTGGACTATCTAGAAATGTTACCCTTTCCAGTTCCCTAGGGTTCTAGTTCTCATGATGCACTAGGGTGTACTGGAGGATAGAAGAGCCAGGCTTTCCTGTTTCCTTCCCATTCTTCAACGGTATTTATTAAGCCGTATTTCTAAGTGCTGCAGTAGATACAAATTAATCAGGTCAGACCCAGTCCCTGTCTCACATGGGGCCCACAGTATAACAGCACAGGTTATACATCCCCATTTTTCAGATGAGGAAACCAAGGCATGGGGAAGTTAAATGATCTACCCAAGGTCACACAGGAGATGAGTGGTAGAACCGGGATTTGAACCCAGGCCTTATGACTCCCAGACCATTGCCTTAATTCCCATGATGCAGTGGGGTGTGCTGGAAGATAGTAGAGCCAGGCTGGCCCTTACCCAGCAGTCCCATTGCCCTATTTCCCATGATGCACTGGGTATATATAGATTGGCCAACGAGGCTGTCTGACCTGGACCGCTGCTCTGCGTAACGACGTTGATGTGATTTATGACTCCTGTGGTTTCTCCCGTATACCACATGCATCGTGCATATTACAATATGGATGTTGTTTATGACTCTGCGGTTACTTCCTTCCACCGTGGGCATTGTGCATATTGCCGGGTGGGTGTTTAAGTCTCCTTGGTTACTTCCATACGCTAATGATGATGGAGTCTCTAGTCGAAAATGACGGACGAGCCTCAGTCCTGAGGCTTGAGAACAGAGAGCCCGAGTGAAGGAACGGACTAGAGTGATGGTTGTTCTGACAGTGTACTCTGCGTGCTCTTTCTGTTGGGTTCCTGCTGGGGTTCCGGCGGGTAATGGGAAAGTAGGCGGGCAGGGATTTGCCTACGCACGCTGCAGCTAACTCTCAATTATTCCCAGTCATCTGAATCCTCGGTGCTACTGACTGATCGATTGATCGACCGAGTGCTTTCACAAATGGTCACCGTTTGGACAGTGGTCCTTCCATTTCCACTGGATGGGGATCCTCGGGAAATCCTCAAAGGTTAATAATAGTAATTAAAAATTATATTACTTGTTTAGCTTGGTACGTGCCAAGCACCCCTCTCAGGACTGCACCTGGAGAGTTTGCAGTACTATACGAGTCTCGGCTACGGGAGGAAGAGTCAAGCAGAGGCATACGCATTCCGTTCCTAGCTTGGGGAATGGGTAGACAGTGGAAGGCAATCTGCTACAAGGCAAAACTCTCCTGTGCTGGGCAACAGCAGCACGAGAGAGAGTTGAGGGTGGAGACTCAAGTTAACTGCGCGGAATAAGGCGATGGTAAACCACTTTCATATTTTTACCAAGAAAATTCTATGGGTTCACCACCAGAATGATTGCAAGTGGAGATGGGGCGTTCTGGGAGAGATGTGTCCATGGAGTGGCTATGGGTCAGAGATGACTTGACACCATAAGATAAGACAAATAGTTTTAGAGGCCCTATACCCTTTTTCCCCTCTCAGGATCGCACCTGGAGAGTTTCCAGTATTCTACCAGTCTCGGCTATGGGACGGAGAGTCAAACAGAGGCATGCCCATTCCAGTCCTAGCTTGGGCAGTGGCTAGTGAGTGGAAGGAAATCTGCTACAAGTCAAAACTCATCTATGCCGGGCAGCAGCGGTACAGGAGAGAGTCGAGGGTGGAGACTCAAGTTTACTGCATGGAAGGAGGCAGCGCTAAACCACTTCCTATTTTTACCACGGAAACTTTGTGGATAAACCACCAGAGTGATTGCAGATGGAGGTGTGGCGATCTGGAAGAGATGGGTCTGCGGAGTCGCTATGGGTCGGAGGTGACTCGACAGCCTAGCACTGATACATGTCCAGCACAGTTCTAAGTACTAGAGTAGATACAAGTTAATCAGGTTGGATACAGTCCCTGTCCCACATGGGGCTTACACTCTCAATCCCCATTTTACAGATCAGGTAACTGAGGCCCAGAGAAGTGAAGTGACATGTCCAAGGTCATACAGTAGACATGTGGCACAGCCAGGATTAGAAAGATGGGCCTGGATTCTAATCCTAGCTCTGTCACTTGTCTGCTGCGTGCCCTTGGGCAAGTCACTTGACTTCTCTGGGCCTCAGTTACCTCTATCAGAAAAATGGGGATTAAGACTGTGAGCCCCATGTGGGGCAGGGTCTGTGTCCAACTTGATTATCTGGAATCGATTCCAGTTCTTAGCACAGTGCTTCGTGCGCAGTAAACTCTTAACAAATACCAAATCATCATTATCATCATTATCACCATCCTCATGATGTCTCCTAACTCTATTATACCCTTCCACTGCTTAGTAAAGTGCTTACTGAGTAAACATTCAGTGAAACTATTGATTCATTGATTGATTGATTCACAGCTGGGATTAACCAACATGATGAACTTTCAACCCAATTCTCCTGGACCAAGAAACGTACTCACCCCAGTGATTTAAAACATTATGCAGAATTTATCACCTCATTTTAGAGCAAACAACTAAAGGGGTCTGCACACTAATCTTCCTCCAGGTAAAAGTTTCCCTGTTTTGATCAAGACTATTTCTAGGCAGACTCTTCTTTCCAATAGAAAATTTAATCACTCTCCCAATTGGTTGAGGATGGCACCCTCACCACCAATCTTCAAATACACACCCGCTCAGTTCCTTTCCTTTTTGTAGTTGTTAAGTGCTTACTATGTGCTAGGCACTCTATTTAGCACTGGGGTAGAAACAAGATAATCAAGTTGGAAAGTTGAACCCCACCCATTCTCCAAGGATAGAGGAATAGTTGATCCCAACCCTCCCTACGTCCCACAGACAGAGATGTGATAACGTGCAGAAGAACTCTGTCTAGGCATTCTGGAATTCTTTGGCTTAAACCCCTTTACCTTTTGAATTATTTCCCATCCTTCCCTATTAGACCATAAGGTCATTGAGGACAGAGATCTCCTCTAGACTGTAAGCTTCTTGTGGGTAGGGATCGCTTCTCTATTGTATCTCCTCTCCCGAGCACTTAGTACAGGATGTGCACACGGTAAGCACTCAATAAGTACCACTGATAGATCGATTGACAGGAGATGGGCAAAACAGGAGGGTGCCGGGCCTAGTGGACTGAGCCTAAATCTGGGCATCAGGAGTCTTGGGTTCTAGTTTTGACACTTGCCTGCTGTGTGACCTTCTCTGAGCCTGTTTCCTCCTGGATGAAATGGAACAAAGGCTTTTATACTTCCCCTATCTCAGAGGGATATTAGAGGGCAAAATGAGAGCACTGCTGAGAAAGTGCTATCAAACACATTACTATTATAAAAATCAATCTACCAGTGGTATGTATTGAACCCTTTCTCTGTGCTGAACAGTGTACTAAGTGCTTGGAATTAGTAGGGAAAATCCCTGCCCTAGAAGATTTAAAAAACATTATTATTATAATTATTATCACTATTATTGTTATTATTGTTGGTTTTATTGCAGTTTCTTGAACAACCCCCATGGAACTGTCCCAGGATGTAACCGAAGCTGACTCAACGAGAAGCAGCATGGCTTAGTAGATAGAGCATGGGTTTAGGAGTCAGAAGGGCCTGGGTTCTAATCCCGGTTCCACCACTTCTCTGCTCTTTGACCTCGGGCAAGTCACTTCACTTATCTGGCCCTCAATTCCTGCATCTGTAAAATATGGATTAAGAGTGTGAGCCCCATGTGGGACAGGGACTGTGTCCAACCAGATTAGCTTGTATCTACCCCAGCGCTTAGAACAGTACTTGGCGCATAGTAAATGCTTAACAAGTACCAAAATCATTAATGATGAAAATTTTGGTCTGAGCACCTGAGGTCCTGACCTGAAAACCCAAAGCCATCTCCTTCGGGTGGAAAGATAAATTGTTCTTCCCCAGGAAGCTTGGTCTGATAGAAAGGGGAAAAATTGGGGGGATTTATGGGGGGAGAGAGGGAGAGAAAAGGGGGAGAAAAATTGGGGGGAGAGAGAGAAGGGAGGAGGGAAGGTGGGTATATAGGGGGTCTGCACCTCCTCCAGGGGAGTTTGTCAGCTTTGGGCAGGGGTAGCTGTTGGGGAAGGGGCACGGTTCTCCATACCTACCTACATTCCCTCTTCCTTCCCCAGCCCCGCCAACCCAAACCCCCTTGCTCTTCCATCTGGGGGCCGCCGAGGCCCGGATCTATTTTCTTAATTGGTGAGACCGGGTTGATTTATTAGGTAATTAGTGGGCCGAGGTGCACTCTCTAATGTGGTTTGTTTTATTTATATCCCTCTCTGGCGGTTCTTCAGGGTAGCAGCTGGAGCGGTGAGGGGCTGAGTGGGGGGCGGGCCGAGGGAGGAGGAGCAAGTGGAGAAGTGGGGAGGAGGGATTGATCCCCATCCAGTGCTTAGAACAGTGTTTGACCCATAGTAAGCGCTTAATAAAATAGCATCATTATTATCCCAGAGCCATGTTAAGCCTTGGGTAGAAGGGCTAGCTAGGATATGGACACCTTCAGCATCTCCCCTAAAGTGCAAAGTGTTGCTAGACACCACACACCGAAAGCTGAACAGAGTACCTGCCCTCCCGAGGTTATGCTCTAACACTGGAAACAGTGGTGCAGATGGGAAAAGAAGGACACCGTCCAACACAAAAAAAGATATATTACGTCCTGGGACAGCTGGGGGCAGAAATGAATCGAGTTCCCATTTACACCGGCCTTGAAAATAAGATTAAGAATTTACCAGCTCACAGACTTTTTTTCTTTTTTTAAGCCTGTCCTCATCAGTGAGGACGATTATAACTAGAAATCGGTGCTCTGGGATTGCTCTGCGGAGCATGAACTGTTACTCGATAAGCCTGAATGTTACACTGCAATAGGCTGTGAGATGGGGAACAGAAGGTAGACTGAGTTAACCCAGAGACTTTCCCACCCTGCAGCCCCCCAAATGGGGTAGGATTTAGTCAGTTGGCTGAGTTGTCCTTCATGGGGTAGGATTTAGTCAGTTGGCTGAGTTGTCCTTCTCAGATGTTGTTGGGTGAGAGGATATCTCCTTCTGAAACTCTCCTCCTGATGACAGAGCCCAGGGGAACCTCTCTGTGCATCAATTCCCTCAGCTATAAATTGGGGATAAAATACTTGTTCTCCCTTCCCTTAACCTGTGAAGCCCAAGTGGGAAAGACTGATTTATTTCTTTAATGATATTTGTTAAGTACTTACTATCTTCCTGGCACTCTACAAGCTTAGCAGTTTGGACACAGTTTATGTCCCACATGGATCTCGCAGTCTTAATCCCCACTTTACAGATGCGGTAACTGAGGCACAGAGAAGTGAAGTGACTTGCCCCAGACCACACAGCAGCCAAGTGTCAGAACCGGGGTTAGAACCTGGGTCCTTCTGACTCCCAGGCCTCTGCTCTTTCCACTAAGCTGCTCTATGCTAATTGAATTATCCCAGTGCTTAGCACAGGGCTTGATACTTAGTAAGCACTTAACAAATACCTCAATTATTACTACTCCAACAACCACAGTTACTGCTCCCAGGATAGAAAACGCTCTAATAATAATTATGGTACTTGCTAAGCGCTTACTATGTGCCAAGCACTGTTCTAAATGCTGGGATAGATATAATTTAACTACTGCACTCTAGACTGAAAGCTCATTGTGGGCAGGGAATGTGTCTGTTTATTACTGTATTCTCACGAGCGCTTAGTACAGGAGCAGCATGGCCTAGTGGTTAAGAGCACGGGCTTAGGAGTCAGAAGTCATGGGTTCTAATTCTGGCTATGCCATTTGTCTGCTGTGTGACCCTGGGCAAGTCACTTCACTTCTCTGGGCCTTAGTTACCTCATCTGTAAAATGGGGATTGAGACTGTGAACCCCACGTGGGACAACCTGATTACCTTGTATTTACCCCAGCGCTTAGAACGGTGATTGACACATAGTAAGCACTTAAATACTATAATAATAATAATAGTTGTTATTACGGTGCTCTACGCATAGTAAGCACTCAATAAATATGACTACCTGAAAAACTCTTGGGTGCCGACACGGATCTTTTGTAATCTCTGCCTCCCTGGGGTTTTGTGCATGTTGGTGGGGGCTAGTTGGAGGGAATTTGAGAGCAGAGCTGGCACACATCGGTCTCCTTCGCTGGAGCCTCCTCCCCCTCCCATCCTTTAACTGTTGGAGTTCCTCAAGGGTCAGTTCTTGGCCCTCTTCTGTTCTCCATTTACACTCACTCCCTCGGTGAACTCATTCGCTCTCACGGCTTTGACTACCATCTCTACGCAGATGACACGCAGATCTACATCTCCGCCCCGTCCTCTCCCCCTCCCTTCGGGCTCGCATCTCCTCCCGCCTCCGGGACGTCTCCACCTGGATGTCAGCCCGCCACCTAAAACTCAACATGAGTGAGACTGAGCTCCTCATCTTCCCTCCCAAACCCAGTCCTCTCCCAGACTTTTGTATCACCGTGGATGGCACGACCATCCTTTCCGTCTCTCGGGCCCGCAATCTCGGTGTCATCCTTGACTCGTCTCTCTCGTTCACCCCACGCATCCTATCCGTTACCGAGACCTGCTGGTTTCACCTCTACAATATCGCCAAGATCCGCCCTTTCCTCTCCACCCAGACGGCTACCTTACTGCTACGGGCTCTCGTTATATCCCGGCTAGACTACCGTGTCAGCCTTCTCTCTGACCTCCCTTCCTCCTCTCTCGCCCCGCTCCGGTCTATTCTTCACTCCGCCGCCCGGCTCATCTTCCCGCAGAAACGATCTGGGCATGTCACTCCCCTTCTCAAACAACTCCAGTGGTTGCCTATCGACCTCCGCTCCAAACAAAAACTCCTCACTCTAGGCTTCGAGGCCCTACATCACCTTGCCCCTTCCTACCTCTCCTCCCTTCTCTCTTTCTACCGCCCACCCCGCACGCTCCACTCCTCCGCTGCCCACCTCCTCACCATCCCTCAGTCTCGCCTATCCCGCCGTCGACCCCCGGGCCACGTCCTCCCGCGGTCCCGGAACGCCCTCCCTCCTCACCTCCGCCAAACTGATCCTCTTCCCCTCTTCAAAACCCTACTTAAAACTCACCTCCTCCAAGAGGTCTTTCCAGACTGAGCTCCTCTTCTCCCTCTCCTCCCTCTGCCACCCCCCCTTTACCTCTCCGCAGCTAAACCCTCTTTTTCCCCTTTTCCCTCTGCTCCTCCACCTCTCCCTTCCCATCCCCACAGCACTGTACTCGTCCACTCAACTGTATATATTTCCATTACCCTATTTATTTTGTTAATGAATTGTACATCGCCTTGATTCTATTTAGTTGCCATTGTTTTTACGAGATGTTCTTCCCCTTGACTCTATTTATTGCCATCGTTCTTGTCTGTCCATCTCCCCCGATTAGACTGTAAGCCCATCAAACAGCAGGGACCGTCTCTATCTGTTGCCGACTTGTTCATCCCAAGCGCCTAGTACAGTGCTCTGCACATAGTAAGCGCTCAATAAATACTATTGAATGAATGAAAGTGTATATATGCGTGTGTTATGTGTGTTTTCATTTGTCTTGAGAAAGGCATGGTGAATTGTCCTAGTGACCCCCCGAATTCAATCAATCAATCAAACATATTTATTGAGTGTTTACTGTGTACAGAGCACTATATTAAGTGCTTGGGAGAGTTGGTCCCCATGTGCTCTGGGGACGCTCTGTCCAGGGAAAATTCAGGCAGGCTCTCTGGGGATTGGTCACACAGAGTAGGATTAACTTAATTGTAGTATTTTCTTAGCACTTACTATGTGCCCGGCAGTGTACTAAGCACTGGAGGGGGTACAAGCAAATCAGATTGGACACAGTCCCTGTCCCGTGTAGGGCTCCCAGTCTTAATCCCCATTTCACGGTAACCGAAGCACAGGAAAGTGAAGCGACTTGCCCAAGGTCACACTGCAGACAAATGGCAGAGCTAGGATTAGAACCCATGTCCTTCTGACTCCCAACGCTGTGCTCTATCCAGTAGGCCATACTGCTTCTCATGAAGGTCCTCTGGGGCTGGGTGAGCCTTGGGGGTCCTTCCGACTCAGAAGAGGCTGTTGGGGGAGGGCGGAGGACTTGGGGGGAGAGGGAGAAGCCCGGATCTGTCAGCGGACCTGCTTGGCGTGAGAGTTAATTAAAGTCCACGGGTGAGTTTGGAAGCTCACAATGGCTTTGATTAAGAGAGAGATGAATTTGGGGCTGTTTAATTGAAACAGCTGGGGAAGAGCGGGAAGGAAGAAGGAGGAGAGAGTCCGGCAACTGAGGGTTTTCTGAGCTAGGGAGCACTAAGTGTTCGAGGTCTCTGTGAGGGAGAGAATATGGTCCCCACCCTCACAGACCACCCCCTGCCCCCAGCCTGGTAGGGAACTCAAGATGAGCATTACCCTGCCCCTCTGGGAGCTCTCAGTCTGATGCAGGAGGCTGGGCAGACATGCAGACCACCATCCTTTTTACAAAAAGTAGTGTGGACTAGTGGAAAAAGTTGGCCACTAAGAGTCAAAAGATCTGTGTTTTAATTCTGGCTCCGTGTGTGAACTTGGGCAAGTCACTGAACTTCTCTGGGCCTCATGTTGAATGGAGATTCAGAACCTGTTTTACCTCCCCCTTTTTGACTGGGGGCCCAATGTGTCACAGGGACTTGTCCCTCTGATTATCTTGTAACTACATCAGCACAGACCTTGACCAGTAGTAAGCACTTTTTAAAAATGGCATCTGTTAAGTAGTTACTATGTGCCAGGCTAAGTGTTCATTCATTCAATAGTACTTACTCAGCGCTTACTATGTGCAGAGCACTGTACTAAGCGCTTGGAATGAACAAGTCGGCAACAGATAGAGACGGTCCCTGCCGTTTGACGGGCTTACAGTCTAAGTGCTGGACTAGATATAAGATAATCAGGTTGGTAACAGTCCATGGCTCACATAGGGTTTAACGTTTCAATCTCCATTTTACAGCTGAAGTAACTGGGGCATAGAAAAGCAAAGTGACTTGCCCTAGGTCACACAGCAGAAAAGTGGCAGACTCGGGACTAGGACTCCCAGGCCTGTGCTTTATCCATTAGGCCATGCTCCTTCTCATCACAGCTTAACCGATACTATTATTTATTCATTCATTCGATCCTATTTATTAAGCGCTCACTGGGTTCAGAGCTCTGTACTAAGCACTTGGGAGGGTACGATACAACAGTAAACAGTGACAATCCCTGCCCACAATGAGCTCACACTCCATTATCATTATTGTTATTATTTTATCAGTTCGATGTCTCAGCTTCCCTTTCAGATAATGCCTCACCACACCCTCCGTTCCACGGTTTCCCAGGCTCTGGGTTTGAATCTAGGCCGCGGCCCATCTCCGAAGCCCCTGCTCCAGGAGGGTGAGGGTCTTTGCTGTCCCATCCCCCACCCCGCCCAGAAACTTCAGCGGTTTTGTTGTTTTTGATGCTATAGGCATGGCTCTCTGTTGGATCTTCCACTGTCTGGTAAATTATACATTGGGTTGGCTGTAAAAATCCAGGCAAGCCCGTAAAATGCCTTTATGGCTTCCCAATATCTCCTCCCCTCCCCGCCTCCTTCAATGGCTACCGGTAGTCTGCGCTGATTACACAGTGACTGGCACGCTGGGTCAATACTGAGAGCTTTTATGATTTTACAACTTTAAAATCTTTCCTTCCTCATTTTCTTCTACATTTCTGTCTCCCTGCACCCACTATCTCCTGCCACACTGCAAGAGGGCAGAGGAATTGGTTTGTTCAATCAATCAATTGTATTTTTTTAAATGATATTTTTAATTCTAGTAATAATAGTAATTATATTTGTTAAGCACTTACTACATGCCGGGCACTGTCCTAAGCACTGGTATAGATATAAGACAATCGAGTAGGAAAGAGTCCCTGTCCCACAGTCTTAATCCCCGTTTTATAGATGAGGTGACGGAGGCACAGAGAAGTAAAGTGACTTGCCCAAGGTCGCACAGCAGACAAGTGGCAGACCTGGGATTAGAACCCATGACTTTTTGACTCTCTGCCTCATGCTCTAACCACCACGCCACGCTGCTTCTCTAAGCGCTTACGATGTGCCAACCACTGTTCTAAGCATTGGGGTAGATACAAGGTGATCAGATTGTACCCAGTCCATGTCCCACATGGGGCTCAGAGTCCTAATCCCCATTTTACAGATGAGGTCACTGAGGCACAGGGATTTGCCCAAGATCACACAACCAAGAAGTGGCAGAGATGGAATTAGAACCCAGTTCCTCCTTCTCCCAGGCCCATGCTCTGTCCACTAGACCAAGCTGCTTCTTGACTTACTGAGCGCTTACTGTGTGCAGAGAACTGTACTGAGTGCTTGGGAAAGGACAAAAGAACCATATAACAGAGTTGGTAGACACATTCCCTGCCTATAACAAGCTTACAGTCTAGGAGAGCTTACCTCAAGAGGAGCCAAGAGAAAGCAGTGTGGCCTAGTGGAGAAAGCATGAGCCTGGGAGTCTGAGAGTCAGGATCTGGGTTCTGGGTTCTAAGCCCAGGTCTCCTACGTTTCTACTGTGACACCTAAGACTAGCCACTTCACTTCTCTGTGCCTCAGTTACCTCATCTGTAAAATGGAAATTAAGACTGGAAATCTTATGTGGATCATGAACTGTGTCTAACTTAATTAGCTTTTATCTACCCCAGCGCATAGCACAGTGCCTGGCGCAAAGTAATTGCTTGACAAAGTCTATTTTTTTAAGGTGATCTACCCTGCTGACTCTAGGCACATAAATGCCAGAACCAAGAAAGCATCTACCCCCTCTGTTGTATTGTACTTTTGCAAGCATTTAGTACAGTTCTTGGCACCCAGTCAGTGCTCAGTACATACCACTGATTGATTGACAGGGCAAGTACAGTACAACAGTCAAGGAGCTTGTAATCTAGTGGGGAGGCACAGACATTAAAACAAATTACAGCTAAGGGAAGCATCCCAGTTTAAGGATATGGAAGATATTGCTGTGGGGAGGGTGAGGTGAGTACCAAAGTGTTTGGGGGACATGGGCATAACTTCATAAATGGTCTTTGGGAGCCTCCTTTCTTTTCATTTAGTCATGTTTATTGAGTGCTTACTGTGTGCAGAGCACTGTACTAAGCGCCTGGAAAGTACAATTCAGCAACAGAGACAATTCCTGCCCACAGCAGGCTCACAGACAGGAAGCGGGGAGACATACATCAAAAACAAGTAAACAGGCATCAATAGAATCAATATAAATAAATAGAATTATATATATATCATAAGTAAAGCAGGCATTAATATAAACAAATTATAGATATATACATATATATACAGGTGCTGGGGGGCTGGGGGCGTATAGAGCAAAGGGAGTGAGTTGGGGCGATGTGTTGGTGGGGAGGGGGAGCTGATGAAAAGGGGGCCATCCCAGATTAAGGCCTCCTTTTCCCTCCAGGAATGCAGCTTTTCCCAGGTCTCCCAAGAGTTTAGCACAGTGCTTTGCACACAGTAATCCCTCTCTAAGTGCCATGGATTGACTGATTCTCTATCTCAGTCCCGAATCCGTGAGGCTCCGGTTCTAATCCTGACCTGTGTGTCTTAACCTGTCTGACCCTCAGTTTCCCCATCTGTAAAGGGACAAAATGATAACCACTCCCTCTACCTCTTAGTCTGAGAGCCTTTGTGGGGCAGGGACTGTGTCCCATCTCATTATCTTTTCTCTGTCACAATGCTTGGCACATAGTGAGTGCTTAAGAAATACCAACATCACCACCCTCCCAGTAGGACCCGTCCGAGATCCGACTAGCCAAGGGAATGTTTGGCTACCTGCCTTCTGGTCCGAGTAGACTGCTTCCCCCTCTAGACCGTAAACGTAGAGAAGCAGCGTGGCTCAGTGGAAAGAGCCCGGGCTTTGGAGTCAGAGTTCATGGGTTCGACTCCCGGCTCAGCCACTTGTCAGCTGGGTGACTTTGGGCAAGTCACTTAACTTCTCGGTGCCTCAGTTACCTCATCTATAAAATGGAGATTAAGACTGTGAGCCCCACGTGGGACAAGCTGATTCCCCTCTGTCTACCCCAGCGCTTAGAACAGTGCTCGGCACATAGTAAGCGCTTAACAAATACCAACATTATTAACTTGTTGTGGGCCGGGAATGTGTCTATTGTTGCATCGTACTTTCCCAAGCGCTTGGTGCAGTGCTCTGCACATAGTAAGTGCTCAATAAATATGATTGAATGAATGAATGTGAAGGGGGAGTGCAAGGGGGCAGAGGGGAGGTGGAAGGGAGTAGCCCCAGACTTGCTGGCTCCCCCACGACCCCCCAGGGATGATGTACACAGGGAGGACCAATCCCAGGAACCCCAGTCAGTCCTCAAGTCTGACTCTATCTACCCCAGGGCTCTGCAGATGTGCCAACCCCAGGATCCTGCCAGGCGAATGGCAATGGGGGTGTGTATGCGTGAAGGAGTGTGGGCATGGGTTTACACGCATGAGTGTGGGTTCATGGCTGTGTACGCAGGAGTGTGTGCATGACTGTGTGCAGAGCTGTGCATGCATGTACGTGCAAGGGCTTGTGTACCGCTGCCTGACCAGGAGTGCCACGCCCTCCATTTCCTCTCTGTCAGCCAGTCATATTTATTGAGCACTTACTGTGTGCAGAATACTGTACTAAGCGCTTGGGAGAGTACAATGCAACAATATAACAGACACATTCCCTGCCCACAATGAGCTTTCAGTCTAGAGGGGGAGACAGACATTAACAGAAAGCAATTAATTACAGATAATGAGGATGTTCCTCAGTTGAGATGAGGAGGCGGAGCCTGCAGTGATGGGGAATGGTGTGCTCTTCTCCCCAGCAGCCAGGAGATAAGTTTCTCTCCGGGATACCTATCTACCATTTGGATATCAGTCTGACTGTAATCTGTTTCTATTTTCATCCTGCGTGTCCCTGCCGGCCTCTAGCCGCCTAGCTGGGAGATCTCCCGCTGTTTCCATTTGCTAGTGTGGGTCCACAGGCACGATTCAATCATATTTCATTGTTATTGAGTGATTACTGTGTGCAGAGCACTGTAGTAAGTGCTTGGAAGAGTATAATAGAACAATAAACAGAAGCATTCCCTTCCCACAATGAGCTTACAGTCTAGAGATGGTCACTGTTGCCGGGATGAAACCTGGGGATGTTAGTGAGGATCTGCAGGGAGATCTGGGGAAACGCAGTGGTCCCCTCGGCTGATCTTTGGGGGGATGAAAGGGTTGTTTTGCTTTTTCAGTGATATTTGTTAAGCATTTACCATGCGGCAGGCACTGTTCTAAGTGCTGGGGTAAATACAAAGTAATCAGGTAGGACACAGTCTGTTTCCCTCATGGGATTTATGATCTTAATCCTCATTTTACAGATGAGGTCACTGAGGCACAGAGAAGTGACTTGCCCAAGGTCACATAGTAGACAAGTGGCGGAGCCAGAATTAGAATCCAGTTCCTTCTGACTCCCAAACCCATGCTCTATCCACTAGACCAGTCTGCTTCCAACAAAGTTGGCTTTTTGGGGTTTTTTTGGTATATGTCAAGCGCTTACTATGTGCCAGGCACTGTACTAAGCACTAGGGCAGATTCAAGCTAATCAGGTTGGACACTGTCCCTACCCCACATAGAGCTCACAGTGTTAATCCCCATTTTGCAGATGAGGAAACTGAGGCGCAGAGAAGTGAAGTGACTTGCCCAAGAACACACGGCAGACAAATGGCAGAGCTGGAATTAAAATCCACGTCCGTATGAGTCCCAGGCCCGTGCTCTATCCACTAGGCCACACTGCTTCTCCTCAGGTTTGGAAGAGACGAGGAAGTCTTGGAGATAACACGCTGCCTCCCTCCCTTCCCCTCCCTCTCCTAATAAATCACGGCAGAGGCTATTTCTCTGCAGAGAGATATGGTTATCGGACTGCGCCCTGCTCCTTGTGGTGAAGGATGAGGACTGAGGCTGAAGGATGAGGCCACGTGCTATTGTCTTTGCAGTCTGCCGGCTCCCAGGGGGATACCCTCTGGATCCTTCCTCTGTAATCAGCTCCTCAGCGGGGAGGAGACCGTTTAGGGCAAGAGACCGCTTCCTAGGTCCGTCTTGCTTCTGTCCCCATGCCACTTGGAACAGTCAACCAGCCTGGTAAATTAGCAAAAAAAAGCCAACCCCCAAAATACCAGCCGGCAGAAGTTTGGCTCTTTCCACTAGTGGACGATCTTAATCATATTTCATTGTTATTGAGCGCTTACTGTGCATAAAGCACTGGAGTAAGCGCTTGGAAGAGTACAATAGAACAATAAACAGAAGCATTCCCTGCCCACAATGAGTTTACAGTCTAGAGATGGTCACTGTGGCCAGAATCCTGGTCTCCAGACCTTGAAAGGTCATCTGGTCCATCCTCCCGCTTCTGGGTGGGTGAGCGCCTACCCGTCCAGGGTAGATGGATGGGGATACTTGAATCAATGATCTCCACAGGCAGCCGCCACCTCCTTCCCGAATGGGTCCTCCCCTAGGTAGGAAGTCTTTTCATAAATTCCACCCAAATCCTTCCTACTTTAATACACTGTGGTATTTGTGAAGTGCTTACTATGGGTCAGGCACTGTGCTAAGCAGAATCAAGATAGATACAAGATACAAGCTAATCAGGTAGAGACAAGCAAATCAGGTTGGATACGGTCCCTATCCCATATGGGATTTATAATCTAAGCAGGAGGGAGAATGGGACTTTCACCCCCACTTTACAGATGAAGAAACTGAGGCCCAGAGAAGTGAAGTGCCTAGCCCAAGGACACACAGCAGGCAAGTGGCAGTGCTAGGATTAGAACCCAGGTCCTCTGGCTTCCTCTAGGCCTCAGTCCTGTTATATCTTCAGAGTCAGCATCTTCTTCTTTGGCATGAGGTGGGGCAGAGAACTGTCACAGGTGATTGTGAAAGTGCTGGGTCCAGGCTGAATATCCAGACTTGGGACAAGGGAAAGGAGGAAGAAAGAGAGGAAAAGCAGATTGAGAGAGAGAGACACAGAGAGGAAGAGATGAGCTCAGAGGAAAGTCACACACCTACACCAAGACAGGCCCCCTCTGAAAATGAATAATAATAATACTAATGGTATTTGTTAAGTGTTTGCTATGTGTCAGGCACTGTAGTATGCACAGGGGTGGTTACAAGCAAATTGGATGGGTCACAATCCTTGTTCCAAGTGGGGCTCACAGTCTCAATGCCCATTTCACAGGAGAGGTCACCGAGGCATAGTGAAGTGAAGTGACTTGCCCAAGGTCACACAGAAGACAAGTGGTGGAGCCAGAATTAGCACTCATGACCTGAGTTCTAATGAAGACACACACACACAGTGGCTGGAGTGGGGAATGGGTAGTGGAGCGAATGGGTGACATGAGGAAAAAAAAGAGCAGGAAACTGGAATCGTAGAGATCGAGAGGCAGGGCATCCCAGAGGTGGGGACACCTGGGATGGAGAAAGACCCCAGGCTGGGAAGAGAGAGGGTCGGGTACCCAGCTTGCCCAGGCCTTGAACCAGATCCCCAAAAAAGCAGCGTGGCTCACTGGAAAGCAGGAAAGCTCACTGGAAAGCAGCATGGGAAGCAGCGTGGCTCACTGGAAAGAGCACGGGCTTGGGAGTCAGAGATCATGGGTTCGAATCCCGGCTCTGCCGCTTGTCAGCTGCGTGACTTTGGGCAAGTCACTTAACTTCTCGGTGCCTCAGTTACCTCATCTGTAAAATGGAGATTAAGACTGTGAGCCCCACGTGGGACAACCTGATTCCCCTGTGTCTACCCCAGCGCTTAAAACAGTGCTCGGCACATAGTAAGCGCTTAACAAATACCAACATTATTAAGAAAACCACCATTTTTGGAGGTGCTCATTCTGGGGATTGCCAGAGCTGGCATAAGCCTGAACCTGCCCTAGATTGGAAGCTCCTTGTGGGCAGGGAATGAGTCTGTTAGATTGTTATCTCCTAAGTGTTTAGTACAGTGCTCTGCACGTAGTAAACACTCAGTAAATACAATTGACTGACTGACCCCTGCCCCTGTGGCCTCCGATTCTGGGAGGGGGATGGATCGGCGGAAGGTGAAGAAAGGAGGGGGTCCGATGCTAACCCTCCCACCCCCGCCTCCCCCACTCTTCTCTCAGGGCATCTCTGGAGGGGTGGGAGGAGGTCGTAGCCAGGAGAAGGGATGAGGAGGGGCGCCGGGCCGTTTGTCCTGGTGGATGGATGGACACGGGGCTGGGCAGGACAGGGGAGCAGGAGTGACTACTTGGATGGACGGCTCTGTCCTTCTCCCCCTCTAGCTCACTGTGGGCAGAGAATGTGTTTATTGTTGTACTACACTCTCCCAAGTGCTTAGTGCAGTGCTCTCCACAGAGTGCTCAATAAATACGATTGAATAAATGAATGAATGGGGGCTTGTGACCCCTTAGGAGAGGGGAGTGCTGGGCAACCCCACCCCGGGAAATGGGCCTGTAGCCTGGCCGGAGGTGGTTCCCAAGTATCCGGCCCGATGGGGTGGGGTGGGCCAGGCCTGTGGGTGGGGGCTGGTGGAGCAGTGTAGCCCACTGAAGGCTCCAGGATAGATTGAGGGCAGCAGAAGGAAGGGGTGGGGGCAACCCCAGCTCAGCTAAGAACCCTAAATCATCGAGGTGCATCGCTCAGCCATCGCCATGGCAACGTCTTCAGGTTGCCAGGGCCGCGGGATCCGAACCAAAGTGAAAGATGAGATATTTCTGGTGCCTGGGGAATTCCAGGAGTGAGAAGGGGGGAGGGGGGAAGCTGCTACTGGTTCTGCTTCCCTCCTACCCCTTCTTTCTTAATAATAATAATAAATTATATACTCATTAAGTCCTTACTATGTGCTTTGCACTGTTCTGAGCACTGGGGTAGATACAAGTTGATCAGGTTGGACACAGTCCCTGTCCCATATTGGGCTCACGGTCTAAGTCAGAGGGAGGGGTAGTTAATCCCCATTTTTCAGATGAGGTAAGTGATGCACAGAGAAGTGAAGTGACTTGCCAAAGGTCACAAAGCAGACAAATGGCAGAACTGGGATTAGAACCCAGGTCCTTCTGATTCCCAGGCCCATGGGCTAGCTAATAGGCCATGTTGCTTCTCTTTTCTTGATCAGCAGCGTGGCTCAGTAGGAAGAGCCTGGGCTTGGGAGTCAGGGGTCATGGGTTCGAATCCAGGCTCCACCACTTGTCAGCTGGGTGACTGTGGGCAAATCACTTAACTTCTCTGTGCCTCAGTTACCTCATCTGCAAAACGGGGATTAAGACTGTGAGCCTCACGTGGGACAACCTGATTACCCTGTATCTCCCCCAGCGCTTAGAACAGTGCTCTGCATATAGTAAGCGCTTAACAAATACCAACATTATTATTATTATTATCAATCAGGGACATTTATTGAGTGCCAACTTTGCATAGAGTGCTGTACTAAGCACTTGGGAGAGTACAATTCAATATTAGTAGTAGAAAAGATCTTAGTCTTGGTTAGCCAATCCATCAATCAATTCTTGTTCAATCAATCAATCAACTTTATTGAACACCTACTATGTGCAGAGCACTGTACTAAGTGCTTGGGAGAGTACAATATAACAGTAAACAGACACATTCCCTGCCCACAATGAGCTTAGTCTAAAGGGGGAGGCAGACATTAATATAATAAATTACTGATATGGACATAAGTGCTTTGGGGCTGAGGTTGGGGGAAGAATAAAGGGAGTGAGTCAGGGCAACACAAAGGGAGTGGAAGAAAAGGAAATGAGGGCTTAGTCAGGGAAGACCTCTTGGAGGAGATGTGCCTTGGGTAAGGCTTTGAAGATGGGGAGAGTAATTGTCTTTAGGATATGGAGAGGAAGGGCGTTCGAGGTCGGAGGCAGGACATGGGCAAGAGATCAGCAGCGAGATGGATGAGCTCGAGGTACAGTGAGCAGGTTGGCATTAGAGGAGTGAAGATTGTGGGCTGGGTTCTAGTAGGAGGGTAGTGAGGTGAGGTTGGAGCAGGCAAGCTGATTGTGTGCTTTAAAGCTGATGGGAGTGCTTTAAAGCTAATGTGGGCAGGGAACATGTCTACCAGCTCTGCTATATTGTACTCTTCCAATTGCTTAGTACAGTGCTCTGCACCCAGTAAGCACTCAATAAATACATTTGATTGATTGATTCAATATAACAGAGTTGGAAGACACGTTCCCTGCCCTCAAGGAACTTAGAGTCTAGGAACTTAGAGTCTAGACTACAAGCTCGCTGTCTCTTCCTGCCTAGCTGCCCGGCTGTCTCTCTGTCTCTTCGTCTTGCCTCTCTGAAGGAACAGATTCCACGCGCTCCTCCCCGTTCAGCCTTGTCAACATTAGGAAAGCCCTAAGCTTCTCACCTCCCCCCACCTCAGAAAAAGAGAAAAAGTTATTTGGAATCCAAGATAATTACCTGTCTTGCTCTGTCCGTCTGCTTCTGTCTAACTATACGTCTGTCTGTCTAGCAATCTTATTTGTCTAACCGTCTCTCTATCTGACAATTTGTCTAACAATGTATCGGTTTGTTTATCTAACGGTATACCTGTTTGTCTAACAATCTGTCTAACAATCTGTTTATCTAACAATCTACCTACCTCTGTCTGCTTATCTATATGTCTATCTAACAATCTGTCTGCTTGTTTCTCTAACAGTGTGTCTACCTAAGGATATATCTATCTCTCCATCTAACAATCTGTCCAGCAATCTATCCGCTTATCTAACAATCTACCTGTTTATCTGTTTAACAATCTGTATGTGTCTGAAGCAGTGCAGTCTGATGGAAGTCAGAGGAGCTGGGTTCTAATCCCCGCTCTGCCACTTGTCTGCTGTGTCACTTTACTTTTCTGGGCCCCAGTTTCCTCATTTATAGAATGAGGGATTCAGTATCTACTTTCCCTCCTATTTATACTGTAAGTCCCATGTGAGACTAGGTCTGTATCCTACACGATGATCGTGTATGTGCAACCCAGGACTTAGTACAGTGCTTGGCACGTTAATAAGTGCTTAACAAATGCCACGGTTATTGCTGTAACAACCTGTTTGTCTAACAATCGAACTCTCTCACTAACAGTCTAGCTAACAATAATAACTGTAATATTTGTTAAGGGCTTGCATGTGTTAAGTTGTGGGGTTAAGCTGTTAACTTGAGCACAAAGCTTGTTGGAAGTGAGGAGGGAGCCACTCTGCACTCTGTCTGCCGGCCAGGGTGGTGGTCTTTTCCCCAACCTTGAGGTAAATTGAGGGCAGCAGGAGATTGCCCAGGGACAGGGGATTGATTGGCCAGTTGTCACCTGTGACCTGGAGGGGGGGGCTATGTGGCCCAGGACTTCTATTGAAGTCACTTTTCTTCATGTCTCATGTGAATTGGTATTTTTTTCCCTGATTTCCATTTCCTGCCTGGACCCCTGACTCAGGGTGGTTGTGGGAACTTGTTGGAGAGGAGGGAAACCTGGCTAGCACCAGCCCAAAACACTACCTAGAGAAGCAGTGAGGCCTAGTGGAAAGAGCACAGGTCCGGGAGTGAGGGGACCCGGGTTCTAATCCTAGCTCCACCACTTGCCTGCGCTGTGACCTTGAGCAAGTCGCTTCATTTCTCTGTGCCTCAGTTGGCTCATCTGTAAAAGGGGAATTCGATACCTGTTCTTCCTACCCCTTAGACTGCGAGGCATCTATGGACAGAGATTGTGTCTGATCTGATGGACTCTACCACATTACTTAGTACAGCGTGTGGCACAAATAAATGCTTAACGAATACCACAATTATTATCAATCAGTGGTATTTACTGAGTGCTTACTGGGTGCAAGGCACTGTGTTAAGAGCTTGGTATAGAGTTGACAGGCACGATCCTTGCCCTCAAGACGCTTCCATCTAGTTGGATAGTAGACACTATCATCGTCTCCCCCTGGGTCTCTCAGAACAGGAAAGAACACCCCTGACAGGGAGACATGGTGGGATTTGGGTAAGGGGATGGACAAGATGAGAAGCGAGAGAGGTTAGGCAGTCAGGAGTCTCTGGTTCAGCTCCTCAGGTTCCTCTCCCCAACCTTGGACCTGCTTCCTGTTCTGCCTCAGACTAAGCATCCTTCTTGTTTTAAAAATGATATTTGTTAAGCACTTATTAATGTACTAATGTATCAAGAACTGTTTTAAGCACTGGGGTAGTTAGAAGTTTATCAGGTTGGACACAGTCTCTGTCCCACGTGGGGCTCACAGTCTAAAATGGAGGGAGGAGGAATTAATCGCCATTTTATAGATGAGGTAACTGTGGCACAGAGTAGTGAAATGACCTGCTCGAGGTCACGCAGCGAGCAATTGGCAGAGCCAGGATTAGAATCCAGGTCCTCTGACCCCCAGGCAGGCCTGTGCTCTTTCCACTAGATCACACTGTGCTTCTCCACTGGGACCCAGGAGCCCAGCTGCCCATTGCCCTTGGGGGAGAGGGTACTGCCTCTGGCCTGGAACATCCTCCCTCTTCATATCCAGTGATTCTCCCTCGCTTCAAAGCCATATTGAAGGCACATCTTTTCCAAGAGTTCTTCCCCGTCAAAGCCCTTCTTTTCACTTCTCCCACTCCTTTCTGTGTCATCCTTGCACTTTGGATCTTCCCCCTCTATTCACCCCTCCCTCAGCCCCACAGCGCTTACATCCATATCGGTAATTTATTTATTTATATTAATATCAGTCTCCCCCCTGCACTCTAAGCTCGTTGCGGGCAGGGAACGCATCTATCAACACTGTTGTATCGTACTCTCCCAAGCACTTAGCACAGTGCTCTGCACACAGTAAGTGCTCAATAAATACGATGGATGGATTGATTGATGAGCAGCACCACACTCCACTCGCTTTTTGTGGACCTTTTCAGATGCCGGGGAGCACCATCCCGGGCGCAACCCTCAAAACATGATCAGTCTGAGATTGTTCCCCTTCCCTATCCCCTTTCCCTCACTTTGCCAAGCCGGCCCACCTTTGCCACCTCACGGCTCCAGATGACGGCTTCCCTGGCGCCAGAGAGCCTGGTGTCAAGAGGGCATCGGCTGCTTCGGGCCGCCTCATCTGGGGCCCGGGCTCTTTCTGGGGAGGCCGCGGACAGGTGGGTCATGGGGGTGATACCCTGGGCCCGAGCACCAGACAAAGAGGAGACTTAACCTCCATCTCACCCCGCTCGTCGTCACCTCTCCGCCACGCCGGCCGCAGCCGCCGGAGTTGCCGTGGCGACGGGTTGGGATGATGGAGATGCTTTTGCTGGGGAAGGGAGGGGGAGGGATTGATTCTTGGTCCGCAACAGGGGGTGGGCCTGGGGGACAGGAGGCGGAGGGGTGGCCAGTGCGGTGGAAGCCTGGTGGTCAGGATGGGCTGTAGATATTAGGCCGCCAGGCAACTGGAAAAAAATCGCCCCCAGTCACCACCCCTTGGCTCCCTTCAGAGTGATGCCACGATGAACCCTGCAGGCCTTCCTCTGGGCTTCTGCCTCAGTTCCCTCATCTGTAAAATGGGGATTGAGACTCCGAGTCCTATGTGGGACAGGGACTGTGACCAACCTGAATGTCTTGTATCTACCCCAGCCCAGCCTCAGCCCCAGCCCAGCCCCATCCCCAACCCAGTTGCACTACTGATTCTGCAGCAGGTTTGGACATGTAATGAATTTAGATTTAATTTGCAAGTGAAAAAGCTTGCTTTCTTTTGTAGCTTACACCAAAGCTCAAATGTCTAAGCTTTCTGGTTTTAAGTCTAATTAACTGTATTTCACAGCTTATTTAAAGAAAAGAATGGAGGCATTAAAATTGTAAAATCTAATTTTTGAGTAAATCTTTCAGCCCAAATGAATGTCTCAGCATTAGCTCTGGCTTGGTAATATATCTCTTGTCTTCAAATTTCAAAATGAGCTTTTGCAAACATGAAATTATTCATTAGGTGACTGGTAAGGAGATAAATAAGTGTCTCTTCAAATCTAGGATCTCTTCTGTTTTTTTAGCCAAAGTGAGTTGGGGGGAGGGTGCGGTTGAAGGTCTAGGGGAGGGGACTGAGGGGTTTTTTTCCTCCTTGAGAACCCCAGAGCTCCCTGAAACAGGAGAGGGGCTTAATCGGTGAGGGTGGGTGAGAGGAAGAAGCAACGTGGCCTCATAGAAAAGTCACGGGTCTGGGAGTCAGGGGACCTGGGTTCCAATTCCGGCTCTGCCAGTTACCTGATATGTGATCTTGAACAAGTCAGTTAACTTCTCTGGCCTCTGTAAAATGGGGAATTGATACCTGTTCTCCCCCCTGCTTATATTGTGAGCCTTCTGTGAGTCAGAGACATGTCTGACCTGATAAGCTTGCATCTCCCCCAGAGCTTAGAACAGTGTTTGACACTTAGTAAACACTTAAAATAATAATTATAATAATAATAAAAAAGTATTAATATAAAAAGGCAGCATTCTTCTTTGTGGGGGAATCTGGGGTGGTTAGCATGGGTTGAATTACTCCCTTTCATTCTCAGAAAGTGTTCATAGGGATGGCACTGGTTAGTCATTTGTGAGGACCAGATGGGCTTAAAGTGCAGCAAGAGAGAGTATGTTTAGATAACAAGAAGAACTTCCCAGATGTCAGGAGGATAATATACAAGGACCAGGAAGTGAGGAATGGTGAGGAGTATCTGTTCCTGGAGATCTTTAAAGCAAGGATAGACTTCTATCCGTCTCTCTGGTTTGGTCATTCTCCTCCCTGGAGCTCCCAGGGCTGTGGGATCGAGGGGCTGCGAAGGAGGGGGCCTCACTTTAGTGTCCTCACTCTGTCCAGCCTTGTAGATTTTAAGCTTTATTTGATCTCTGACTTTGCCCTTGTCTTGGAAGGTCACCCTCCTGGAACAAGGCCAATTCCTGGAGTGGACTTCCCTGGCTCTTCCCAATACCGCCATTATCACTAACCAGCCCCTATCACTAACCCTAACCTGGAATGCTGAGGGAAAGGAAATCATATCTAAGGCCCACCTGCATTTTTGACAGGGAGGAGGGCTGGAATCACACCATCCACACTCCCCTCCCTCACGCACTCGCCTGAAACTCCAGGCAAACCCAGGAGTGTGGGCTGGAGTCCTTTCCAGCCCTGAGTCCGATATCCTGTCTGCCTCCACGGCTCCTTGGCATAGTGCCCGCCAAAGTGGAAAAGGCAGGAGCAGGAGGAGGTAGAGGTAGCGGAAGGGGAAGGAATTGCCCCTCCTCCCCCGTAGGCAGAAACCGGGTGGGCCGGCAGGCTGGGCAAGCTTCCCTCAGACAGAGGCACTGCATGGCACGGCCCCCAGAGCCGCCGAAGCTCACATCATTCAGCGTTTGTTTATTCCGAGAAATCCCCGTCCTGACGGGAACTTCTTCGAAGCCATCACTTCTCCCAGACAATTGGAGTTTGGCGGCCTGTGGAAGAATTATTCCCTGGGAGCGGAGGGCAGGGTCTGGGAGGCAGGCGGGAGGGTGCTGGTGTCTGGGGGGTTGGGCCTACTGATCCTGTCGAGGGAGGGCCTCGGTTGGGGTGGAGTGGGCAAGGGGGACTTGGCGGGGGGTCGTATAGGAGGTGAGGGAGGGGAATGCAGCTGCCTGGAGTCTCCCCCCCCCACACCTTGAGTGGGATTCGGTCCTGCTGTGAAATGTCTCAGCCTGGGGTGGGGGAGGGTCAGAAATGGGGCTTGAAGAAATGGACTCCTCTTGACCTCTTCCACTCACCCCCCAACTAGAAAAGACCACTGGCTGGAGGGGGCCAGAGGGACCATGGGCCAGTCTATCGGAAGCAGAGTATGAATAGGTACCTGGACTGCCCTGGAGAGAGGGACCCCCACTGAGCCCCCCCCTCCAAACTCCCACCATGCTCTCTCCTTCCTTTCTAGGGCAAAGACCACCCCCTTCTTCCCCCCCAACATTCACATATACTGGGGATGGGGGCTGGGCCCTACAGAAAGTGGGGCTGGGAAAGGGTGCTGGGAGGGGGCTGGGAGGGTACGGGGGGGAAGAAGAGGGGGTGAGGAGGGGGCTGGGAAGTGGGAAGGACAGGCAGGCCGCCAGCGGCCCATCCTGCTGAAACGGCAGTTTGCTGGCTGCGGCGTCAGCAGAGAGCCGGGGAGCTGTTGGCCCCGAGCCATGAGGACGGGGTGTCGGGGCAGGGTTGGGTGTTTGCCAGGAGAGGCTGGTCCTCTCTGCTGGGGGAGGGGCAGCAGGAACTGGCAAAGTAGCCCATCCGAGAGCAGACAAGCTCTTTGCGGTGAGGACCCTCACTTGCCGGCTATAGCTGGACCCAGGGGGCAGCGGCCCCATCACTTCCACAGCTGGAATTTGGGGACACCAGCCCCATCACCCCCACAGCGGAAACCCGGGGACAGAGGGCCCGTCACCCCCTCAGTTGGAACCTGAGGGCACCAGCTCCCCTCAAGAGAAGCAGCATGGCCTAGTGGAAAGAGCGCAGGCAAGGGAGTCAGGTGACCTAAATTCTAACCCCGACTCCACCATTTGCCTCCAGTGACCTTGGATAAGTCACTTCACTTCTCCGTGCCTCAGATTCCTCATCTGTAAATGGAGATGTAATTCCCGTTCTCCCTCTTTAGGCTGTGAGCCCCATGTTGGGCATGAACTGGGTTCTGCCTGATTATCTCGACTCTACCCCAATGCTTAGCGCAATGCTTGGCACGTCGAAAGCGCTTAACAAATACCACAAAAAAACAAACAAAAAATGCTCTCTCCACATCCCACACAGGGGACTCATTCCCCCATTTCCTGCATGGATTCACATGAAAACAGGCTGACTCACACAAAAATGCAGTCACTGAGGCAGACACATACCCACATCCGCACCCCCCCAACACACACACCCTGCATACCCACACATTCGTCCACAATCACACCCATCCTTGCGACTGCACAGACACAAGCCAAATGCTGCAGACGAGCTCAAAAACACACACTCACAAACATATTACTGTTTCTAGAGAAACCAGAGGGCTCATTTGGCCCGCAAGGGTCAGGAAGGGGTGGGGTGCGGCAGGGTGGGAGTATCCCTTGGGGTGGTCTTCAGTAATTGAGGCCAGTGAGCTGCCCCCCAGAGCCCCAGGCTCTCTCCTGCTGGAGCAGCTAAGAATGGGAACTCCAGAGTCCCCGCTACAGGCTGTGGCCGGGGAGGGGGGACGGAGGGCTGGGGGGCGCGTGCTCCAGTGAAGCCTGGGGTCTCCCCTGATGATGCGGTGGGGGGATTTACTGAGCCTCCCCGCCCCTGCAACCCCTGAGAGAACTACCCCAGGCATAAAGTTGATCCTAAAGGAAATCAGGCTGTGGTTGGGAAGAATCAGGCTGTGGTTAGGGAAGAATTTGCATTGATGGGGGAATATAGGAAATTACTATTATTATTAATCATATTTATTATTTATTTACTGTGTGCAAAGTACTATACTAAGCACTCGGGAGCATACAATATGTTCCTTCATCCCACTCCACCTGTGAGGGTTGCTTCAAACTGCCCCCTCCATATTAATCAATGGTATTTATTGAACGCTTCCCATGTCCCTTTAGCTGTAAGCTCGCTGTGAGCAGGGAATGTATTTTTTATATTGTTATATTGTGGAAGCAGCATGGCTCAGTGGAAAAAAGCCTGGGCTTCGGAGTCAGAGGTCATGAGTTCGACTCCCGGGTCTGCCACTTGTCAGCTGTGTGACTGTGAGCAAGTCACTTAACTTCTTTGTGCCTCAGTTACCTCATCTGGAAAATGGGGATTAACTGTGAGCCTCACGTGGGACAACCTGATTACCCTGTATCTACCCCAGTGCTTAGAACAGTGCTCTGCACATAGTAAGCGCTAAACAAATACCAACAATATTATTATTATTATATTGTACTCTCTCAGGTAAGCACTCAATAAACTCAATTGACTGACTGACTGCAGAGCAGAGTTCCAAGTGCTTGGGAGAGTGCAGTACAACAACATTGGTAGACAGATCCCTGCCCACAGGAGCTTATAGTCTAAAGGGGGAACTGAAATTGAGTTACATTACAGATAGGGTAAATGACAGAGTATAAAGGTATGGACATAAGTACTGTGAGGCGGGGTGTGGGGAGAGTATTAACTATTTAAGGGTGTACACCCAAGTGTGTAGGCAATACAGAGGAGGGAGAATAAGGAAAGTTAGGGCTAAATCTGGGAGTGAAATTCTGGCTCCTATTCATCCCTGTCCTTCTCCTCCTTCTCTCCTCCCCCTCCTCCTCTTCTTCCTCCTTTTTCTCCTCCTCCTCCTTGTCTTCCTCCTCCTTTTCCTCCTCTTTCTCCTCCTCCAGGAAGCCCTTCTTGGTTCTGCCTCCCAGCTTGCCAACTGGCCCTGTCCTGATTAGTGCATACCTGCCTTATTAATACTGTCGTTACTACTAGTACTAATACTTTGACCAGTACAGGAAACGCATCTACCACCTCTTGTTATATCACACTCTCCCCAGCACTTAGTATTGTGCTCTGCACACAATAAATACTCAGTAAATAGGATTGATTGATTAGCACTAGTATTATTACTACCGATACTAGAAAAGAAATCTCCATCTACTAAGGCATGAAAGACCAAAGATATGCCCCTCCAGCTCTGCCGCCGGCCAGAGGCCTGAGCACCAGGCGTGGCACCAGGCATCGTCCTGCTGCCCTCACCCGTCACCAGCTCCCAGCCTCCGCCGGGCTCCCGGGCCCTCCTTTGCCAGAGTCTTTCCTTCCTGCGGCTCCCTTCCCGGCTGAGTTAATGGGGTGTGGCAGGAGGAGGAATCACCATAATGGAGAGATCGCAAGCCCGCTCTCTGGGAAGGGGGAAATGAAAGCAAAAAGCCAGGGCAGCTTCTGCCCGCCCCAAGCGCCTGCCGCTTCCCCACAGAGAGGAGAGCAGAAGCTGCGGAGCCTGGGTTGCCAAAGGGAAGAGCCCTGGAATGGGAAATGGGGAGGAATTCATTGCCCTTAGCAGCCAATCCTTCACCCCCTTCCAGCTGCCAGGCTCAGGGGTCTGGAATGGGATCAGGGGCTGGTGGTGGGGATAAAAATAATAATAATAATCACTGTGGTATTTGTTAAGCACTCACTATATGCCAGGCACTGTAATAATAATAATGATGGTATTTGTTAAGCGCTTACTATTTGCCAAGCACCGTACTAAACACTTGGGGGGAATGGGGGATTGCAAGCAAATCGGGTTGAATACAGTCTCTGTCCCATGTGGGGCTCACAGTCTCGATCCTCATTTTACAGTTGAGGTACCTGAGGCACAGAGAAGTGAAGTGACTTGTCCAGAGTCACACAACAGACTAGCAGCAGAGCTGAGATTAGAACCATTATCTTTCTAACTCCCGGGCCTAGGCCAAGCTGATGAGCCAGTCAGTGTCTGGCTTCTCCAAACCCTTCTCTCCACACCCGACAGGCCCAGGAGACATAGGTCTGGCTTCTCTCTGCTTCTTGCCTCTTTCACTGTGCCCACCTCCCACATCGGGGCCCACTAAACCATACTCTTGCCCTCCTGCTGAGTCATCTAAAAATTATCTTCCACCAGGAAGGCCTCCCAGATTGAACCTCCATTGATCCAAGACATGTCAGTTCTTCAACCACTCCACAGTCAAGTAGCACCTCTCTCTTATTCTCTCCCTGATTTTCTCCCCCTGCTTTTCTCTTTCATTCTCTCTCTCTTCCTCTCTCTCAATCTTTGTTCTCTCTTTTTCAATCTCTTGTTTTCACTCTGCCTGTTTCATTCTTTTTCTTTCTTTCTGTCTCTCATTCTCTCTTCCTCTCTTGTTTCCTCTGTTTCTCTCACCATCTCTCCCATTCTCTCTCCCCCTCTCTTGTTCTCTCTTTCTTTCTGTCTCACCACTTCTCCTTCTCTCCTTCTCTCCTTCTCTCTTTTTCTCTGTCTTTTTGTCTCCCAGTCTCTTTTCTTTCCTTTTTTCTCTCTGTCTTTCCCATTCTCCCTTCCTCTCTCTTTCCGTCTCTCACAATCTCTTTTGTTCTCTCCCTCTCGTCTTCTGTCCTCCTGACTCTTGCTATCTCTTTTGTTCTCTTCCTCACTCTTATTCTATCCCTTTCTTCATACTCATCTTTTCTATCAGTGCTCCTGCTCTAATTGAACATGCTTCCTCGTGTGCGTAGCTGCCTCTTTATTAAACCTCAAGCTTTTTGAGGTCAGGAGCCTAAACCTTCCCTCCCACTCTAAAATCTATCTGGACCCAGTACGGTGCTCTGCTTAATCAATACTGGGATGAGGATGACAATATTGATGAAGATGATGTTGATGATCCTTACTTCTGCTTCATATGAATGTACAGTGTACGCAGGTGATGTTGGATCAATCAATCAACCAATCAATCAGTATCTACTAACCACTTAATGTGAGCAGAGCATTGTACTAAATTCTTGAAGGAATACAAGAAGCAGAAGCAGCATGGCTTAGTGGAAAGAGCCTGGGCTTGGGAGTCAGAGGTCGTGGGTTCTAATTCTGGCTCTGCCACATCAGCTGTGTGACTTTGGGCAAGTCACTTAACTTCTCTTTGCCTCAATTACCCCATCTGTAAAATTGGGATCAAGACGCTGAGCCCCAAGTGGGACAACTTGATTACCTTGTATCCACCCCAGTGCTTAGAACAGTGCTTGGCACATAGTAAGTGCTTAACAAATACCATTATTATTATTATTATTATTATTATTACAATAGAATGAGTAGAAATGATCCCTGCCTTCAAGGAGTTTACAATCATAATAATGTTGGTATTTGTTAAGCGCTTACTATGTGCAGGGCACTGTTCTGGGGTAGATACAGGGTAATGAGGTTGTCCCACGTGAGACTCACAGGCTTAATCCCCATTTTCCAGATGAGGTCACTGAGACAAGTGGCAGAGGGGGAATTCGAACCCATGACCTCTGACTCCCAAGCCCAGGCTCTTTCCACTGAGCCACGCTATTTCTTCTAATGTTTGTATTTGTTCAGCGCTTACTATGTACAGAGCACTGTTCTAAACGCTGGGGTAGATACAGGGTAATCAGGTCATCCCACATGAGGCTCACAGTCTTCATCCCCATTTTACAGATGAGGGAGCTGAGGCAAAGGGAAGTGAAGTGACTTGCCCAAAGTCACACAGCTGACAAGGGGCAGATCCAGAATTAGAACCCATGACCTCTGACTCCCAAGCCCAGCCTCTTTCCACTAAGCCACGCTGTAAGCACTGACACTGTTCTAAGTGCTTTGGTGTGTGAGCGGGGTCGGGGGTTGGGCGATGAAATCTACTTTTTGAACAGTGCCATGGGAGGGAAGGAGGGAAGGATGAGGAGCAAATCTGGAAGTGCCTGTGGGCCTCAGTAGAGAGAAGGCAGAGCCCTTTCTTCAGGGACCACCCAGTCCGGTCAGGAAGATGGACAAGACTCACAGAAGGTCGGTCTTTACGGGCGGTCACAGTCCGGATAGGGATCAGTTTAGGGGGAGGTGGTTGGTGGGCAGGGGTGAATTGGGCAAGGGTTGCAGGAGGAGGGGGGTCTGATGTTGGGAGAAGGAGGGGGCCTTGGTCCGGAGCAGGGAGTGGGTGTCTTCCGGGAGGGGGGAGAGGAAGGGAGGAAGCAACGTGGCCTAGTGGAAAGAGCATGGACCTGGGAGTCAGAGGGCCTGGCTTCTAATCATAGCTCTGCCTCTTGTCTGCTTTGAGATCTTGGGCAAGTCACTCAACTTCTCTGTACCTCAGTTTCCTCATCTGAAAATAGCAATTCCATTCCTGTTCTTCTTCCTACTTTGACTGTCAGTCCCATGTGAGACCTGATTATCTTGTATCTACCCCAACACTTAGTACACTGGGCTTGGCACATAGAAAGCACTTAGCAAATACCACAGTCATTATTATCATTATTACTATTATTGAGGGAGGAGTTGAGCAGCAGAAATCTGTCCACAGGGTCTCTCCATATTTCATTGAGATTTAACATCTCCTTCAGGTGAACGAACATTCTCTGTGGGTAGTGGCCCGGGGAAAGGGGAAGTATTGCCCCCATTTTTGTTATGGTATTTGTTAAGCGCTTACTCTGTGCCAGGCACGTACTAAGCAGTGGGGAAGATGCAAGCTAATCAGGTTGGACACAGTCCATGTCCCTCATGGGGTTCACAGCCTTAATCCCCATTTTACAGATAAATTAACTGCGACAGAGAAGTGAATGACATGACTAAGGTCATACAGCAGACAAGTGGTCGAGCCAGGATTAGAACTCAGGTCCTTCAATTTCCCTGAGGATGGGCCCTTTTCTGATGAAAATAGTAGCGGCCAGACCCCACGGGCTGGACCAACCCTGCAAATAAGCGCCTGGACCTCAGTGGTGGCAGTCCCACCTGGGGGGCGAGGGGCCTGCCAAGATCACAAAGGACCAGAAATTGGTCTCGGTTGTGGGAAGTGGAGCCCTCTCCCACGGCAGACCAGGAGGCCTTGGGGGTTGGGGCCTTGTGGCAGACTCAGTCCCTGGATTCATCCCTGAGCTGCTGGGAGCTCCTGAGTGGGGGACAATTTGGAGGCTGGAGGTCCTTGGGGGTCTTTTCCATCTGGGGAGGAGAGCCTGGGTTCTAATCATAGCTGGTGAGCAGGGGCTGGTCTTGCCAGGGACTCCCACCCCCTCAGCTCCCACCTCTGGACCTAATGGCGCTTGCTCTTAATTAAGGCAGAATCCAGCTCCTCGTGGCAGGCGTGGGTAAGGAGTTTAAATAAACGACAGTAATGGCTCCGGTCGGAGCTGTTAGCCGGTTGGGAACCAGGCTTGGCGACGGCAATATCAATATTTAATCGGTTCTTCGAGCATGCAGCCCCCCGGGGGGTCGGCTGGCCGCTCCAATCCAGAGAGGGAGAAAATCTCCCCAGTTTCCAGAGCTATTTCCCTCTGATCAGTGTGGTTCTCCCAGACGGCGGGGAGTGTGGGAGGTTCCCTTTGCCCAACCCCCAGGGCGAGGAGCCCGGGGATCCCCGTTATGCCGAGGAGAAAATCAAAGTCCAAAGAGATATTTTTTAATGTTATTTGTTAAACACTTACTATGTGCCAGGCTCTGCTCTAAGCACTGGGTTAGATACAAGATAATCAGGTTGGACATGGTCACAGTCATAGTCTTAATCCCCATTTTACAGATGAGGGAACTGAGGCATAGAGAAGTGAAGTGACTCCTAATTCATGCTCTGCTCAGAAGGGGTGGATCTGGAGACCTTAGCAGGGGAAGAAAATGCAGAGAGGAAGGAGAAGAAACCAGGAAATGGCAGGGAGCCCACCTGCAAGTTTTAAGGTGATAGGACAGGAGAGAAGGAGATGTGGGTACCTCCTGCTCACTCCAAGGCCCCTGGCCAGCCCTTGAGAGCACCCCCGTCTCTCACCTCAGCACTTCCCTAAGAACAATCGAGACCCCCAAGATCCACTCCCCACACTTATGTTCAGTTCTTTAATACTCTATTAATAATATTTAATAATAACTATGGTATTTGTTAAGGGCTTACTATCTGCCAAGTATTGTTTTAAGTGCTGCGGTAGATCCAGCTTTATCAGGTTGGACACAGTCCCTGTCCTACATGGAGCTCACACTCTTAATCCCCATTTTACAGATGAGGGAATTTAGGCCCAGAGATGCTATGTGACTTGCCCAAGGTCACACAGCAGACATGTGGCCAAGATGGGATTAGAACCTAGGTCCTTCTGACTCCCAGACATGTGCTCTATCCAGTAGGCCTCACTGCTTCCCCTATTACTTTTTAATGGTGTATGTAAAGTGCTTACTATGTGCCAGACCCTGTTCTAAGCGCTGGGATAGATGTGAGCTAATCAGGGTGCTCACAATCCATGTCCGTCATGGAACTCACAGCTTTAATCCCCATTTTAGAGGTAACTGAGGCACAGAGAAGTTAAGTGACTATCCCATGGTCACAAAGCAGGCAAGTGGTTGAGCCAGGATGGGAACACAAGTCCTCTGACTCCCAGCCATGTAATCTATCCACTTGTTCATGTTGCTTCTCTGCTTTCTCCTTCTATCTGTAACTTATTTTAATGTTTGCCTCCTCAGATAGCTTGTAAACTCCTTGAGGGCAGGGATTATATATATGTCTTCCATTATGCCCTCCTAAGCACTTAATTCTGTACACTGCACATATTAGGGTCTCAAGAAAACTATTGCCTGATCCATCACCTGCCTCTGCTCTTGGACCTTCCCTGTGAGGTGGCTTCTGTTTGTGGTATTTATTAAACACTTACTATGTGCCAAGCACTGTACTAAAAACTGGGATAGGTACAAGATAATCAGGTTAGACACAGTCCCTGTCCCACATAGGGCTCACAGTCAGACCCCATTTTAAAGATAAGATAACTGAGGCCCAGAGAAGTGAAGTTACTTGCTCCAGGTCATACAGCAGACAAGTGGCAAAGCCAGGATTAGAAATCAGGTGCTTCTGATGTCCAGAGCAGTGATCTACCCACTGGGCCATGCTGCTTCTCTTTCTTCACTCGCCCTCTCTCTTTCTGCCTTCAGGAAGGCTGAAGCTTCCCAGCAGCTGTCAGACTTCTCTCCCTGAAGAATCTCTGTAATAGCCCCTCCTGATTGAGCCTCGTTAGTAGGCTGGTTTCATTGATTGGGCTCAGTCAGCAGCCTCTACCCAGCTGCGACAGTCTCTCCTTCCCTGGCTCCTCCGATCCATTCTCCCATTTCCTGGCTGGAGGAAAGGGTGGGATCTGAGCTCCCCTCCCAGAGTTAATAACAATAATGATAGTACTTGTTAAGTGCCTACTATGTACTAAGCACTGGGGTAGATCCAAGGTAATTGGGTTGGACACTGTTCCTGTCCCACATGAGGCTCACAATCTTAATCCCTATTTTACAGATGAGGTAACTGAGGCACAGAGAAGTGAAGTGACTTGTCCAGGGTCACACAGCAGGTAAGTGGAAGAGCGGAATTAGAACTCGGGTTCTTATGACTCCCAGGTCCAAGCCCTACCTACTAGGCCACCCTTCTCAGAGTTTATGGTGGCATTCCCTCTCTCCCCGCTCCCACTCCCCCAGGGCTCTGAGCAATGCCCAGACCCTTCCCAACTCACTGCACGGCCAGCAAGTTGCCTACAGTTCGGTTGGTCAAGGAGGTTGCAAGTTGTTTATGGTCTGTCAATCAATGGTATTTATTGAGTGCTTATTGTGGACAGAGCACTGTACTAACTGCTTGGGACAGTATGATAGAGCAGAGTTGGTAGACACCTTCCCCGCCCACAAGAAGCTTACAGTCGAGAGGATTTAAAATCAATCAGTGGTATTTGCTGAGCACTTATTGTGGGCAGAGCACTGAACTAAGCACTTGGAGAGTACGATATAACAGTTGGTAGACACCTTCCCTGCCCCCAAGGAGCTTACAGTCTAGAGGTCCTGGTGAAGTCCACTGAACATTGAGCCTGAGAGACCCTAGAAAGGAAAGAGGAGCCTGGCCCTTGGAGTGCAGGTGGCAGTAATAATATTTATTCGGAGCTAACTGTGTGCAGGGCCCTGCACTAAGCACTGGAAGAGAATACTCAGGTGGGGATTAGATATAATGATGGTATTTGTTAAGCGCTTACTATGTGCCAACCACTGATTTAAGCGCTGGAGTAGATACAAGGTCATCAGATTGTCCCACTTGGGACTCACCATCTTAATCCCCATTTTACAGATGAGGTAACTGAGGTACAGAGAAGTTAAGTGGCTTGCCCAAAGTCACAGAGTTGAGAAGTGGCAGAACCAGGATTAGAACCTATGACATCTGACTCCCAAGATGTTTCCACTAAGCCATGCTGCTTCTCTGCACATGGGCCCTGTTCCTTGGGGGCTTACAATCTAAGAGTATAAGTCTTGGAAAAGGGACTGGAGGCAGACATATTAGGTGGCAATGATAAAAACGAGATCAGGAGGGTTGGGAAGATCGAGAAGGAGTGTGGTCTAATGGACAGCAGCCCGGAAGTCAGAAGGACCTGGGTCCTAAGCCTGGTTCTGCCACTTGTTGGCTGTGTGACCTTGGGCATGTCATTTTAACTTCTCTGTGCCTCAGTTCCCTTACCTGTGCCATGGGGATTAAGAATGTGAGTCCCATGCGGGACATGAATTGTGTCTAACCCGTTTACCTTGTATCTACCCTATTACTTAGCCTGGCATAGAGTAAGTGCTTAATAGAAAAGAAATAATCTCAGAAACACCTTAAAAGATGACTAAAGCAGGGCAAGAATGTTAGCTGCTTTCCCACCCTGGAACAACTCCTGTGCCCCCCTACACCCTAAGGGAAGGGTTGGGGACAGGGCAGAAGGGGAAAGGAGTTGAGGGATCCTGCTGGGGAAACATAAGTCTGTGGGAGAGAGGGATGTGCAGTGAATCTATAATAATAATAATATTATTGGTATTTGTTTAGCGCTTACTATGTGCAGAGCACTGTTCTAAGCGCTGGGGTAGATACAGGGTAATCAGGTTGTCCCACGTGAGGCTCACAGTTAATCCCCATTTTTACAGATGAGGTAACTGAGGCACAGAGAAGTTAAGTGACTTGCCCACGGTCACACAGCTGACAAGTGGCAGAGTGGGGATTCAAACCCATGACCTCCGACTCCCAAGCCCGGGCTCTTGCCACTGAGCCACGCTGCTTCCCCAGGAATCTATTCCTGGGGGTTTCTAGGAGTGGCCCAGCAGATAGAGCACAGCCCCGCCACTTATCTGATGTGTGAACATGTCACTTCACTTCTCTGTGCCTCAGTTACCTCATCTGTAAAATGGGGATTAAGACTGTGAGCCCTATATAGGACAACCTGATTCCCTGTATCTACTCTAGAGCTTGAAACAGTGCTTGGCACGTAGTAAGCGCTTAGCAATATCATTATTATCATTATTAATACAAAATGGGGCTATGACTGTGGGACATGGGGGATTAAGACTGTGAGCCCTATTTGGAAAATGGTCATGGATTAGATCCCAGGTCCTCTGATTCCTAGGCCCCCGTTCTACCCACTGGGGAACGTTGTCCCGGAGGAATGTTTTGTCTCTGAGTAAGACGGCCCTGTGTGGGAGGGAGCCCAGTGCTTTATTCACTAATCTCTGGTACTTGAGTAATTTATTATGTTTAAGCTGGTGCCATCCAGTCTCTCAGCAGTGCCCGCGTGCACGGGGAAATAAATTAAAGGCTGTCCAAAGGCTCTTGGATCATCTGTGTGATTGCTGGGCCGGCCAGATGGGGGTTTAACGCTCTCCCTTCCTGCAAATTGGAAATTAGGAGTGAATAAGACAGGAGGCGGAAGAGTCGCCATGGAGAGAGTTGGTGGGGAGGGGCTCGGCTAGGCAGGGGCATGGGGGAGGGACACTGGGGGTACGCAAGATTGTTTCTGGCCTGAGGGGGCGATCCCCAGGGCTAGTGACCAGTGAATAATAATAACAACAATATTGTTTATTATTTAAGTAAAACTACGTGCCCAGCACTGTGCTAAGCTCCAGACCCAGTTCCCCTCCCACTTGGGGCTCACAGTCTAAGATGGAGGAGAACAAGTATTGACTCCCCATTTTATAGATGAGGAAACGGAGGCCCAGAGAAGTGAAGCGATTTGCCTAAAGTCACACAGAAACTGGTCAGTCTCCTACAGGATAAAACAGGGATCCGTGGGGAAGTGAACAGATGCATTAGACTTTGGTCTCCTGACAGAAACCCTCTTGGGGCATGAAATTTTACCTAACTGTGGTAGCGTTATTATTATTATTGTTATTATTAGGGTTATGGTATTTGTTAAGCGCTTACTATGTGCAGAGCACTGTTCTAAGCGCTGGGGTAGACACAGGGGCATCAGGTTGTCCCACATGGGGCTCACAGTCTTCATCCCCATTTTTACAGATGAGGTCACTGAGGCACAGCTAAGTGAAGTGACTTGCCCACAGTCACACAGCTGACAAGTGGCAGAGCTGGGATTAGAACCCACGACCTCTGACTCCCAAGACTCTTGCCTCTAGGCCATCCTGCTTCAGCTAGCGTTATTTGTTGAGCACTTACTATGTGGCAACCACTGGGATAGATACAAGATGATCAGGTCCCACATGGGGCTCGGGAGAAGGGAGAAAAGTATTAAATCCCCATTTTGCATATGAGGGAACTGAGTCGATCAATCATATATATTTGATTACTGAGTGCAGTGCACTTGGGAGAGTTAGTATAACAATAGCCACTGAGGCACAGAGAAGCAAAGCAACTTGCCCACGTTCACACGGCAGACCAGTGGAGGAGTTGGGATTGAGAAGCAGCGTGCCTCAGTGGAAAGAGCCCGGGCTTTGGAGTCAGAGGTCATGGGTTCGAATCCCGGCTCTGCCACTCGTCAGCTGTGTGACTGTGGGCAAGTCACTTCACTTCGCTGTGCCTCAGTGACCTCATCTGTAAAAATGGGGATGAAGACTGTGAGCCCCACGTGGGACAACCTGATGCCCCTGTGTCTACCCCAGCGCTTAGAACGGTGCTCTGCACATAGTAAGCGCTTAACAAATACCAACATTATTATTAGTAGTATTAGAACCCAGGTTCTCCGGCCCCCAGATCTCCACTCTTTCCACCAGACTACGCTGTTTTTCTACCCTCCCAACCTTCCCCTTCCCCACGCCGAAAGCAGCGTGGCGCAGTGAAAAGAGCACGGGCTTTGGAGTCAGGGCTCCTGAGTTCGAATCCCAGCTCTGTCACTTGTCAGCTGTGTGACTGTGGGCAAGTCACTTAACTTCTCTGTGCCTCAGTTCCCTCATCTGTAAAATGGGGATTAAGACTGTGAGCCCCACGTGGGGCAAGCTGATTCCCTTGTGTCTACCCCAGCGCTTAGAACAGTGCTCGGCTCATAGTAAGCGCTTAACAAATACCAACATTATTATTATTATCATGCAAAACAAGATTTGGGGCGGGGTTGTCCCACCTCCGAGCTCCCAGGTGGTGACGATGGTGGCGGGGGGTCGAGAAGAGGTGATAAAAAGATGAGGGGGGGGGGTCTTGCAGCAGCTATCTTTCCTGAGGTTTGGTGAGACCCCCCCCCCCCCCACCCCCGCTCCTTCTGCTTTCAGCCCCAGCGCAGGGAGGGAAGGGGGAGGAGGGGGTGCGCCAGTGTGGGAGGGAGGGAGGGAAAGGGGGCGATGGGTGGGGGGCGGGTGGAAGCCCCTTCCCCCCAGGGGAGTCCGGAGCCCGAGCTGTAGTTGGGCCCGGTTGCCACCAGGTGGCAGGCTCGCTCCACCCTCCTGCCTGGGCGGGGACCGGATTGGGGAGGGGGTCGAGGACCCAGGAGTCCCGGACCCCTCAGCCTTGAACGGGGGCCCCCGCCCCAATGCACAGCCCCTTGGGGTGGCGGGGTCCCTGCGCCGCCCCGAGGGGTAATAATGATCATGTTGGTATTTAAGCTCTTACTATAATAATGTTGGTATTTGTTAAGCGCTTACTATGTGCAGAGCACTGTTCTAAGCGCTGGGGTAGGTCCAGGGTAATAATAATAATAATAATAATAATATTGGCATTTGTTAAGCGCTTACTATGCGCAGAGCACTGTTCTAAGCGCTGGGGTAGGTCCAGGGTAATAATAATAATGATAATATTGGCATTTGTTAAGCGCTTACTATGTGCAGAGCACTGTTCGAAGTGCTGGGGTAGGTCCAGGGTAATAATAATAATATTGGCATTTGTTAAGCGCTTATTATGTGCAGAGCACTGTTCTAAGCGCTGGGGTAGGTCCAGGGTAATAGTAATAATAATATGGGCATTTGTTAAGCGCTTACTAATAATGTTGGTATTTGTTAAGCGCTTACTATGTGCAGAGCACTGTTCTAAGCACTGGGGGAGATACAGGGTAATCAGGTGGTCCCACGTGAGGCTCACAGTTAATCCCCCTTTTACAGATGAGGTAACTGAGGCCCAGAGAAGTGAAGTGACTCGCCCACAGTCACAGAGCTGACAAGTGACAGAAATGGGAGTCGAGCCCGTGACCCCTGACGCCGAAGCCCAGGCTCTTTCCACTGAGCCACGCTACTATGTGCAGAGCACTGTTCTAAGCGCTGGGGTAGATACAGGGTAATCAGGTTGTCCCACGTGAGGCTCACAGTCTTCCTCCCCATTTTACAGAGGAGGTCACTGAGGCCCAGAGAAGTTAAGTGACTTGCCCACAGTCACACAGCTGACAAGTGGCAGAGCCGGAATTCGAACCTGTGACCTCTGACTCCCAAGCCCGTGCTCTTTCCACTGAGCGACGCGGTAATCAGGTTGTCCCACATGAGACTCACAGTTTTAATCCCCATTTTCCAGATGAGAAGTTCAGTGACTTGCCCACAGTCACACAGCTGAGACGTGGCAGAGTTGGGATTCGAACCCATGACCTCTGACCTCTGTTCTTGTCTGTCTCCCCCGATTAGACTGTAAACCTGTCAAAGGGCAGGGACCGTGTCTATCTGTTACCGATTTGTCCATTCCAAGCGCTTAGTCCAGTGCTCTGCACATAGTAAGCGCTCAATAAATACTATTGAATGAATGAATGACTCCCAAGCCCGGGCTCTTTCCACCGAGCCACGTTGCTTCTCTAAATAATAATGTTGGTATTTGTTAAGCGCTTACTATGTGCCAAACACCGTTCTACAGCGCTGGGGTAGATGCAAGGGGCATTAGGTTGTCCCACGTGGGGCTCCCAGTCTTCATCCCCATTTGACAGATGAGGGAACTGAGGCCCAGAGAAGTGAAGTGACTTGCCCAAGGTCACACAGTTGACAGGCGGCGGAGCGGAATTAGAACCCACGACCTGCGACTCCCAAGGGCGGGATCTTTCCACTGAGCCACGCTGGGTAGGGGAGCGGAGGGTTGGGGGCACCCTGGGGGAGCTGGGGAGGGGAGAGGGGGCGAGCAGAGGGTTTTACGGAGGGTTGGCTGTGCCCTGGGGTGCCCGGGGAAAGGGGGGAGCGGCACACTGGTTTGGCTGCGCCCTCGGGGAGCTGGGGAGGGGAGAGGGACGAGAACTCCCCCGTTTAGGCTGTGAGCCCCTTGTTGGGTAGGGATTGTCTCTATCTGTTGCCCAGTTGGCCACTCCAAGCGCTTAGTACAGTGTTCTGCACACAGTTAGCGCTCAATAAATACGGTTGAATGAATGAAGAGAGTCCCGCGGAAGGTTGACCGCACCCTGGGGGAGCTGGGGAGGGGAGAGGGGCGAGCAGAGGGTAACGCGGAGGGTTGGCAGTGCCCTGGGGGAGCTGGCGAGGGTCAGAGGGGGGCAAGGAAAAAGAGAGAAGGAGGAGGGGGCGATGAGGAGGAGGGAGACCAGCGTGTCTCTCTCTGGTCTCCTGGTTCCCTTGGAAGAGATTTCCCTCTACCTGCGGCTGGGGGATCTCCAAGCGCCAAAACAGATTGCTGACACTCCCCCCTGCCCCCCAAACCCCCCTGAAATAGGGCACACCCCCCCGCATCCCTCAGCGTGGCTCAGTGGGAAGAGCACGGGCTTTGGAGTCAGAGGTCATGGGTTCGAATTTCGACCACTTGTCAGCTGTGTGACTTTGGGCAAGTCACTTCACTTCTCGGTGCCTCGGTTACCTCGTCTGTAAAATGGGGATGAAGACCGTGAGCCCCACGTGGGACAACCCGATTCCCCTGTGTCTACCCCAGCGCTTAGAACAGTGCTCGGCACATAGTAAGCGCTTAACAAATACCAACATTATTATTATTATTATTATCCGTCACCCCCCACCTACGCACCCAAACTGGCACCCACAACCAAACCCAGCAGTGGGAAGCAGCGTAGCTTAGTGAAAAGAGCATGGGCTTGGCAGTCAGAGGTCGTGGGTTCTAATCCTGGCTGTCCGCTTGTCAGCTGTGTGACTCTGGGCAAGTCACTTAATTTCTGTGCCTCAGTTACCTCATCTGTAAAATGGGGATGAAGACTGTGAGCCCCACGTGGGACAACCCGGTAACCTTTTATCTACCCCAGCGCTTAGACCAGTGCTTGTCACATAGTAAACGCTTAACAAATACCATCATTATTATGTGTGGTTTAATGGAAGGAACACGGGCTTGGGAGACAGAGGCCGTGGGCTCGACTCCCGAATCTGCCACTTGTCAGCTGTGTGACTTGGGGCAAGTCACTTGATTTCTCTGTGCCTCAGTTACCTCATTTGTAAAATGGGGGTTAAGACTGTGAATCCCACGTGGGACAACCTGATTACCTTGTACCTACCCCAGCGCTCAGAGCAGTGCTTGGCACCCAGTAAGCCTTTAACAAATATCATTATTATTATCATTATTAATACACACAAGGCCGCTGTCTCTCCCGGGCACACAGACCTTCGCCAACCCTTTGCCACGCACCCAAACAGCTCCCGGCTTCGGTTCCTCGCTCCCTGGCAGGCAGACCCACCCCCTCGCCCACACCTCGGTGCCCGGCCGCTCACAGCCCGGCTCCGGGGTAATTAAAACATGAGCATTTAGGCAGCGACAACCATCAGAACTTTAATTACTCTCCGCGCGCGGAGGAGCTGGGCCGAGGGAGGAGGAGAGCCGGGGCTCCTCCTCCCCTTTCCTCTTCGCTGGACCCAAACTGGAGAGGGGGGCATCTGGGGGTGGGACTGGTGAGGGGGGGAGAGGGAGGGGAGCGGAGGGTGAAGTCTGATTGTGTTCATTAAGGCAACACCGAACCGGGAGCGGCACTAGTAATTGAATTAATTATAAAAGCAATTTGTTTTGGGGAATTTTATTTGACAGCTTACTAGGGGCCGCGTGGACCCGGCTCGGCGGCCAGACCAACCCTAAGGCAACCACCGATTCCCTCTCCCCGTCTTCCCCCCTCCTCCTTCTTCCCTCTCCTTTCCCATTCGTTCAGTCGTGTTTATCGAGCGCTTACCGTGTGCAGAACATTGTACTAAGCGCTTTCCCTTCCCCCTCCCCTTCTCCCCCCATTTTTGTCCCCCTTTTCCTCCGACGTCGACCTGATCTGGTTTTAGGAAGGCCTGACTGGGGTCTTGAAGAGGCCCAGCCCGTCCCCCTCCAAGCCCCTCTAGTTCTGGACCAAGCCGCTGGGCTACTTTAGGCAGGCTATTCGACCTCTCTGAGGGAGTCCCTACCCAGCTCCATAGCATTCGTGTTCCGTTGCCGACTTGTTCATTCCAAGCGCTTAGTTCAGTGCTCTGCACATAGTACGCGCTCGATAAAGACTATTGAATGAATGAATGAATATCCATAATATATTTATTTACATTAATATCTGTCTTCCCCCGACTGAAGCTCGTTGTGGGCGGGGAATACGTCTACAGCGGCGTGGCTTAGTGGAAAGAGCACGGGCTGGGGAGTCAGAGGTCAGAGCCTCTGACACTTGTCTGTTTGACTTTGGGCAAGTCATTTCACTTCTCTGGTCTTCAGTTACCTCATCTGTAAAATGGGGATTGAGACTGTGAGCCCCACATGGGACAACTTCTATTTTGTATTACCTTGTATCTCCCCCAGCACTTAGAACAGTGCTTGGCACATAGTAAGTGCTTAACAAATACCATTATTATTATTATTATCATCCAGGTCCGAGTGGACCTCTGTCACTCAGGTCTTCCTCCGAGAGGGCGGCAGCTGGACCCCCCCTCCTCCCCAAAGACAGAAGAACCAAGAGCTTTCTTGGCCATCGGAGCCTGGGCCTAGAAGCCTGTCTACCCACCCCCCACCCCAATTCCTACCTCCGGCCCCGGGACAGTTTGTGACTAAAGTCGGTCTCGGGGGTGGGCTGGTGTGGTGGGGGAGGGATCCACAACACTGATATTCATATCCGTAAGGTATTTATATTAATGTCTGTCTCCCTCCCCCCCAAGTTGTAAACTCATTGTGGGCAGAGAATAGGTCTACGGCAGCGTAGCCTAATGGATGGAGCACGGGTCTGGGAGTCAGAAGGAGCTGGGCTCTAAAGCCAACTCTGCTACTTGTCTGCTGGGTGACCTTGGGCAAGTTACTTAACTTCTCTCTGCCTCAGTTCCCTCATCTGTAAAATGAAGATTAAGACTGTGAGCCCTCTGTGAGATAGGGACTGTGTCCTACAAATTATCTTGTATCTACTCTAGAGCTTAGGAGGGTGCCTGACTCATAGTAGGTGTTTAACAAATACCATTATTATTATTATTATGTTACTCTCTCAAGTGGTTCGTAGAGTGCTGTACACGCAGTAAGAGCTCAACTGATGGATGGATGGGTGGATGTTGCCTGACTACTTGTTTTGTTTTGCTGTCTCCCCTTTTTAGATTGTGAGCCTGTTGTTGGGCAAGGATTGTCTCTATCTGTTGCTGAATTGTATATTCCAAGTGCTTAGTACAGTGCTTTGCACACAGTAAGCGCTCAATAAATACAACTGAATGAATGAATGAAGGATGGATGGAAGAGAAGCAGCATGGCTCAGTGGAAAGAGCCCGGGCTTGGGAGTCAGAGGTCATGGGTTCGAATTCGGAATCTGCCACTTGTCAGCTGTGTGACTGTGGGCAAGTCACTTAACTTCTCTGTGCCTCAGCGACCTCATCTGTAAAATAGGAATTAACTGTGAGCCTCATGTGGGACAACCTGATTACCCTGTATCTACCCCAGCGCTTAGAACAGTGCTCTGCACATAGTAAGTGCTTTACAAATACCAACATTATTATTATTGTTATTAGTGCCAGGTGGCCAGGGCCTCCCTGAATTTCGGAGGGGATGGGGGCAGCTCTTCCCTCTAATCCCGGAGACGGGAGGGGAGGTGCAGGACAAACAGCGAGATCAGAGAGATGGAGTCACTTGCTCACGTCCACACAGTATGGCTGGCAGAGCCCAGAGCATTGGAGTCCGACTTTCTTTCCCAGAAAAGAGCCCGGGCTTGGGATTCAGTGGTCATGAATTCGAATCCCGGCTCTGCCACTTGTCGGCTGTGTGACTGTGGGCAAGTCACTTAACTTCTCTGTGCCTCAGTTGCCTCATCTGTAAAATGGGGATTACCTGTGAGCCTCACACGGGACGACCTGATTACCCTGTATCTACCCCAGCGCTTAGAACAGTGCTCGGCACATAGTAAGCGCTTTACAAATACCAACATTATTAAAAATCCTGGCCACTTAGGACCAGGAAAAGCCGGAGCCGGAGAGCCCGGGCTTGGGGTGGGGGTCGTCCATCCCCCCCGCGCCCCCTCCGTGGAGTCTCTGAGCCCCGAGACGCCTGTAAATTTAGGGAAGGAAGCTCAGATGGAGCAGAGGAGGGTGGCAGAACCAGTGGGCGACCCAAAGCTCACACATTCGACGCCCACAAAGACCCTCGTGCACTTTCTCGCCCCCACGCCCCCGAGCCAGGCGACTGCACACACCTGTACGCGTACACACACGCGCCCTCATACGTGTCCTCGCGGGTTCGCCCACCCCAGGGGGCTTCCTCCCCGGCGGACCCCCTTCCTCCCGCTCCCCCGGGGTCTCCGGTAATGAGTGCGAGTTTCTGGGTCGCCCGAGGGAGGAGGCGCTTGACGGCCGGGCAGGTCTGAAGATGCAAGTTTCTCACCTCTCCGTCTGCAGCCGCCCCCTCCCACTTTTCACTCCTCTGCTGAAGGGAGACGGTGGATGTGTGAAGATTGCATTGTGGAGGTGTCCCCGGAGCTCTCCCCACTCCCCTCCCCGCCCCCCGCCCCCCTCTTCTCCATTTTCCTCCTTGGCCTTGCCCAAGGACGGGTGGGGGGATGGAGGAAGAGGAGGCTCCCACTCGAGACCCTCCAGTGTTTTCTGCAGTGAAGGGGCAGGAGTCTTCGAGTCTCTGTGTCGTCCCCTCCCCCCCAAAACGCCCCCGGAATTCCTTCCCCCAGCTCGGATTTTCTGGGGTGGCATAGTGAGCTCGCTGGGAGCAGGGATTGTCTCTCTTTATTGCTGTATTGTACTTTCCCAAACGCTTAGTGCAGTGGTCTGCACACAGTCAGCGCTCAATAAATCCGGTTGAGTGAATGAGAGGTCCCTGGGTGGGAGGGAGGGACGTTTCCCTCGTTTTAAGCAGCGTGGCTTCGTGGAAAGAGCACGGGTTTGGGAGTTAGAAGACGTGGATTCTAATATGGGCTCCGCCACTTGTCTGCTGTGTGACCTTGGACAAATCACTTAACTTCTCTGTGCCTCAGTTCACTTATCTGTAAAATGGGAATTAAGACTGTGAGCCCCACTTGGGACAACCTGATTACCTTGTATCTAGCCCAGCGCTTAGAACAGTGCTTGGCACATAGTAAGTGCTAGTAAGTGCCTAACAAATGCCATAATAATTATTATTAGCAGCATGGAGTAGTGGATAGAGCCCGGGCCAGGGAGTCAGGAGGTCATGGATTCTAATTCCGACTCCATCACTTGCCTGCTGTGTGGTCTTGGGCAAGTCACTTCTCTGTGCCTCAGTTACCTCATCTGCAAAATGGGGATTGGGACTGTGAGCCCCACAAGGGACTGGGACTTTGTCCAACCTGATTTGCTTGTATCCACCCCAGCGCTTAGTACAGTGCCTGGCCCGGAGGAAGCCCTTAATGAGTACCATTATTATTATTATTGTTTAATTTTGCATTTCCCCCCATCCTGGGAGCCATCGCACTACAGGTGGGCCTAGTGGGGTGAGGCGTGGTGGGAGAGATTGCGGCGTGGAAGGGAAAAACTGGGGTTTGTAGTGCGTGGGGAGGGGGCGCCTCCCGCTTCTCTCTCCCCTCTGGAGACGCGAAGAGAGACAGAAATGAAACACTGTGGCCTGGACGCTCCTCGTCCGCTCCCAGGTGAGCGCAGTCGCGGGCCGCTCCTTTTGTGCGAGCTTCACCATGGCAACAGCGTGAGGCTCCTCGGAGGAGAGGAAGGAGGGATGGGGGGTGGGATCCTGGTTCGGGTGGCTAGAGGAGGGGGATCTTAGGGGGCTGGAAGGGTGGGCGTTGGGCCTCTCCAGCTCTCCTAGAGAAGGCTGTCAGGGAGGGAGAGGGAAGGGGATGGAGGCCGGTTGGCTTCCTCAAGCATCGGAGCAGGGGACCAGGGTGTTGGTGGAACCCGATTGCTCCAGCTCCTGCCCCAGGCCTGCCCTCTACGCCCCAACCAGAGCAGACCCCCAGGACAGATAGATTGCTCCACCAGGATCGACCCCCAAGGCAGATTTCCAAGACAGTCCCCCAAGTCAGACCTTCAGGAGACACCCCCCAACCCCCTCCCGGACTGACTCCCCGACCAGACCCCCAGGACCGACTACCAGGGCAGACCTCCAGGGTAGCTTTCCCTTTAGACAGACCCCCCAGGATAGATAGGTTTCTCCCCCAGGACAGACACCCTCCCCCCATCCCCCCCGCAGGGCAAACTCCCCAGGGCAGACCTTTCAGGGCAGACCTCCTGGATAGACCCCCTCAGGACAGATCCCCCCAGGACAGACCTCCTTAGGGTAGACCTCCAGGATAGATGCCCCCTGCCCCCCCCCCCCAGGACAAACCTCCAGGATAGATCCCCCTCCAGGACAGACTTCCAGTATAGACTCCCCTCCCCCCCAAGGACGGACTCCCAGGGCAAGCACCCCTGGGCAGACTTCTCAGGACAGACCTCCTAGATACCCCTCACCCCTCATCCCTGGACAAGCCCCCAGAGCAGACTCCCCCCAGGGCAGACATCTAAGATAGACCCCTCCTCAGGACACCCCTCCCAGGGCAGGCCTCCAGGACAGACTCCAGGGCTGACCTCCCAAGGCAGACCAGTCTGGGACTGGGAGAGCCTCCTCTCCTGCCAGGACGGGATCCTCACCTCAGACAAGTCCTGAACTCTGAGGTGGGGCTGAAGGAGCGGGGACAGAGGTCTCAGGGCTGGGGGGCCGGGGCGCTCCTGCACCTCTGGAGGCTCAGCGGCCCCTGTGGCCCCTTCCCCGGGATGAGGAGGGGTGGAAGTCACATCACATGACCCCGTGAGTTGTGCAGGGGACACCTGGATCGGCACTCACGTCTCTCATGCCTGCAGCCGCGTCTGGCTGGGCCTGGTCCAACCTGCCTTCGACCTGCTCTAAGGGCAGGGGGTACATGGGGGCTCCCTGAGAGGGAGAGTGAGGTGGCTGGCCCCTCCTCCCCGCCTCAGCCCTCCCAGCCCTCAGCCAGGGTCCATCGATCTGAGCACCCCCGCTCCAGATTCCGGGCTCCTATTCCCAGAAAGCGGCCCGGTGTGGGCGGGAGAACTTCCAGGAACATCGTGGGGAGGTTGGGGGGGTGAGGGAGTTGGCTGGGGGTGGGGTGGGGTGGAGAGGATGGAGCCCATGCGCCTCAGAGAGGTCTGCCAATCTGCAGCCCCGGGGGGATCCAAGCCCATTGATTCTCCCAGGGCGTACGCAGCTCTCAGAAACTCTTTGAAAGCAGAGATTGATGTTTTGAGTAGGTAGGGCAGACCCAAAGTGGTTTGGGGTCCCAGGGTCGAGGGCTTGGGGTGGGGAGAAGTTGGACAGAATTTTATTTTTTGTCTAGGGGCTGGGCAGGAAGAGGCCAGCCTTCCCTTCACCAAGCTACGACCCTCTCCTCTCTCAAAAGCCCACTTCCTCCAGGGAACCTTCCAGGAGGAATCCCTGTAGGTTAAAGCATGGCCCTTCAGGAAGCAGCATGGCCTAGTGGATAGAGCACTGGCCTGGGTAGAACAAGGGTTTGAGAGTCAGAAGGACCTGAGTTCTAATTCTGGCTCCACTACTTGGTTGTGTGACCTTGGGCAAGTCACTCAATTTCTCTGTGCCTTAGCTACCTCATCTACAAAATGGGGATTAAAACTGTGAGCCCCATGTGGGACAGGGACTGTGTCCAACCTGATTAGCTTGTATCTAACTCAGGGCTTAGTAAAATCACTGGGGGGCAGGGAATGTGTCTGTTTATTGTTATATTGTACTCTCCCAAGCACTTAGTATAGTGCTCTGCACATACTAAGTGCTCAATAAATACGATTGAATGAACAGTGCTTGACATAAAATAAGCACTTAACATATACATTTATTATTATTATCATCACAACTGGTGAAACTTTATCCATGATATGTGAAGTTAAGGTGCATTAAGTGGATAGCTTCAAACTCTGTTGCTTTCCCCTACCCGTAAGTCAATAATTGTTATTACTCCCTTGCCTTCCTCGGCCTCAAGCTCCATAGCAAAGGAGTGAGCCCAGACCCTCTCCCACCCTCCCCTTCCTGTTCTAGCCCCCGCAGATGCCAGTGGAGCTTCTGCTCCTGTTTTGTCTATTCACTCCCTTCAGCCCCATGACACCTATAAAATATACATTTTTTATATATAAAATTTTATATATAATCTGATTTATATTAATGTCTGTCTCCCACTCTAGACTGTAAACTCCATGTGGGCAGGGAATGTATCTACCCTCTGTTGTGGTGCACTCTCCCAAGCGCTTAGTGCAATCTATCAATCAATCAATGGTATTTAATGAGTGTGTACAATGTGCAGAGCACTGTTCTAAGTACCTGAGAGAGTACAATACAACAGAATTAGCAGAAAAGTTCCTTGCCAAAAGTGAGTTTACAGTCTAGAAGGGGAGACAGACTTTAATATGAATAAATAAGTAAATTATAAAAAAGAACAGTGCCTGGCACATAGTAAGCACTTAAAATATCATTTTATGTATATATATGACACATTTCCTGCCCACAGTTAGCTTACTGCCGAGAGGGGGAAACAGACATTAATATAAATAAATAAAATTGCAGATATGTACAAAAGTGCTGTGGGCCTGGGAGGGGCATGAACAAAGGGAGCAAGTCAAGGGGTGCAGAAGTCAGTGAGTCAATCAATTGAATTTATTGAGTGCTTACTATGTGCAGAGCACTGTACTAAGCAACTGGGGGAGTACAGCATAACAGACACATCCCTTGGCCATAATAAGCTTACTGCCTGGAGGGAGAGTCAGAAAGGAAGGGGAGTAGGGAAGGGAGCACTCAAGACAGCACAGAGGAAGCGGAAGAAGAGGAAAGGAGGGCTTAGTCAGGGAAGGCCTCTTGGAGGAGATGTACCTTAAATAAGGCTTTGAAGGTGGGGAGAGTCATTGTCTGAAGGATTTGAGGAGGGAAGGGGTTCCAGGCCAGAGGTAGGACATGGGTGAGAGGTCGCTGGTGAGGTAGACGAGATTGAAGTACAGTGAGAAGGTTGGCATTAGAGGAGCAAAGTGTGAGAGCTGGGTTGTAGTAGGATAGAAGTGAGATGAGGCAGGAGGGACAAGTTGATGGACTGTTTTAAAGCCAGTGGTGAGGAGTTTCTGTTAGATGCAGAGGTAGTTGGGCAATCACTGGAGGTTCTTGAGGAGTGAGGAAATAAGGACTGAACATGGCAGGAAGGACATCGTCTCCCTAACTGATGGGAGTGGGGGAGATTGCATTTATTTATTGGACTCCTCATTTACTGGGAGCTCTCAAGAACCCTGGGGGTCGTCACATCCAACCCCCTGCCTGCATATAGCATCCAGCCGCATGCAGATGAGACAGATGAGGACATGCCCTGCTTCAAAGACTCCCAGGAAGCGAATGTAGACTGCAAATTTGTTGTGGGCAGGGAACACATCTACAAACTCTGTTATATTGCAATAATAATAATAATAACGGTATTTGTTAAGCACTTACTGTTTGTCAAGCACTATACTAAGCGCTGGGGTGGGTACAAGAAAATCAAGTTAGATATAGACCCTGTCCCCATGTGGGGCTCACAGTCTCAATCCCCATTTTACAGATGAGGTAACTGAGGCCCAGAGAAGTGAAGTGACTTGCCCAGGGTCACATACCATCAAGTGGCGGAGCCGGAATTAGAACCCATGACCTTCAGACTACTAAGCCCATGCTCTGTCCACTACTCCCCCTCCCAAGTACTTAGTACAGTGCTTTGCGCACAGGAAGCATTCAATCAATACGATTGGTTGGTGGAATGAATATTCTACAGTTCTTCCCCTTCCGATTTTCACACCCCTGCTGCTCGGGAAGTCCTTGGTGATGTCTAACCTTAGTGCTTTCTGCTGTAGCTGTTTCCTTGTACTCTGCAGTCGGAGGGCCTTCCCCCAAACACCCTGACTCCCCAAGCTTCCAGGTGGGCCCCTGTCCCTTGCTGACGTCACTCGACTGAATTTCCCTCCACAGCTTTCTCCTCTCGACGGTGTCCGCCGGGGAGAGCAGCGGGGGCAACACGATCTAATAATGAATGATTACAACTCTCAAGTTAAGTCTCGTTGGTTGACTAATCAATTTGGTTAAGTGAAAATCCATAGCAAATGAGTCGACCGCAGAATGACATTTCTCCATCCAATTTAAATTAAAATCACCGACCATAATAATTTCACAATTACTCCAGGAGGACACAGCGAGGCTTGACCTCCGGAACAAGGGGCAGCCCCACACTGGTGGGGGGATGGGGAATTGACCCTGTCCCAGCCTACCTACCTGGGGGATGGTGGCGGGGACCAGGGGGCCAAGCGGGTATCTCCCTTTCCCTACCTCCCTGAGGGGGACAAAAATGGTATTATTATGTACTTTCTATGTACCATGCTCTGTTCTAAGCATTGGGGTAGATACAAGGTCATCAGATTGGACACAATCCCTGTCCCACATGGGGCTCACAGTCTTAATCCCCATTTTACAGATGAGGTAACTGAGGCACAGAGAAGTGAAGTGACTTGTCCAAAGTCACACAACAGGCAAATGGCAGAGCAGGTATTAGAACCCACATCCTCTGACTCCCAAGCCCGTGCTATCACTAGTAGGCCAGGCTGAAACTGTGGTGGACAGACAGCTGGGGTTGGGGGTTGGGGTGTTATCTCTAGACTGTAAGGTTGTTGTGGACAGGGAATATGTCTGTTTATTGTTCTACTGTAGTCTCCCAAGTGCTTAGTACAGTGCTCTGCACATAGTAAGCACTCAATAAATATGACTGAATGAATGAATACTGTTACTTGGCTGGGGATGAGATGGGTCTTGGGGAGTCTGCGTGGCATTTGTTCATTTTTGGACTGTAAGCTCATTTTGGGCAGGAAATGAGTCTACCAATTCCGCTGAAGCGTACGCTCTCAAATGCTTAGCACAGTGCTCTGCACATGGGAATGTTCAATAACATTGATTGATTGAATTCTGGCTCCCAACTCCCCCAGGGAGCCTTCCTTCATTAGTTTTCTACTGTCCCAGATAGGGCCATTCCCACAAGCTTTACGTACATCATCAGTCATTTTTGTATTTATGCACTTAGCACTTATGCAGAGAGCAATCCATAGTCTCTCCTTATTTATTCACTTGCTCATCTTTCTTTAACTCTCTTATCAACTGGATCTCTGCATCTTCTCCCTGCTCCCACTATTTATAAATAATGTAATCTGTGTTTGAGCTCCTTGAGGCCAGGCTCAGGGCTAGCTATCCCCCCCCAGGTGCTTAGTATCAATCAATCAATCAGTGGTATTTATTGAGCACTTACTATGTGTGGGACTCTGTACTATGCTTTTGAGACGGTGCAATTCAACAGCATTAGCAGACACATTCCCTGCCCATAACGAACTTACAGTAGAGAGGGAGAGACAGACATCAATATGAATAAATAAGTAATTTATAATATATGATTTGAAGATAAGTTCATAAGTGCTGTGGGGTTGGAAGTGGAGGTGGGGTTTAAAGTACATAGCACCGGGTTTTGAGCACAACCAGCCCTGAGAAATACTGTTGAGGAAGAGGAGAAGGGTTAGGATGAAGGGAATGCACCTCCTTCCTTGCTGTATGTGTGACCTTGGGCAAGTTACTTAGCTTTTCTGTGCCTCAGTTTCCCCATCTGGAAAAGGGTGTTAAGATGGTGGTTCTCCCTTTCCTTTAGACTATGACCTCCATATGGGATTGAGGACTGGAGGAGGAGCACCATGGTTTAGTGTCAAGAGCATGGGCTTGGGAGTCAGTGGTTGTGGGTTCTAATTCCGGCTCTGCCACTTCTCAGCTATGTGACTTTACGCAAGTCACTTAACTCCTCTGTGCCTCAGTTACCTCATCAGTAAAATAGGGATTACGACTGTGAGTCCCATGTGGGACAACCTGATTCTAACCCAATCTAACCCAATGTTTAGAAAAGTGCTTGGCACATAGTAAGCACTTAACAACTGCCATATTGTCTTCTCTAGTGCTTAGTACTATTATTATGGAGAGAAGGAGGAGGAGGAGGAGGAGAAGGATGAGGGTGTTGTGGACTTCTCCCAGGGCACATGCAGGCAGGTCTAGGACCAACCCCAAACTGTGTCTGAACTGATAACCATGTATCTACCTCTATGCTTAGCACATGCTAAGTGCTTACCAAATACTACTATTATTATTATTATTCCTTCCCCAACCGAGCCAGACTGAGAGCAGAGACCATCCCCAAACCCCCACCCCCGAAGACCTGAAGCCAGAGCAACACTGCATCGATGGAAGCATCCAGACAGCCATCGGCCTTTTGGTCAGACAGCACAATGAGGTAACGGGCAGGGCCTAATATCAGCTGAGAAAAACCTCTCCTCCTGGCAGCCCCTCCGTGGCTCAGCACGTCTGTCCTTAGAGGTCGAGGCGGCTGGAACAAGTCCAGAAAGACCCGTGGAAGGACGAGGCAGCGGTCATTCAGCTAGCGCTTCCATACCTGGCCAGGACAGAGTTAGCATTTAACGAATACCATCATTATCATCATCACTGACCCAGGAGGATGGGGAGGGAGACGTAAGTGCTTACTACAGTGCTCTGCACACAGTAAGCGCTCAATAAATCTGACTGAATGAATGAATGATGATGATGATGGTATTTGTTAAATGCTTACCCTGTGCCAGGCCCGTTACCAAGCGCTGGGGGGGATTCAACCAAATCGAGTTTCACACAGTTCCTGTCCCACGAGGGGCTTACAGTCTTAATCTCCATTTTACTGATGAGGTAACTGAGGCACAGAGAAATAAAGTGACTTAATAATAATAATGGTATTTGTTAAGCTTTTAACTACGTGCCAGGCACTGAACTAAGTACTGGGGTGGATACAAGTAGATCTCGTTGGACACAGCCCCTATCCCATGTGGGGCTCACATCTCAATCCCTATTTTCCAGATGAGGAAACTGAGGCACAGGGAAGTGAAGTGACTTGCCTAAGGTCATGCAGTAGACAAATAACAGATTCTGGATTAGAACCCATGACTGACGGTCTGACTCCCAAGGCCCGTGCTCTATCCACTACGGGAGGTGGTCTGTCCTTTTCCCCGAGACTTCAAGGAGGATGCCACAGCAGAAGGAGGATGCAAATCATCGTCAGGAAGCCGCTCCTGTGGCATCATTTCCTGTGTGTGTCTCTGCGACACGTGCCTGTTAGCAAGACATAAGGTGGAAACTTTTTAATAACAGAAATGTGTGCATATGTGTGTATCTGTGACATATAGGGGCAGCTCTTTAAAATTTCACACCAGTTATTCTGGGAGTCATCTAATGGTGAAACTCAACTTTCTGCATCCTCCCTCTTTGCTAGTGCTAATTGGTCTTGGCATTAATTAATCTGATTTCATTATATTTCCTTTAATTTGTCAAGTTATCATTCTACTATTGGGTGACGGAGCACACTGGAGAACTGTTAGTTAGGATCATTTCTCCCCCCAACCCCCAACCGCTTCACTCCCCCCACCACCCTCACCCCCCACCTCCCTGAAAGTTGCAGAGAAAAGTCATTATCAATTAAGCTAATTTGCATACCCATTAGGTTAATCGTTTCAGTTTAGCCAAATCTGTGGAAATTTACATAGCAAATTGACCCTCCTCTGTTTCACTTAAACGTATGAAGCAGTGGAAGTATTACAGTTTGAGCTGCTAATGAAACGGGGGTTATTTTACACGCTTCTTTTAGTCAGAGAGATCTAATTAGACCAAGTAATTTTTTATTTCATCCGTAATTGCCAAACAAATAAGATGCTTGGCTTTTTTTTTTCTTTCCGACGGCGGGTGTCACATGGACAGGACGCTAACAGGGAAGCCGTATTCTCCTAATTAAGCTCAGCTTGATTTCTGCTCATTGCTCCGCTAGGCTCTGCCTATGCTTTGAGGCACTTTTCTGCTTGAGTTCCCAGACCTCTCGCCTTAGCTATTAATAGCCCGCTTCTGCACACACGGACGCCTGGATTAAATCGTGGGGCTCCAAGAGCTGGTTGGGGGGATGGCAGAAGGGCATGTTTTCGCATTTGTTACTTCTGCTTAATGATGGAGGTGTTTAAGTGCTTACCATGGGCTAAGAGAAGCAACGCGGCCTAGCGGAAAGAGCACCGGTGTGGGAATCAAAGGACCTCCCTCCCCCCGCCCCATGACATAGTGTATAGAACATGGGCCTGGGAGTCAGAAGGTCATGGATTCTAATCCTCTCTCCACCATTTGTCTGCTGTGTGGCCTTGGGCAAGTCACTTCTTCTCTGTGCCTCAGTTACTTGATCTGTAAAATAGGGATTGGGACTGTGAGCCCCACGTAGGATAGGGTCTGCGTCCCAACTGATTTGCTTGGGTACACCCCAGCACTTAGTGCAATGCCTGGAACATAGTAAGTGCTTAATAAATCCCACAATTACTATTATTGTTATTAATTCCAGCTCCAACCCTTGCCTGTTGTGTGGTCTCAGGTAAATCGCTTGCCTTCTCTGGGTCTGTTTCCTCATCTCTAAAATGGGGATTCCATATTTGTTTCTTGTCCTACTTAGACTGGGAGACCCATGTGGGACAGGGACTAAGTCTGACCTGTTCATCTCTTATCTGCCCTAGCGCTTGGCACATAGTAAGTGCCTAAAAAATACCACAGTTATTATGATTGACTGGGAAACTGCTCCTTGTGGAGTGCCAGACCCTTCTCCAGTTAGCAAGACTATAAACTCGTTGTGGGCAGGGAAAGTGTCTGTTGTGTTGTTATATTGTACTCTCCCAAACACTTAGTCCAGTGCTCTGCACACAGTAAACTCTCAATAAAAATGATTGAATAACTTAGTCTCTCCAAATTAGCACCTTGGACGGCTTGGCCCTCTCTCTGACAATGGTCAGATATTTGGGTCTTACTTTTTTTTCTTTTGATAATATTTGCTAAGTGCTTACTATGTGCCGGGCACTGTACAAGATAATTGGGTTGGAAACAGTCTCTGTCTCACAAAGGGCTCAGAGTCTTAATCTTCATTTTACAGATGAGGTAGCAGAATAACAGAGAAGTTAAGTGACTTGCCCGAGGTCACACAGCAGATAAGTGGCAGATCTGGAATTAGAACCCAGGTCCCCTGACTCCCAAGCCTGTGCTTTATCCAGAGGGACCCAGAAGGGTGGCCGGAGGAGTTGGGTCAGAAAAGTAGGACTGATTTTTGCCTTGCGGGGAGAAGCAGCATGGCGTAGTGGATAGAGGATGGACCTGGAAGTCACAAGGTTGTGGGTTCTAACCACTTGTCTGCTGTGTGACCTTGTGCAAGTCACTTTACTTGTCTGGGCCTCAGTTACCTCATCTAGAAAATGGGGATTAAAACTGTGAGCCCCATGTGGGACAGCCTTACTACCTTGTATCTACCCCAGCACTGAGAACAGTGCTTGGTACATAGTAAGTGCTTCACAAATACCATAATTATTGTTAATATTTATACACTAGGCAACATTGCCTTCTTACTTGGCATTGGGGTTTCAACTGCCACAGCAGTTGTCTGACAGAATCTTAAACCAGTTCCAAAATAAATGTATTATCCCTCATTCTGAACTTCCCTTGTGCAAATATCTTTATACTCTATTTCCCATATCTGTCTCCCGCTCTAGACTGTAAACTCCTTGTGGGCAGGGCTCACAACAACCAACTCTGTGTATTGCACTTTTCCAAAAACTTAGTTCAGTGGTCTGCACACAGCAAGCACTCAAATACCAGTGATTGATTATAAGGGCAATAAAAGTGCTTATGTTACCTTTCCTATAAATTCTCATTCTCAGTTGGAAGAGCACGGGACTCCTAATTCCTGAGTTGTGGGTATCTTGTCTATCTCATCACTGACCCCTTTCCCACATCTTTCCTCTGGCCTAGAACACTCTCTCCTTCCATATCAGACAGATCACCACTCTCCTCACCTTCAAAGGCTTATTGATGGCACATCTCCTTCATGAAGCCTTTCCAACTAACCGCTCATTTCCCCTATTTCCCTTCTGCATCATCTGTGCATTTGGATTTGTGACCTTTGGGCATTTGATATTCATCCCACCCCCAGAATTTGTGTTTATATGTAGAAATTCTACATTATGAATTACTTATTTACTTAGATTAATGCCTGTGTCCCCCTCTAGGCTGTAATTCATTGTGAGTAAGGAATATGTCTACCAACTCTGTTGCATAGTATTCTCCCAAGTGCTTAATACAGTGCTCTGGACACCATAAGAGCTCAATAAATACCACTGTTTGATTGATTGACTGATATCCCTGTTACTTCCTCCTGCCCCTCCTTATCCTCCTTTCTCTTTATCCTTCTTCACCCTCCTCCTTTTCCTTCTTCTTTTCTTCTCAGTACCTCAGTGAGCACACCATCCATAGGATCTTCAGTCACATCAACTTTTCTAGCTCCCGCCTTTTTACCCCATTCCTCCCCTGTAATTGGCTGTGCTCCAGATGATGTAGCCAGGTGCCTGACTGCCTGGTGGGGCATTCCCTCAGTAAGAGGTCCTGGGGATGGAGCAGTTTACTTGTTCCAGAAGTTTTCAGAACCGCCTATCTTCCTATGGAAGGAGCTTGGCCTGGCAATCAAGGTACTTTGTTGGCATTCAGTGCAGCAGGGAGGGACAAGGCCAAGATGGGCTAGAGCAGGCAGGGCTGACATTTGTGAAGTGATTTCCCTCAGCGGCCTTTTGATTAGTTTGGGGGGCCATGCAATTGGCAGCTGAAGCCTGGGGGCATATGGAGGCCTTGGAGGTTCATCTTTCCCCACTGCTGGCTTGCCTAGATGTGGCAGGGGGGAGGTGGTCCCAGGATAAACTTGAGGTCTGCTCCCTATTTTTCTTTTTAAAGGTATTTGCTAAGTGCTTACTGTGTGCCAAGCACTATACCAAGCTCTGAGGTAGATACAAGATAGTAAGATTGGATACAGTCCATGTCCCACATTTTACAGATGAGGTAACTGAGGAAGCAGCATGACCTAGTGGAAAGAACACGGGCCTGGAACTCAGAGGACCTGGGTTCTAATCCTGACTCTGCCATCTGTTGGCTGTGTGACCTTAGTCAAGTCACTTAACTTCTCTATGCCTCAGTTTCCTTATCTGTGAAATGGGGATTAATACTGCAAGCCCCATGTGGGCAGAAACTGTGTCCAACCTGATTATCTTGTATCTACCCCAGCACTTAGTACAGTACCTGGCACGTAGTAATTGTTTAACAAATACTCCAATGATTAACTGAGGCACTGAGAAGTGTCACGCGGAGTCAATATTAGAATCCAAGCCCTCTGACTTCCAGCCCCAAATTCTATTCCCTAGACCATACTTCCCTTCCTCAGGCTAGGGTGAGGCAGTGTGATAGCCTAAGCCTGAGATGTGGTGGTGGTGATGGGGTTGGGGGATGGGGGCTAGGGCAGGGGGCTCATACCACTCACCTGCCTACAGTAACAGTAGCGATTGACTTGTGTCCATGGCTCGGACAGTACTGAAGTCAACCGGGCCGTAGGTCACTGTGTTCTTGCTTCTTGAAAAATCTGAGAGAAGGTTCTTCTGGGTCTCACTGTGTCTGGGGGAAGGCTGGGGATTGCTTTGGAGGCGAGATACCTCAGGGGAGAACCTCTGTCCTGCTGGATGAGATGCCCCTCTGCCCCCCTTCCAGGGGCTTAGGGGGTAGTGTTAGAAAACCAATCAATCACTCCATGATAATTACAGAGCACTTACTATGTACAGATCGTAATAATAATAATGTTGGTATTTGTTAAGCGCTTACTATGTGCAGAGCACTGTTCTAAGTGCTGGGGTAGACACAGGGGAATCAGGTTGTCCCACGTGGACCTCACAGTCTTAATCCCCATTTTACAGATGAGGTAACTGAGGCACAGAGAAATTAAGTGACTTGCCCAGAGTCACACATCTGACAAGCGGGAGAGCAGGATTAGAACCCACGACCTCTGAGTGCCAAGCCCATGCTCTTTTCACTAAGCTACGCTACTTCCCACTGCTGGGTTTGGTTGTGGGTGCCAGTTTGGGTGCGCAGGTGGGGGTGAGGGATAATAATAATAATAATGTTGGTATTTGTTAAGCGCTTACTATGTGCCAAGCACTGTTCTAAGCGCTGGGGTAGACACAGGGGAATCAGGTTGTCCCATGTGGGGCTCACAGTCTTAATCCCCATTTTACAGACGAGGTAACTGAGGCACCAAGAAGTGAAGTGACTTGCCCAAAGTCACACAGCTGACAAGTGGCCGAGCCAGGATTCGAACCCATGACCTCTGACTCCAAAGCCACTGAGCCACGCTGCTACCTTGAGACTGGGAGCTCCATGTCAGACAGGGACTCTGTCCAACCCTATTTGCTTGTATCCACCCCAGCACTTAGACAGTGCCTGGCACATAGTAAGTACCTAACAAATACCATGATTATTATTAGTTTCATCATTACGAAAAACAGAGTTGGTAGGCACATTCCCTGCCCACAAGGAGCTTACAGTCTTGAGGGGTAGAACTTGTCCAGTGCTATATTAATGTCAGTCTTCCCCTCTAGACTGTAAGTATGTTGTGGCAGGGAGTGTGTCTACCAACTCTGTTATACTGTACTTTCTCCCAAGAGCCTAGTACTGTGCTCTGCACACAGTAAAACACTCAGTAAAAACCACTGATCGACTGTTACACTACTAAAGTCCTCTGCTCTACCAGCTAAGCTATCGAAGACTCCAGTTTCCAACCAGCCCAAGCTATTCCTGCCCATTGCTGCCCTGTCCAGTCCTTGCCTTGTCTGCCCGCCCCTGCATGGCCAGATACCCCTCCTATTCATTCATTCATTTAGTCAATTAAATTGTATTTATTGAGCACTTACTATGTGCAGAGCACTGTACTAAAAGCTTGGGAGAGTACAGTATAACATTAAACAGACACATAGAAGCAGCATGTCGTAGTAAAGCATGAGCCTAGGAGTCAGACAGCCATGGGTTCTAATCTCAGTTCTGCCACTTCTTTGCTGTGTGACCTTGGGCAAGTTACTTCATTTTTCTGGGCCTCAGTTACCTCATCTGTAAAATGAGGATTGAGACTGTGAGCTCCATGTGGGACAGGGACTGTGTCCAACCTGATTTGCTTGAATACACTCCAGTGCTTAGTACAGTGCCTGGAACATAATAAGTGCTTAACAAATGCTATAAGTATTATTATTACATTCATTCAATAGTATTTATTGAGCGCTTACTATGTGCAGAGCACTGTACTAAGCGCTTGGGATGAACAAGTCGGCAACAGATAGAGACAGTCCCTGCCGTTTGACGGGCTTACGGTCTAATCGGGGGAGACGGACAGACGAGAACAATGGCACTAAACAGCGTCAAGGGGAAGAACATCTCGTAAAAACCGATGGCAACTAAATAGAATCGAGGCGATGTACAATTCATTAACAAAATAAATAGGGTAACGAAAATATATACAGTTGAGCGGACGAGTACGGTGCTGTGGGGATGGGAAGGGAGAGGTGGAGGAGCAGAGGGAAAAGGGGAAAATGAGGCTTTAGCTGCGGAGAGGTAAAGGGGGGATGGCAGAGGGAGTAGAGGGGGAAGAGGAGCTCAGTCTGGGAACGCCTCTTGGAGGAGGTGATTTTTAAGTAAGGTTTTGAAGAGGGAAAGAGAATCAGTTTGGCGGAGGTGAGGAGGGAGGGCGTTCCAGGACCGCGGGAGGACGTGACCCAGGGGTCGACGGCGGGATGGGCGAGACCGAGGGATGGCGAGGAGGTGGGCGGCAGAGGAGCGGAGCGTGCGGGGTGGGCGGTAGAAAGAGAGAAGGGAGGAGAGGTAGGAAGGGGCAAGGTGATGGAGAGCCTTGAAGCCTAGAGTGAGGAGTTTTTGTTTGGAGCGGAGGTCGATAGGCAACCACTGGAGTTGTTTAAGAAGGGGAGTGACATGCCCAGATCGTTTCTGCAGGAAGATGAGCCGGGCAGCGGAGTGAAGAATAGACCGGAGCGGGGCGAGAGAGGAGGAAGGGAGGTCAGAGAAAAGGCTGACACAGTAGTCTAGCCGGGATATAACGAGAGCCCGTAATAGTAAGGTAGCCGTTTGGGTGGAGAGGAAAGGGCGGATCTTGGCGATATTGTAGAGGTGAAACCGGCAGGTCTTGGTAACGGATAGGATGTGTGGGGTGAACGAGAGGGACGAGTCAAGGATGACACCGAGATTGCGGGCCTGCGGGACGGGAAGGATGGTCGTGCCATCCACGGTGACGGAGAAGTCTGGAAGCGGACCGGGCTTGGGAGGGAAGATGAAGAGCTCAGTCTCGCTCATGTTGAGTTTTAGGTGGCGGGCCGACATCCAGGTGGAGACGTCCCGGAGGCAGGAGGAGATGCGAGCCTGAAGGGAGGGGGAGAGGACAGGGGCGGAGATGTAGATCTGCGTGTCATCTGCGTAGAGATGGTAGTCAAAGCCGTGAGAGCGGATGAGTTCACCGAGGGAGTGAGTGTAAATGGAGAACAGAAGAGGGCCAAGAACTGACCCTTGAGGAACTCCAACAGTTAAAGGATGGGAGGGGCTCACAGGCTATTGGATGGGTCAGGGTGATGGAACAGCAGGAGCCTCTGGTCCAGACCTCAGTCCTCTGCAGGGGTTCTTTAGATCTGGGAGGGTCAGAACAGGGCCAGGGTGGAACCTGGAAGGAGGGGCGAGACGGGTGGAGCCAGGGAACTGGTGGGAGGAGCCTGAGAGGAGAGGCGAGGTGGGAGAGGTCAGGTTGATGGATGGAGGGAGTCTGGGGGATGGGGAGAGTTAAGTGAGGCCACAATAAAGATTAGGATGAGGTTTGGGGTAAGGGGTGAATTATTGGGCAAGTCCGGGGTGATGGGTGGGTGGACCCTGGGGGGAAAGGGCGAGTTGGGAGGGGCCAAGGAGGTGGATAATAATAATAATAATTATGGGATTTGTTAAATGCTTACTATCTGTCAGGCATCGGGATAGGTGCAAAGTAATCAGGTTGAACATAATCAGCATCCCACATGAGGTTCTTAGTCTCAATCTCCATTTTACAGATGAGGTAACTGAGGCCGAGAGCAGTGAAGTGATTTGCCCAAGGTCACACAGCAGACAAGTGGCAAAGCCAAGGTTCTAAACCAGGTCCAATTAGGTCCTTCTGACTCCCAGGCCCGTGCTCTATCCACCAGGCTGCATTGCTTAGAGTCCGGGGCAAGGGACCAATGAGGCGGGACTGGAGGTGGGGGCTGGGAGTGTTCCAGGCAGCAGAGGACGTTTCCCTCAAGACCAACTGTCTGACACTCTCTGTTCCTCCCCCTCCCCTCACCCAACTTTCTCCACCTGCTCCGGAAGGCAAAGCTGAAATGGCATTTTTGAATGAGTCTGACAGTTCACCTGGCACGAAACCCACTAAGATGTGAGTCACTGGGCGATGGGAGGAAAGAAATGTTAATGTATTCGGATTTCTGCCTCCCGCCTGCATGCCGGAACTGGGGAGGGGGCTAGGGAGCGGTGGGGGTGGGGGGGGGAGAGGAGAGAGGGGCTGGGGGTTTGGGGGCTGGGGGTTGGAGAGCCAGGGGATTGGGAGGTGCATAGGTGGGGGATCTGGAGACTGGCCTGAGAAGGAGCTTAAGAACTCAACCCTCCCTCTGGGAGTAGGGGGGCTTTAGTCCCAGACACCCTCTTACTTCTACATTTCTACAGGGATGCAGCCCCCATCCTCTCTTTCCCCTCATCTCCCTTCTTCCCTCCCCCTCCCTTCACTTCTCTTTTCCCATCCTCCTCTATTTGTCCCTGCTGTCTCCATAACTGCTACAGGGTTTTGTTGTTGTTGTTGTTTGTTTTTTATGGTATTTGTTAAGTGCTTGCTATGTTCCAGACACTGTATTTAGTGTTGTGGTAGATACAAGTTAATCAGGCTAGACACAGTGCATGTCCCACAAGGGGCTTACAGTCTTAATCCCCATTTTACAGTTGAGGTCACTGAGTCACAGTGAAGTGAAGTGACTTGCTCAAGGTCACACAGCTGACAAGTGGCAGAGCCTGGATTAGAAACCAGGTCCTTCTAACCTTCAGATTGGGTCTCTATGCATTAGGCCGTGTTGATTCTCAGGGTGATTCTGGGCTCAGGCAGAATAGAGACAGATCCTTCTCTCCTTTCCCCTCCCCTTCTGGATTGGATGCCTACTGTTTGCAGAGCACTGTCCTGGAGGCCTGTGCTGTACTGAATAAGTCCTCTGAGCACTGTACTCTGCTGTTTGTATTGCACTGGGTGTCTGCACTCTATTTTGCACAGAGCTCTGTCTTGGGGGCTTATGTTGCAATGGAGATCTCCTGTGAGCAATGTCCTATATTATATGCACTGGACTGGGTGTCTGTGATGAATTGGGTGGCTACTGTGTGCACTGTATTGGATGCCTGTGCCAAATTAAGTAGCTACTGTAGGTGGAGCACTGTATTGGGCATGCACTGTGAGTAATGTACTATACCATGTGCAAGACATGGTACTGGTTACCAAAGCTGTACTGTGTGTCTACCATGAGCAATGTGCTGTACTAGATGCTTGGATATCTACAGTAGGAGTGGGAGACCTGGTTCCTGCCCCAAAGGGAGGCAGATAGACACGTTGCCAAAGATAAATGGATAAAAAGCACAAGAAATAAAATGATGAGTAAATAGATATTTGCATCTGGGCTGAGAGCAACACCTGGCCTGCGAGGTGGGGATTAATCATTCATTCTTTCATTCAATTGTATTTATTGAGGATTTACTGTGTGCAGAACTTTGCAGAGTACAATACAACGAAAAACAGACATATTCCTTGCCCAGAATGAGCTTACAGTCTAGAGTGGTGGAGGCAGATAGCAGTACAAATAAATAAATTACATATATGGACAAAAGTGTTGTGGGGCTGAGAGGGAGGAAGAACATAGGGAGCAAGTCAGGGCGAAGCAGGGAAGGCCTCCTGGAGGAGGTGACTTTGCTAATGGTGCAGGACACGATGTGGCAGAGGCACCCGCCCTCTCCTTTGGAGAAAGAGCTCCACCCAAGAGCAGGCTGCCTCTCAGCAGGAGTGAAAGCTGCACCCACAGCGATCTTACAGTCTAAAGGGAAAGACAGATATTCATATAAATAAATTCTGGAAATGTACATAAGTGCCGTGGGGCTGGGAGTTGGATAAAAGGAGCAAATCAGGGGACGCAGAAGGGAGTGGGAAAAGAGAAAAGGAGGGCTTAGTCAGGGGAGGCCTCTCGGAGGAGGTGTGCCTTCAGTAAGGCTTTGAAGGCGGAGAGAGTCATTGTCTGACGAATAGGAGAAGGGGAGGGCCTTCCGGGCCAGAGACAAGACGCGAGCGAGTGGTCGGCGGCGGTAGAGTGAGTAGGTTGGCATTAGAGGAACGAAATGAGTAGGCTGGGTTGAAGTAGGAAAGCATCCAAGTGGTATTGGAAGCAATGGGAGCAAACGAGTTCTCCAAGTGGGTGGTGATGGAGAATAGAAGGGGATCCAGAACAGAACCCTGATGGACCCTCACAGTTACGGGCTGAGAGGCAGAGGAGGAGCCTGTGAAAGAGAATGAGAACGAACAACCAGAGATAAGAGGAGAACCAGGAGAGGTCAGTGTCAGTGAAGCCCAGGTTGGATAATGTTTCCAGGAGAAGTGGGTGGTCCCCAGTGTCGGAGGCACCGGAGAGGTCGAAGAGGATTAGGATGGAGTAGAGTAGGAGTGGGGGGTGGGGAAAGGGGAGGAGAAAAGAGTAAGAAAAGGAGGGGGAGATGAGAGTGAAGGACAGAGGATGGGGAGGCAGGGAGAGAGAGGAAGAGAGAGGAAAAGGAAAAAGGAGAGGCAAAGAGGGAGAGAGAAGGGTTAAAGAGGAGAAAGGAGGAGGGAGATAGGGGAGGGGGAGAGAGGAGAGGAGGCAGGCCGGAAAGGAACGCATGTGGGGGTCCCCCCAAGTCTTGGAAGACCCCTGCCCGGCTCTACTAGAGGGTCCCCAACCACGCGGCCGGAAAACGACCCCGGAGCGCGGCAGCCCGCAGCCCTAAACTGGAATAGGGGTCGGGGGGCGGAGAGGGACCCCCGGGGAACGAGGACCCGTTTTTAATAAGCCCGGTCCTCGCGGTCCCTTTCCCCAGCCATTTGCTTCCGTTTTCATCTCCACAACAAAAATCCCTTCCAACTTTCTTCCTCCCTCTCTCCCTCTAATGCTCTTCACTTTCAAATGCTAATAATCGCCAGCTGTAAAAGGCTTAGAAGTGACTCTAGATTGTTTGATCTTTGGCCTGTGATCTGCTTTCATCTCTCCGCTTTCAAATGTTTCTTTAGATTTACGTTAACCTATTAACATGCTTGGCTTTCACAGACCCGCACTCTCTCCACATCATCTCCCAGTCCCCCCAAAGCCCCCCGCCCAATTCTAATGAGGCAGGAAAAAGGATTCAGGGACAATTGGGGGGAAAGAGGATAGGGGAAGAAGAGAAGGGAGAAGAGGGGGTTACGGGTATCGGCCCTGGTCCCTACTCTCACCCCGTTTTGGATTATTTAGAGGTTTCGAGTGGTAGCCCCTCTCTTCCCCCACCTTTCCCTTTTCTCCCCTCCCCTTCTCTGTCCCTTTCCTTCCTATGAGGAGTAGCATGACGTAGTGGTTAGAGAGCGGTCCTGGGAGTCAGAAGGTCATGGGTTCTAATCCCGACTCTTCCTTCTGTCTGTTGTGTGGCCTTGGGTAACTCATTTAACTTCTCTGGCCTGTTACTTCATTTGTAAAATGGGGATTGAGACTGTGAGCCCCATGTGGGACAGGGACTGTGTCCAATACGATTTACTTGTGCCGACCCAATGCACTTAATACAGTGCCTGGCACATAGTAAGTGCTTAACAAATACCACAATTACTATTATTATTCTTCTCAGTCTCTTCCCCCACCCTGGGTCCTCCCTTGCTTCCAAATTCCCGGGCAAACCCCGGGAAAGGAAACCTGTCCTTTCAGATCCAGGACTCCAGGTGTGCCAGGATGAAGGATTGGTCTACCCAATCCCAGATCCCAGGCCCTTCCCTGTCTGCTCCTCCCCTCCCACCAACCAGGTCTCCAGTCCATCCACCAACTAATGGTCTTCTTCCTTCCTTCCTTCCTTCCTTCCTTCCTTCCTTCCTTCCTTCCTTCCTTCCTTCCTTCCTTCCTTCCTTCCTTCCTTCCTTCCTTCCTTCCTTCCTTCCTTCCTTCCTTCCTTCCTTCCTTCCTTCCTTCCTTCCTTCCTTCCTTCCATCGTATTTATTGAGTGCTGTGTGCAAAGCACTGTACTAAGCACTTGGAAGAGTACAATATAGCAACAAACAGACATATTCCCTGTCCACAATGAGCTCACAGTCTACAGGGGGAGACAGACATTAATATAAATAAATAAATTACAGATATATACATATGTGCTGTGGGGAATGGGAGAGAGGATGAATGAAGGGAGCAAGTCAGGGTGAAGCAGAAGGGAGTGGGAGAAGAGGAGAGGAAGGCTTATTCAGGGAAGCCTTCTTGGATGAGACGCGTCTTCAATAAGGCTTTGAAGTGGGGGAGAGCAATTATCTGTCTGATATAGTAATAATAATGGCATTTGTTAAGCGCTCACTATGTGCTAAGCACTGTTCTAAGCGCTGGAGGAGATAAAAGGTACTCAGGTTGACCCACATGGGGCTCACAGTCTTAATTCCCATTTTACAGATGAGGTAACTGAAGCACACAGTTACTTACCCAAAGTCACACAGCTGACAAGAGATGGAGCTGGGATTAGAACCCATGACCTCTGACTCCCAAGCCCGTGCTCTTTCCACTGAGCCACTCTTTTTCTCTACAAGGAGGGTGGGCATTCCAGGCCAGAGGTAGAATGTGGGCAAAAGGTCGGTGGCAAGATAGACAAGATGGAGGTACAGTGAGAAGGTTAGTATTAGAGGAACAAAGTGTGCGAGCTGGGTTGTAGTAGGAGAGTAGTTCATTCAATAGTATTTATTGAACGCATACTATGTGCAAAGCACTGTACTAAGTGCTTGGAATGTACAAATCGGTAACAGATAGAGACAGTCCCTGCCCTTTGTCGGGCTTACAGTCTAATCAACTAGTAGTGAGGTGAGTAGTGAGTAGTGAGGTGAGGTAGGAGGGGGCAAGATGATGAAGTGCTTTAAAGCCAATGGTGAGGACTTTTTGTTTGATGCAGAGATGGATGGGCAACCACTGGAGTTTCTTGAGGAGTTGGGAAGCATGGTCTGAATGTTTTTGAAGGAAAATAATCCAGGCAGCAGAATGGAGTATGGGCTGGAGTGGGGAGAGACAGGAGGCAGGAAGGCCAGCAAGGAGACTGATATAATAATCAAGGTGGGATAGGATAAGTCCTTGCATTAATTGCTTTACTGCTGAATTGTACTCTCCAAGCGCTTTAGTGCACTGCTCTGCACACAGTAAGCATTCAATAAATACTATTGAATGAATATTAATGTGGTAGCAATTTGGATGGAGAGGAAGGGAAGGATTTTAGTGATGTTGTGAGGGCAGAACTGACAGGATTTAGTGATGGCTTGAACATGTGGGTTTAACGAGAGAGAGCAGTCAAAGAGAATGCCCAATGGGTTTGTGTGGTGCTGTCAACAGCGACGGGAAAGTAATGGGAGGACAGGGTTTGGGAGGGAAGATAAGTTCAGTTTTACCCATATTAAGTTTGAGGTGATGGGAGGACATCCAAGTAGAGATGTATTGAAGGCAGGAGGAAATTGAGACTGGAGAGAGAGAGAGAGAGATCAGGACTGGAGATGTAGATTTGGACGTCATCAGCTTAGAGGTGGTAGTTGAAGCTGTATGAAAGAATGAGTTTTCCAAGGGAGTGAGTGTAGATGGAGACAAGAAGGTACTCAGAACTGAACGTTGAGGAACATCCAAAGTTAGGGGATGGGAGGCAGAGGAGAAGCCTGCGAAAGAGACTGAAAGTGAGCAGTCAGAGAGATAGGAGGAGAATCGGGAGAGGGCAGTGTCAGTGAAGCCGAGGTTGGATAATATTTCCAGGAGAAGGGAGTGGTTGACAGTGTCAAAGGCAGCAGAGAGGTCGAGGAGGATTAAGACGAGTAGAGGCTGTCAGATTTGGCAGGAAGAAGATCATTAGTGACCTTTGAGTGGATGGATTCTGTGGAGTGGAGGGGACAGAAGCCAGATTGGAAGGAGTCAAGGAAAGAATTGGAGAGGAGAGGAAGTGGAGACAGTGGGTGTAGACAGGTCGCTCAAAGAGTTTGGAGAGGAATGGTAGGTGGGAGATGGAGTGAAAACTGGAGGGAGTCGTGGGTTCAAGGAAGGGTTTTTTTATGATAGGGGAGAAATGGGCATGTTTGAAAGTAGTGGGGAAGAGGCCACTGGAGTGTGAACAGTTGAAGATGGCAGTTAGGGAGGGAAGAAAGGAGGGGGCAAATGTTTTGATGAGCTGCAAAGGAATGGTGTCAGATGAGCAGGCAGAGGAGGTAGATTTTGAGAGAAGGCAGGAGATTTCCTCTAGAGATACTGCTGGGAAAGATGGGAGAATTGAAGGAGGGTTAGGAGAGGGGAGGGATTGGAAAGGGGCAGGAGAGATTTTAGGGAGATCACGACTGATAAAGTGAGCTTGTTGTGGGCAGGGAATGCTCAGTAAATACGACTGAATGAATGAATGAATCTTACTGTCAATTTTGGTGATGAAGTATGTGGCCAAGTCATTGGGGGCAGGGATGGGGGAAGTGGGGGGGACGACAACAGGGGCCCAAGGAGGGAGTTAAATGTCTGGAACAACTGGTGAGGGCAATGGGCATGGCTGTCAATAAGAGTGGAGAAATAGTATTGCCGGGCAGAAGAGAGGGCAGAGTTAAAGCAAGCAAGGATAAACTCACAGTAGATGAAATCAGCCTGATATCTAGATTTCTGCCAGCAAAGCTCTGTAGCTCGTGCACAGAAATGAAGGAGGTAGACTGTAGAGGTGACCTGAGGCTGTGGGTTAGTGGTCTTTATTGAGTCCTTGGGAGAATAAACTATAACCCTGCCCACAATGAGTTTATGGTCTAAGGGATCTATTCATTCAACTGCATTTTGTTCAATCGTATTTATTGAGCACCTACTGTGTGCAGAGCACTATACTAAGCACTTGGGAGAATACAGTATAACAATAAACAGACACATTCCCTGCCCACAATGAGCTTACATCTATCCATTCCCTCATTTGTAAAATGAAGATTTAGACTCTGAGCCCCATGAGGGACAGGAAGTGTGTCCAACCTGATTTGCTTCTAACCACCCCAGTGCTTAGTACAGTGCCTGGCACATAGTAAGTGCTTAACAAATACCACAATTAAAATCACAAATCTTGCTGCCTCTTAGTGGCAAATCCTGGTTCTCAGGATTTGCATCCAGCTCAGTCACTAGGGCCTGGGTATAGAGTTCAGGGGCCCTTGGCTGAACCCCTAGCCAAGAATGGGGGTTTGGTCCCTAGAAAACCCAGTCCGCTGGTCTCCTCGCTTCATCTAATAATAATAATAATAATGTTGGTATTTGTTAAGCGCTTACTATGTGCAGAGCAGTGTTCTAAGCACTGGGGTAGACACAGGGGAATCAGGTTGTCCCACATGGGGCTCACAGTCTTAATCCCCATTTTACAGATGAGGGAACTGAGGCACAGAGAAGTTAACTGACTTGCCCACAGTCACACAGCTGACAAGTGTCTAGCTGTCATCTGTCTAGCTCACATGCAACCATTAAGCTGAGCCCTACAGACAGCCCTGTAATTTATTTATATTAATGTCTGTCTTCCTCTCTAGACTGTAAACTCATTGTGGTCAGGGAATGGGTCTGTTATATTCTTTTTTAATGGAATTTGTTAACCATTTACTCTGTGCCACAAGCCCTGGAGTATAAGTATATGGAGTATAAGTATAATATAAGGTAATCAGGTTGGACACAGTTCATGTTCCACATGGGGTTCACAATCTTAATCTTCATTTTACAGATGAGTTAACTGAGGCACAGAGAAGTTAAGTGACTTGCCCAAGGTCCTACCTCAGACAAATGGCAGAGGTGGGATTAGAACCCAAGTCCTTCTGACTCCCAGGCCTGTGCTTTTACCAGAAGGCCATGCTGCTTTTATTATTGTTATTTTGTCCTCTCCCAAGAGCTTAGTACAGTGCTCTGCACCCAGTAAGTGCTCAATAAATAGAATTGATTGATTGGTTGGTTGATAGATTTTAAAATGCCCACAGATACACAAAGCTTCTATTAACTGTCCAGTTCTTCTCTCATAGAAAAAAAAGTCCTGAACAATAGCTTCCAGGGTCTCTAACCCACTTTCTCCCCTTGCAACATCTCTGCTCTCTTCTCAACCAATTCATTCTTGTATTTACGGAGTGCCTACCTTGTGTGAAGCACTGCGCTAAGTGCCTGGAGCAGTACAACAAAAGCAAGACACAGGTTCCCTATCCTTAAGGTGCTTACAATAGAATGTAAGCCCCACCCCCCAGCCCCCATTCTTCACTCCATCCCAGCCCCACTTCCATTCCCCACCCTGAATCCAAACCTTGTTTGGGAGCTAAGGGGCCTGGGTTCTAATCCTGGATCTGCCACTTGCTTGCTGTCACCTTGGACAAGTCATTTAACTTCTCTGTGCCTCATTTCTTCATCTGTAAAATGGGGATTCAATATCTGTTCTCTCTCCCTTTGACTGCGAGTCCCTTGTGGGTCAGGGACTCTGTCTGACCTTATTATCCTGTATGTAACCTAGTGCTTTGCTCTAGTAAGCCCTTCACAGATACCACAGCTATTTTTATAAATGATATTTGTTAAGCACTTGCTATGTGACGGGCACTCTACTAAGCTCTGGGGTAAATACAAGACAATCAGGTTGGACACAGTCAGCGTGGCTCTGTGGAAAGAGCACGGGCTTTGGAGTCAGGGCTCATGAGTTCGAATCCCAGCTCTGCCACTTGTCGGCTGTGTGACTGTGGGCAAGTCACTTAACTTCTCTGTGCCTCAGTTCCCTCATCTGTAAAATGGGGATTAAGACTGTGAGCCCCACGTGGGACAACCTGATTCCCCTATGTCTACCCCAGCGCTTAGAACAGTGCTCGGCACATAGTAAGCGCTTAACAAATACCAACATTATTTATTATTTATTATTAATGTCTCACATTCATTCATTCATTCAATCGTATTTCATTCATTCAATCACATTTATTTCGCACTTACTGTGTGCAGAGCACTGTACTAAGCACTTGGAAGCAATAAACAGACACATTCCCTTCCCACAATGAGCTTACAGTCTGTGAGCTTACAGTCTAGAGGGGGTTCACCATCTTACCCCCATTTTACAGACACGGTAACTGAGGTAATAATAATAATAATAATGTTGGTATTTATTAAGCACTTACTATGTGCCGAGCACTGTTCTAAGCGCTGGGGCAGACACAGGGGAATCAGGTTGTCCCACGTGGGGCTCACAGTCTTAATCCCCATTTTACAGATGAGGGAACTGAGGCACCGAGAAGTTAAGTGACTTGCCCACAGTCACACAGCCGACAAGTGGCAGAGCTGGGATTCGAACTCATGAGCCCTGACTCCAAAGCCCGTGCTCTTTCCACTGAGCCACGCTGCTTCTCCAAGGAACTGAGGTACTGAGAAGTTAAGTGACTTGCCCAAAGTCCTACAGCAGACAAGTGGTGGAGCTGGGATTAGAACCCAGGTCCTTCTGATTCCCAGGCTTATGCTGGCTCCACTAGGCCAGGCTACTTCAGCTCTGATTATTATTTTCCCACCTGTGGGTAGCAGAACCACCTCAGGATGGGGCAGGTCTGAATAGTTTCTTTCACCTTCCCAAGGGCCTCCAGGCAGGGCAGCGAGGTAGCAGCATCATCCTACAGACCTGGGGTCAGGCCTCCCACAGGGGGGTTGGACTTTATGACCTCTTAGAGTCCCTCCCAGTCCCAGATCTGGCCTCCGAGGCCATTTCCACCTTCTATTTAGAAACTGAAAACCCTCCATCCCAAATCGCCAGCGTTAGTCACCTTGACTTATTGGGCATTGGGGGGAGGATGAAGGGAGGTTTTGGCTGAGGATGCAATTCTGTCTTTGTGGGTGTCTCCTGGGGCCACCCCCGGAGGGGAGCTCAGCGGGTCAGAGGAGGGTCAGACCAGCCAACGCAGCGCTGAAAGTGGATTCGACAGCCCCCGAATCTGGTTTCTCGACTTCAGAGAGGCCTTTGACCAGAACTTCAGTTTGCCGTCTCCTCTGAGAATTCAGAAGCGCTTTTAAGTGGTCTGCGGCAGGTATAGGGCAGGGCAGGCCCAGAGCGCAGTGCGGCTGGCTTCCAGTGCGCTCCAGCCCATTGCAGCTCTGTGGTGGGTATTCAGCTGCGGATTGGCTGTTTTCCCGAGCCAAAGTCTAATGGATCATTTCTTCTTCCTCTCTTTCTATTCCTGTGGGAGCATGAACCCCTGCCCCCTTTCCTTCTGCTCCCCTACCCCCTGCTTCCCCACCCCTCCACCTGGCCTCTTCCCATGCTGCTCCACTGGCCTGTCCAGGCAGCCTGGTTGGCTTCCCCCGGGGTGACACCGGCCGTGGGAGCACCGGCCGGAGGGCACTGATTCAGGGGATGCCAGGACAATCGACTTGCAGAAATACCGGTCTGTGGGGATGTTGTCTGGGGGAATGCTGGCCCCTGGGTTGGGGGAGGATGGCCTAAGGGAGGAGGGGGACACTGCCCTGGAGGACCCCTGGCTGGATGACAAGTTGGTTGACACCTGGGCCAGAGCAGGTGATGAGAGGTGGCCACTCACCCTGAGGGGCTGCGGTGCCCTTTGTGGCTGTCTGGAGTTGGAGAAGTTCATCTGCAGGTTTTTCTGGGGTTCTGGCCTCCCCCCACACTCCGGGGCCCTGGTTCCCATCCAGCCAACTCTGGGGGTCTTTGGACCCACTGAGCGGGTTGGAGGAATCCCCACTTCTGGCGATCATGAAGTGGCTGGGGACGGGGGAGGAGTTCTAGGCCCAGATGTTCCTTGGTCCTGGATGCACTGCTTTCCATGGTGATCATGCCCACCCCCATCCCCATCCCGAGTCTCCAATGCAATCTTTGTCTCCCCTACCTTCCCACCACATCAAGGCAGCCTGAGGCCTAGGCTGGGCCAGAGCTTGGCCCCTCAGTGGATGTCAGGTTGAGCTGAGCCAAAAGCAGGGACACTTCCAACCCCGGGGGGAAGAGGAAGGGTCCAACAGCTCTGTCCAAGTGGCCCACTTGGTCAATCAATCGTTCAATCAGTAACTATTTCTTGAGCACCCTTTGACTGCACAGCATTTTTCTGCAGTTGAATGTGTCTGTTTATTGTTATATGGTTCTCTCCCAAGTGCTTAGTACAGTGCTTTGCCAGCAGTAAATACGATTGAATGAATGATTGAGTGAATACTACTACTACCGCGAATTCGCCCGGGGAGCATTTTCCTTTGCTCCTCATTCCTCCTCTCTCCTCACCTGGCAATCAATCAATCATATTTTTTGAGCACTTACTGTGTGCAGAGCACTCTACTCCTCGGGAGAGTACAATATAACAGTGTAATAGACTCATCCCCTGCCCACACTGAAGTTTACAGTGGAAAGGGAGACAGACATTAATATAAATAAATAAATGGACAGATCCGGGCATAAGTGCCATGGGGCTGGGAATGCTTAGTACAGTGCTCTGCACATAGTAAGCGATCAACACTTCTTGGCAGCTGGAGCCAGGCCTGTGGGCTAAGAGGGACTGAGGGATGTCAATTCCTGGAAACTTTGAAGATGGTGGTAATTGGGGGCAGAAAGAGGTGAGCAAGATCCCCCTATTTGCCTGGAAGACCCTAGTCAGAGGCAGGGGAGGGATCCGATGACCTCTAGAGGAGCCAGCCAGCTCTAGGAATCCTTGGCAGAGGCCAAGACAAACCTGAAAAACTCTCCTTTCGGTCTGTCCCTCTTCCCTCGCTGGGGATTCTCTAAGCTCCCCATATCTATCTTCAAAAGGAAAGAAAAGGAGAGAAAAGCTATTTTGTTTCAGTGCCAAACCATCCACTTTAAATACCCTTTTTATTACGGTATCTGCATAGTAATACTAATAATAGATCTTGTTGGCAGTTCTAATGAGACTGGAGAATATAAGGTTTCCAATAAAGTTAATTGTTGCCTTTAATATTCTCATACATTTATACATGGTAAATCTTTAAAGGAGAAAAAACACTCCATTTCTCCCCGATTAAACAGCCGGTGGAGAGCAGGCGGGAGCTGGGGGACATTAATCTCCGGCAGATACCGCGCCCCCAGTGGTCTCCAGCCGATCTCTAAGCCGGTTCTCTGGAATCACCAAGGGTCTGCCGGAGGACGGAGGGGAGGGGGCGTGGGTGGGCCCAGTGGGGTGAGGGCTTTCGCTGGGAATCGGGGAGCCAGGAGTGGTGGGGGCTGAGGTTGGGACAGTATTTCTGTCCTAACTAGGTCTTGGAGGGGCTCAGAAAAGTGATAATTGTTGTGTTAATAATACTAATGGTAGTAATAATAATAGTAGAATTAATTCATTCACATTCAATCGCATTTATTGAGTGCTTACTGTGTGCACAGCACTGTACTAAGCACTTGGGAGAGTACAATGTAACAATCAACAGACACAATCCCTGCCCACAACGAGTTTACAATCTAGAAGGGGAGACGGGCATGAATATAAATAAATTACAGGCATGGATACAAGTGCTGTGGGGCTGGGAGAAGGGAATGAATTAAGGGAGCAAGCCAGGGTGATGCAGGAGGGAATGGGCAAAGAGGAAAGGAGAGCTCAGTCGGGGAAGGCCGCTTGGGTGGGACTACCAGGTAGAGATGTCCTGAGAGCGGAGGAAGGAGAGAGAGGTCAGGGTTGAAGAGAGAGATGAGGGAATCATCCACATAGAGATGGTAGTTGAAGCAATGGGAGTGAATGAGTTCTCCAAGGGAGTGGATGAGATGGAGAGTAGAAGGGGACCCAAAACTGAGCCTTGAGGGACCCCCCCCACCGTCAAAGGGTGGGAGACTATGGAGGAGTCTGGGAAAGAGACTGAGAAGGAGTGGCCAGGGAGATAGGAAGAGGACCAAGAGAGGACAGTCAGTGAGTTTAAGGTTAGAAAATGTTCCCAGAATAATAATAATAATGATGGTGGTATTTGCTACGTGCTTACTATGTGCCAGGCACTGTACTAACTGCTGGGGTGGATACAACCAAATTGGGTTGGACACAGTCCCCGTCCCTCATTGGGCTCATAATCTTAATCAGGGTGGCTCAGTGGAAAGAGCACAGGCTTAGGAGTCGGAGGTCATGGTTTCTAATCCTAGCTCCGCCACCTGTCAACTGTATGATTTGGTGCAAGTCAGTTAACTTCTCGGTGCCTCAGTTACCTCATTTGTAAAATGGAGATTAAGACTGCGAGTCTCATGTGGGACAACCTGATTACCCTGTATCTACTCCAGCGCTTAGAACAGTGCTCGGCATATAGTAAGTGCTTAAAAAATGCCAACATTATTATTATTATTAGTCCCCATTTTACAGATGAGGTAACTGAGGTCCAGTGAAGTGACTTGCCCAAGGCCACACAGCAGACAATTAGTGGAGTCAGGATTATAACCTATGACCTTCTGATCCCCAGGTATGCATTCTATCTACTAGAAGAAAGAGAAGAAAGCAAGAGCCCGGGCTTGGGAGTCAGAGGTCATGGGTTCGAATCCCGGCTCTGCCATTTGTCAGCTGTGTGACTGTGGGCAAGTCACTTGACTTCTCTGTGCCTCAGTTACCTCATTTGTAAAATGGGGATTAACTGTGAGCCTCACGTGGGACAACCTGATGACCCTGTATCTACCCCAACACTTAGAACAGTGCTCTGCACATAGTAAGCGCTTAACAAATACCAACATTATTATTACTAGGGCAATGCTGAGAAAAGGGTGGCCCACACCATCCACCATCCACACTGTCAAAGGCAGCTGAAAGGTCGAGGTGGATAAGGATGGAGTAGAGGTCAGTAGAAAACAGCAGGGGCCAGTCCAGCAGCTACCCAGGTCCCCTGGGCAGGACGCAGGGTTGGGGGGACGCCTGAGGAGGGGGGGAGAGAAGAAGGTGGGAGAGGAGGGAGGGAGGGGGACAAGTAACAAGGAGGGGAGGGAGGGAGATTAAACAGGTGAGAAGGGGTCAGGCAGGGAGGGAGGGTTCCAGGGAGGGGGGAATATTAGAGGAGAGGGAAGGGGACAGCAGGAAGGGAGGAAGGAGAAGCAGCATGATCTAGTGGGTAGAGCACAGGCCTGGGAGTCAGAAGGTCATGGGTTCTAAACCTGGCTCTGCCACTTGTCTTCTTGTGGCCTTGGACAAGTCACTTAACTTCCCAATGCCTCAGTTCCCTCATCTGTAAAATGGGGATTAAGACTGTGAGCTCTGTGCAGGACAGGGACTGAGTCCAACCCAATTATCTTGTATCTACCTCAGCGCTTAGAACAGTGTCTGGTACATAGTAAGCACTTAAGTACCATAATTATTATTATTATTAGGACAGGGAGGATAGAGGGAAGGGAGGGAGACTGGAGGGGAGAGAGGGGGCAGGGAGGAAGGGAGGAGGAGATGGAGGGTGGAGGGGAGGGAGACAGGAGGGGAGAGGGGGAGAAGAGTTTCCCCATTCCCAACCCCAGGGATGCTGGATGCAGATTGCAATTATTCAGGCAATTCAGACCCTCGAAATGATCATTGGCTTCCATGATTCAGGTAGTTCCAGTCAAGATTAATTAATTTATTCTTTCAATCATATTCATTGAGTGTTTACTGTGTGCAAAGCACTGTACTAAGCTCTTGGGAGAGTACAATATAACAACAAAAAGACACATTCCTGCCCACAACAAGTTTGGATCTGAAAAATAGGCCCAGGTTGAGTGGGGCTGGATGACTGGATGATAACAATAATAACATTTCTTAAGCACTTGGGTAGATACCAGATAATCAAGTCTCACATGGGACTCACAGTCTGAGTAGGGAGAACAGGTAATGAACCCCCATTTTGCAGATGAAGGAATTGAGGCACAGAGAAGTTAAGTGACTTACCCAACAGACAAGTGGCAGAGCCGGGATTAGAACCTTGGTCCTTCTGACTTTCAGGCCCGTGCTCTTTCCACTAGACCACGTTACGTCTCTGGATTACTGAGACCCAGAGGAGTTTGGGGATCTCAGTTACCTGGATGATTTTCTGGTGTAGACCCAGTGTGTATGTGAGTGTGTGTGTGTATGTGAAAGAAACAGAAAGCTGAGAGACAGAGACACAGGAAGACACAGAGAGACTGAGTGAGAGGCCCAGAGAGACCCAGACAGAAGAAGAGAGAAATCGGTTTCAGGAAAAATCTAGTATACAGGAAGCTTATTTTAATCACTGCGTGTAATTACAAAGAAGAGTAAATTGCTAAACAAAATTAGTCTTAAGAGTCTTAATTACCACCACAAGAGGAGTGAAGAAGAGGAAGCAGAAGTGGCCTTTGCGGCCGGGAAGACCTGGTGGCATCTAGCAGTTTGGCTCTGGCCAGGTTCCTGTCCGATTCTTCATCCTCTGCTGGCCGCTCCAGGGATTCTCCAGGATGCTTGGGCTGTGACTCGGGCTGGGGACAGGGGCTGAGGATGGGGACTGGTGTTGAGGCTGGTCTGGGGGCTGGCTCTCAATGGGTTGTGCCTGGAGGTTGGTCTGGGGCCTTGGGCTGGGACAGGTGCCAGGGTTTTCCATGCTCATGTAAGCTCCCTGCTCCAAGTTTCTAGGTCTCATAATAATAATAATAATAATAATAATAATCATGGTATTTGTTAAGTGCTTACTATATGCCAGGCCAATTGGGTTGGACACATTCCCTGTCCCACGTGAGGCTCAAAGGCTCAATCCCTATTTTACAGATGTGGGAACTGAGGCAAAGAGAAGTGAAGTGACTTGCCCAAGCTCACGTAGTCAAGTGGCAGAGCCGGGATTAGAACTCATGACCTTCTGACTCCCAGGCCCGCACTCTAGCCACTAAACCATGCAGTTTCTCTTCCCCTTGGGCCCCATTCTCTGGGACCAGCACCCAGGGATCATGCTCACCCTCAGGTGACTAGCTCACCGCTGGAAAGCTAATCCACCGTGGCAAGAACGAGGCCTGACTGAATGAGACTCACTCTTCCTTCCTCCCCAGCGAACTGTCTCACTGCACCTCATTCTCCACTTTCCCACCTCCAATCTCTTGTTCACACTCTCCTCCTCCCTCAAATCTGCCAGGCCACAGCTCTTTCCAAGCCTCCTAGAAAAAATCCCACTTCTCCAGCACGTCTTCCCTGATTAAATTCCCCTTCCTGGTCTCCTCCATCTAAAAATCAATCAATTAATTAATGGTATTTATTGAGCACTTAGTATATGCAGAGCACTGTGCTAAGCACTTGAGAGAGTATGATTCAAATGAATTAACAGACACGCTCCCTGCCCATAATGAGCTTATCTAAAAGCCACTCTCAAACTTTTGTTTATTGATCAATCAACCAATCAATTAGTGGTACTTATTGAGTGCTTACTGTGTTCAGAGCACTCTATTATATACTTGAAAGAGTACAATACAACAGAGTTGGTAGACACGTTCCTTACCCACAAGGAGTTTACAGTCTAGAGGGGGAGAGAGACATTAACATAAATAAAAAATGACAGATATGTACATAAAGTGCTGTGGGGTTGAGGATTATCCACCTTTGCTGTCATAGGTAGTCTCAATTTAAGTTATATTTTTTAAAAATGGTATTTGTTAAGCACTTACTCTGTGCCAAGCACTGTTCTAAGTGCTGGGATAGATACAAGGTAATGAGGTTGTACCACGTTGGGCTTATAGTCTTAATCCCCATTTTACATTTGAGGTAGTTGAGGCACAGAGAATATTTTATGGATTGACTTATTGCCCTTTGTTTTTGCTTTCTTATGGTATTAGTACTTACTATGAGTCAGGCACTGTTCTAAGCCCTGGGGTAGATACAAGCTAAACAGGTTGGACACAGTCCATGTCCCACATGGGGCTCACGGTCTTAATCGCCATTTTTCAGAGGAGGTCACTGAAACACAGAGAAGTGAAGTCACTTTCCCATAGTCACACAGACAAGTGGCAGAGTCAGGATTAGAACCCAGGTCCTTCTGACTCCTAGGCTGGTGTTCTATCCAGTAGAACATGCTACTTCTCAGCTTTTATAGTCATAACACGAGAATGTTTTGTGTCCATATCCCCCCCCCCCCCCCCATTAAACTGAAAACTCTTTGAGGGCAAGGGTTCCTCTCCCTGACCTAATTGTTCTCTCAAACCCTTAGGGCAATCTGTTGTGTGAGCTTGGGCAAGTAACTTCACTTCTCTGTGCCTCAGTTATCTCATCTGTAAAATAGGGGTTAAGACTGTGAGCCCCATGAGGGACAGGGACTGTGTCCAACCTGATTAGCTTGTATCTACCCCAGTGCTTAGAACAGTGCCTGGCACATAGTAAGCACTTAACAAATAACATTTAAAATAAAAAGTAGAAATTCACTGACATGATTGCTGGATTGACTGAATTTGATGCTTGAGGCAGCCTGGAGCACCCCCTCCCCTCTCCTATTTTTCTCTCCTTTCTCCTCTCCCCATCTCACCACTCCTTCCATGCTCTTATTTATTTATTTAACAGCAGCATGCTGCAAATAAAACACCATTACAAAAATGCCGCAGAAAGTTCAAACCTATTCATTACCCATTTTATACAGATTAAAATTGCCATCAAGGCTGTTTGGTTTTGACTTGCGTACCTCTCCCTTTAATGAGTATGGTCTAGAAGGCAAATTCATCCTTACATTTCTATCATATCTCAGCTTCTACTATATAAAGCATCAAGGTCGCGTTCTGGGGAAATGTCTTTTTACCAAAGGTGCTATAATAATAATGAAGAAGCAATTTGTTTCAGCAAACTGCCTTCGGTAATGAGGCTTAATTATAACCATGTTATTAATACCGCTGCTTAAGGTAATTCACTTCTGAGCGGGGTGCAGAACAGTAAACTATAATTTAAACAAGAATCGAGACCTAATTTAAATCATCGGATCTGCTGTGGAAAACGGCATTCCGAGCGGCTGAAATCTGCCCGTGATTTAGGGTTCCCGCTCTGGGGTGTTTCTGGAAAAGTTGCGGCTGGTGGGACCAGCAGGTGGGATTCTGGAGGGGAGGTTGATGGTTTTGGGAAAGTTGGATCTGCCCAGTAAGCAGGGGAGGTGGGGGAGGGGGAGAGGGAGATACTTGATGTCTGATCCAACTGGCTAACTGGATCTCATGCTGGACATTCCCAACCCCGTTCCCTTACTCACACTTTTCCCCCTGTGGGGTACTCCCTCTCCACATTGGACAGACAACAGCTCTCCCACAAAGTCTTATGAAAATCCCACCTGATAATAGTGGCATTTGCTAAGTGCTTACTATATGCCAAGCACTGTCCTGAGCGCTGGGGTAGACACAAATGCAATTGGATCAGACTCTGTCTCACATGGGACTCACAGTCTAATAGGGAAGGGGAATAATAATAATAATTGTGGTATTTAAGTGCTTATTATGTACTAAGCACTGGGGTGGATACAAGCAAATCGGGTTGGACACAGTTCCTGTCCCACATAGGGCTCACAGTCTCAATCCCCATTTTACAGATGAGGTCACTAAGGCACAGAGAAGTGATGTGGCTTGACCAAGGTCACACAGGAGCCAGGTTTAGAGCCCATGACCTTCACATTCCCAGGCCCGGGCTCTATCCATTATGCCATGCTGCTTCTCTGAACAGGTATCTTATCCCCATTCTTGCAGATGAGGAAACAGAGGCACAGAGAAGCGACTTTCCTGAGGTCACACACTGGAAAAGTGGCAGAGCTGGGATTAGAATCCAGGCCCCCCCGACTCCAGGTCCTTATTTTCGGCATTCCCCGATTCATCTCCCAGATTCTAGAGCTCTATCATCCCTTCAGCCAACTCAAGCACGTGTGCTGTATTTGTACCCGTACTCAGCACTTCTGTACTGTGTATTGTTACATTCAATTATTTATTTTCATTACTCTGTAAATATTTTTATGACTGTTACAGTGTAAGCTCCTTATGGGCAGCAAACCTGTCAATTCTGTTTGGTACTTTCCAAGTGCTTTTAGTACCCAATAACTATTAGTATTCTTGCTACTACTAAACCCGGCTCTGCCTCTTCCCTGTTGTGTTTCCTTGGGCAAGTCACTTAACTTCTCTGTGCCTCAGTTCCCTCATCTACAAAATGGGGATTCAATACCTATTCTCCCTCCTACCTGGACTGGGAGCTCCATGTGGGATCTGATTATCTTGTATCACCCCTGCATTCGAATTAGACAAGCAGCATAATTTAGTGGGAAGAACTCAGGCTTGGGAGTCAGAGGTTGTGGGTTCTAATCCCCGTTCAGCCACTTGTCAGAGGCCGTGGATTCTAATCCTAGCTCAGCCACTTGTCAGCTGTGTGACTTTGGGCATGTCACAACTTCTCTGTGCCTGTTACCTCTTCTGTAAAATGGGGATTAAGACTGAGCCCCACAACCTGATTACTTTGTATCTGCTCCAGAGTTTAGAACAGTGTTTGGCACATAGTACGTGCTTAATAAATACCACGATTATTATTATTAAATAAGTGTTTGGCAAATAGTAAACACTTAAATACCACGGTTACTACTATTACTAATATTACTGAGTTGGCAAAGGTTGGGTTGGTCCTTTGGATGACTAAAAATGGCTCTTCCTAAGGGCTTCTAACAGGGCCAGGAGACTAGGGAGCAGAAACAGTGAGTGGGAAATCAACCACTGACTTTAGTCTGGTTTCTCTCCCCACTCAAACTGTTCCAACCCGGCATGGTTCGGGAGAGAGCCCAGGTCTATTAGGTGGGAGCCCTGGGTTCTCAGCCTGCTTTGTGAGATCAGTCTCCTCTCTAGGATGGAGAAAATTACCATTCCCACCTCTCATCATGGGGCTTTTTAAAAAAAATTGTATTTGTTAAGTACTTCCTATGTGTCAGGCAGTGTACTTAACTGGGGTACAAGATAGGTTGAACACAGTCCCTGTCCCACACAGGGTTCCCAGCCTTAATCCCCATTTTACAGAAGAGGTAACTGAGGCTCAGGGAAATGAAGCGATTAGTCCAAGATCACGCAACAGATAACCGTAAGAGTCAGGATTAGAATCCAGGTCCTTCTGACTCCCAAGCTTGGTCTCTTTTCACTAGGCCACACTGTTTCTGCTCATTGCGGGCAGTGAATGTGTCTTATTGTTCTACTGTAGTCTCCCAAGTGATTAGGACATTGCTCTGCACCCAGTAAGTGCTCAATAAGTATGATTGAATGAATGAAATTTGAGGACAGATAAGTATTGGATAGCAGAGTTGTTATTCATTTCAAAGCAACAGCGAGGCTTTTTCCATGAATGTGTCTTTGACAGAGTAATGAGAAAACGCTTTGGAAAAGTAAAAGGGTGATATGAATTCCAGACATCGTTATTTTTATTGTCATCATTACTATTACTAATAATATTTCTCCTTGATAATGCTTAAATCTGTGCCTTTGTTGCCCTCTACTGAGAGTTACTTTAACAGTATGCCTGAAAATCCATGTATTCCCCACGAGGGTCTTGGTCACGGAGGCAGAGACGTGGCCCAAGTGACTTTGGAGAAGTTGGAGAAGCAGCGTGGCTCAGTGGAAAGAGCAAGGGCTTGGGAGTCAGAGGTCATGGGTTTGAATCCCAGTTCTGCCACTGGCAGCTGTTTGACTGTGGGCAAGTCACTTCACTTCTCTGTGCCTCAGTTACCTCATCTGTAAAATGGGGATGAAGACTGTGAGCCTCATGTGGGACAACCTGATTACCCTGTATCTACCCCAGCGCTTAGAACAGTGCTCAGCACATAGTAAGCGCTTAACAAATACCAACATTATTTTCAAGGTGATCTCTAGAGCTGGGAGGATTCAGTTGTTCCCGGGACCCTCTCGCTGAATGTGTGATGGGAAAGAGTAGATGAGGTGCTATCCACATTGTTGATGGCTCAACTCTCCTTGTCCTCTGGGTTTCTTTTCCTCAGTGATATTTGTTTTATTTATTTGTTTCTTTGTTAGTTTGCTTGCTTGTTTAATGGTATTTGTTAAGTGCTTACTGTGTGGCAGTCACTGTACTAAGCACTGGGGTAGGTGAAAGCTAATCAGGTTGGACTCAGCCCGTGTCCCACAAGGGCCTTACAGTCTTATCCCCATTTTACAGATGAGGTAGCTGAGGCACAGAGAAGTTATGCGACTTGCCCAAGGTCCCTGAGCTTTCTAAACCCAGAATCAGTCCAGGACTCATTCGATATTCATTGAGCCCGCTTCCGTCAGCGTGGCTCAGTTGGAAGAGCCCGGGCTTGGGAGTCAGAGGTCATGGGTTCGAATCCCGGCTCTGCCACTTGTCAGCTGTGTGACTGTGGGCAAGTCACTTCACTTCTCTGTGCCTCAGTTCCCTCATCTGTAAAATGGGGATTAACTGTGAGCCTCACGTGGGACAACCTCGATTATCCTGTCTCTCCCCCCACGCTTAGAACAGTGCTCTGCACATAGTAAGCGCTTAACAAATACCAACATTGTTATTCTGTCAAATCCTGTAGCTTCTTCCTCCACAGAAATTCCAGAATCTTCCCCCTTCCTTTCCATCCAAACCGTCACAACCGTGGTTCAGGTGTTCATCACATCCTGGCTTGACATTTGCATTAGCCTCCTTGCTGACCTTCCTACCTCCAGTCTCTCTCCTCTCCAGTCCTCACTTGACTCTCCTGCCTGGATCATTTCTTTAAATCATCATTCTGCCCATCTCTCCACTCCTTAAAAGCTTAAAACGGTTGCCCCTCGCTCGTCAAACATAAACTCCTGACCAGTGACTTTAAGACACTCTGTCACTCCCGTCTACTTATTCACTTTCTTCGCCCATTATCACCCACCTCATACTCTTCACTCTTCTCAAGCTAACCTACTCACTGTGCCTCTTTCTCATCTCTCATGCTGCTGACCTCTTGCCCACACCCTTCTTCCCTCTTGCAACTCCCTCCCCCTTCACATCTGGCAGACCTCTGTTCTTCCCGTCTTCAAAGCCTTTCTGAAATCATATCTCCTCCAGGATTTCTCTGATGAATCTCTCATCTCCCCACTCTTCATCCCACCCCTCAACTGTCACTTTAGCACTCCTGTGCCACGTAAGCACTTGGATACTTACACCCTTCCTTAGCATTTCTGCGCATCTCTTTATATTCTACTACTTCCTCTTACCTGTAACTTACGTTAGCATCCGTCTCTCCCACTAAACTATGAATTCTTTGAAGGCAGGGATCGTGTGTATTAATTATGCTACACTCTCCCAAATGTATTGTACAGTGCTCTGCACACAGGGTTCAATAAACACTACTGGTCGACTGATAGGACTGTGGAGGTGGGCGAGAGGGGATCACCTGGAAGAGTTCTACACCACCCTCCACACATCGTGGCTTATACATGGGTGAGTTGTGTAGAGAAGCAGCGTGACTTAGTGGAAAGAGCACGGGCTTGGGAGTCGGAGGACATGGGTTCTAATCCTGACTCTGCCCCTTGTCTGTTCTGTGACCTTGGGCAAGCCACTTCACTTCTCTGTGCCCCAGTTACCTCATCTGTGAAATGGGGATTATTTCCTGTGAGGCCCATGTGGGACAACCTGATTACCTTGTATCTACCCAAGCACTTAGAACAGTGCTTGGTACATAGTGAGCACTTAACAAATACCGTAATAATAATAATTATTGTTAGAGAAAGGGTTTTGGGCTGGGCACCAATTTCATCATCACTTTGGCCCACCCCAAGAATTCCCTTTGAGTGGGGTATCTGTACTCTGGATGGAGATTTTATTATTAATAGTAATAATAAAAATAATAGTATTTGTTAAGTTCTTACTTATTGCCAGGCACTGTACTAAATGCTGAGGTAGAAACAAGATAATTGAGTTGGTCATAGTCACTGTCCCACCCTGGTCTCACAGTTTTAATCATTGTACAAAAAATGTAACTGAGGCACAGAGTAGCTAAGTGGCTTGCCTAGTGTCACACAGCCGACAAGTGGCAGAGTGGCAGATTAAAACCCAGGTCCTCTGATTCCCAGGACTGTTCTCTTTCCACTAACAATCAATCCATCAATCATAATTATTGAGTGCTTGCTGTGTGCAGAGCACTACCCCATGTACCTGGGAGAGTACAACACAACGATATCACAGACAGATTTCCTGCCCACAACGAACTCACAGTCTAGAAGGGGAGACAGATATTAACATAAATAAATCCCCCCTCTAAACTGTAAGCTCTTTAGGGGCAAGGAACATGTCTGCTAATTCTGTTGTACTCTCCCAACTGCTTAGTGCAGTGTTCAGTACATAGTAAGTGTTCAATAAATATGATTGATTGAAATCCTCTGACTCTCAGGCCTGGTTCTTTCTACTAGGTTACGCCACACTGCTCCAGCATGATGGCGAGTAATGAACTGGTGGTGGGGGATGGCAGGGATTGGTGTGGGGATGGTGACAGAAGGAGGAGAAGGAGAGGAGAAAGAAGAGGAAGAGAAGGAGGAGGGGAAGGAGGGAGGAAGAGGAGAAGGAAGAGGAAGAGGAGGGGGAAAGGAAGAGAAGGAGGAGGAGAAAAAGGAAGATGGGGAGGAGGAGGAGGAAGAGGAAGAGGGAGAGGGAAGGAGGAGGGGAGAATGAGGAGAAGAAGAAGGAAGAGGGGAAGATTAGAAGGAGCAGGGGAGGAGAAGAGAGAAGGGAAGAAGGAGAAGAAGGAGGGGAGGAGGAGAAGGGAGAGGATGAGAGGAAGGAGGGGGAGGAAGAGGACAGGAGAACAATTTAACTGCTGTCTCTGTGCATGTGTCACCTTGTCAAACATCTGAGACTCTGTGACCCCAGCCCTGGCGCTGCCGAGGAAGGTGAAACGCCCGCCCGCCAGCAGCTGGCAGAGGTGCCAGAGAGATAATGGAGCAGAAGAGACAGCTGAACGGGGCACTGCCCCTGCGTGTTCGTCCGCGTGAGGGCGGGAGGGCCGGCCTGGAGGCCCTGGACCGGGCGGGCAACTTGGAGATGCCTTCTGCCCACTGTGGCTCCCCCGGGCAGTGAGTTTTCAGGCGGGGCTTGGACGGACAACCCTCCCCCAACTCCCTGGAAGTCACTGGCTGGACACGTTGGGGGAATGTGGCCCTGTGGGCAGAGCTCTGGGCCGGGCTCTGGGGGAGGAACAGAAGGAGGAGGAGGCATGGTCCCTGCTCTCTAGGGGCTGCTAGACTGATGGGGAAGACAGAGGACACACCACACACATGTACACACACACTTGCTTTAAACCCCTTCCCCTGCTCGGACTGGCAAGCTTGAGATGCCAAGGGAGTCCAAGAAGCCTCAGCTTGGCCAGAGCAATCCATCCAATCCCCTGTCCCCAAACATAGAGGCCCATCTCTGAGGCTGGGCAAGAAACCAGGAGCTTCTCAGGGGTGAGAGGTATCCCCGGATCACTCAACAGTCTGCCCAGGCCGGGGCTCTGCCGGCTCCAACAGAGACACTAGAAGTTCGGGGGTCTAGGGGGGGCCCGGGGGGCCAGCTGCCCTCCTGGAAGTACCCCTGAGGATCTGATGGCTTTCTAGAGAAGGGAACCTTCTCATTTAGAGAAGAGAAGCAGTATGGCCTAGTGGAAAGAGTAAGGGTCTGGGAGTCCAAAAGACTTGATTTTAATCCAGGCTCCACCACTTGTCTGCTGCTTGACCTTGGGCAAGTCACTTCATTTCTCTGTGCCTCAGTTACCACTTCTATAAAATGGGGATTAAGACTTTGAGCCCCGGGTGGGACATGGACTGTGTCCAATCTGATTAACTTGTATTTACCCCAGTGCTTAGTACAGTGCCTGACATGTAGTAAGCCTTTAACAAATGCCATAAAAAAGTGAAGCGACTTGCCCAAGGTCACACAGCAGACAAGTGACAAAGCCAGGATGAGAACCCAGGTCTTTCTGACTCCCGGGCCCATGCTCTATCCATTAGGCCAAGCTACTTCCATATTCACCTGACTGGAGGGACAGAGAGAGAAAGAGAGAGAGACAGAACAAAAATCAAAGACAAGTCCTAAAACTTCTCCTTTAATCTCACTGCTCCCAGCCCCAATAGCTACTTTCATCTTGGGCTTGGAAGTTCTCCCGTTATTCAACAGTTCCTGACTTCATGAAGAGGCTGGAAGGGGGAGGGGGCGGAGATGAAATTAATGAGCAGAGGGAAGCTGACTTTATGGTCGCATCTAATCCTTCCTTCTGCTAATTCCCAGGAGCCAATTTAGGGGGTGGGGCGGACCACCGTCCCTTCACTTCCCTGTGAAGCCACATCTTGCAGATGATGGGGAAGGGGTTTTGCCGGGGGGAGGGCTGGGGATGGGTTGGGGGTGGGGAGCCATCTGGGCGTCTTTCACCTCAGCTTTCGCTTCTGCTCCACCCCACCCCTAACCCCAAAAATGGCTACATGGAAGGGCCCAGAAATAAATTAGGCTTGACATAGAAGAAATTGTATGGTGGAAGAGGGAGAATTTCAAGCAAAATGACAAAAACGATCACCTTCCCGGGTTCCAGCTACAGGGGTGATGGGGCCGGTGCCCCCGGGTCCCAGTTACAGGGGTGATGGGACCTGTATCCCCAGGTTACAGCTCTGTCCAGCTGTCCAGCCCCCCATTCCCCCAGGCCTGCTGATTTGCCCCTCCCACCCCATCCCATTCCATCCCCTTTCTATCCCCTCTTCACTCAGTTGGCACCTAGAGCTGCCCTTTGCTGTCGGGCCCTCCTCTCACCCTCTGGCCACCCCCAAAATGCCAGGAAAGGGTCTTATCCGATGCCCTTCCCCAGAACCCAGCCTTAGCCTGGACTAGAACAGGAAGCTTTGAGTGGGGACCCCCTGTGTTTGCATCACTGCAGGGGCTGGAGGTGTATGGGGGGCATCTAGAGGGGTATCCCGGGAGGCAGAGGGCTGTGAATTTGTTGTGGACAGGGCATGTGCCTACTTTGTTATATTGAACTCTCCCAAGCACTTAGTATAGTGCTCTGTCCACAGGAAGTGTTCAACAAATACCACCGATGGAGCAGAAACAGCAAGGATAGATAGGGGGAGGAGGTTTGGGGAGTTCCCGTTTGTCTCCAGGATTGACTGCTGGGGGTGGGGCAGAGAGGAGAGGGACCAGAGGGGGAGCTGGCTCTGGAAGGGGTGGACAGATGGATCCTGGACCTGCCCACCATGACCTCAGGTAATAATAATAATAACTGTGGTATTTGTTAAGCGCTTACTATACGCAAAGCATTGTTCTAAGTGCTGGTGTAATGATAATAATAATTGTGGTATTTGTTAAGCACTTACTATGTGCCAGGCACCTTACTAAGTGCTGGGGTGAATACAAGCAAATCCACTTGGGACTCACAGTCTTAATCCCCATTTTACAGATGAGGAACTGAGGCCCAGAGAAGTTAAGTGACTTACCCAGGGCCACACAGCAGACAAGTCGGGGGAGCCAGGACAAGGTAATCAGGTTGGACAGATGCAGAGCTGAGACCCCTGATTTCTCCCGGGACTTGAGAAGAGGGGGATTCTGCTCTTACCCCGGCCCCCTTTTAGGGGGTGAGCCTGCAGGGTCTGCAGTGCCTGAGACAGCACCCGCAAGGCTCCCCGGGAGCGAGGGGGTCTGACCATCACCCAGCTTCCAACCCCTTCCTGCCCTGCCCCTTGCAGGGGTGCCCTCAGCACGGTGCACACTCACCCCACCCCCGTGCCCATCCCCTGTTTCGCATAGCCCTAGCTCAGCGTCCACTTTGCAGGAACTGAGGCTCAGCTGGCCGGATGGAAGGCGGGCAAGTGAGCAGGCCAGTGGGGCTTCGGACTGGTTCGCGGCTTTGTCAGTGGGGAAGGTGTGATTGCCGACTGCCGAGGCAGCAACCCAGAAAATGAGCCCCCCCGTCCACTTGGTGTTGCCTGAGCGATGGGGAAAGATGGACAGGGCAGGCTGGACCCTCCCCCATCTCCCTTCTCCCATCTGTCCTGCAGGGCTGGGGCTGCTGTGGTGAGGCCCGAGAATACATACCCACATACACATATGTGCTTACATATGGTCTCTCTCTCTCTCTCTCTCTCACACACACACACTCTCACACTCTGTGGACTGAGTTCTGAGAGTTGGGGGGGCTCCAGGAGCCCCTCCACTCTCTTCCTCACTCCATCACTTGGCCAGTCCAGTCTGGTGTCTGGGTTCCATCCTCCGTCCCACCCGGCCTCCAGTCCTCGTGGTGGTGCATGTGTAAGGGTCTACTTTTGAATGTATGCACATTGTGCATATATGCGTGGGTGAATGTACACAGATGAACAGGGAGAGTGAGAGATGGAGAGGGGAGAGATGGATGGTCCTTGCTGAGTCACTGGAGTCAGGGGTGGAGAGAAGACAGTCAGGAGTGTTGGGTGGTCCCTGCTGGGTCACTGGAGGGAGAGTCGGGGTGGGAAGGAGAGTTAGGGATGAAGGATGGTCCGTGCTGGGTTACTAGGAGAGTCAGAGGTGGTGGGGGAGAGTTAGGGCGAGAAGCAGCGTGGCTCAGTGGAAAGAGCACAGGCTTGGGAGTCAGAGGTCATGAGTCGAATCCCGACTCTGCCACTTGTCAGCTGTGTGACTGTGGGCAAGTCACTTCACTTCTCTGTGCCTCAGTTACCTCATCTGTAAAATGGGGATTAACTGTGAGCTTCATGTGGGACACCTTGTGTCTTGTGTCTACCCCAGCGCTTAGAACAATGCTCGGCACATAGTAAGCGCTTAACAAATACCAACATTATTATTATTATTAGGGGTGTAGGGTGGTCCATGCTGGGTCACTAGGGGAGTCAGGGATGGTGGGGGAGAGAGTTAAGGGTGTGGGATGGTCCTTGCTGGGTCACTGGAGAGTCAGAGATGGAGGGGGAGAGACAGAGGTATTAAATGGTCCGTTCTGGGTCATTGGAGGGATAGACAGGCAGAGATGGAGGGGATAGTCAGGGACTCCGGTGGTCCAACCGTAGCTGAATGTCCAGGAGGGCAAACAGCGTTCCTTCCGGTATCCTGGCGCTGCTGTCGGATGCAGTCCGGGGCAGGAAGGGCTTTGGGCCTGGCCCAGGTGACAAACTTTTTATCACACCGGTTCCCTTCCCAGCAAACTCAGCCAGAGCCCCCTCTGATGCTGCCGGCGGGGAGAAGGAAGCCTCTCGGGGCTGAAGTTGGGGCGTCCTCCCTGGCTGTGGGGAGGGTCTATCCGCCTAAGGCCAACTGCTGAACAAGCCCACTTGTGGACTTAAGAGACTGAGAGAGAAAGAGAGACAGAGAGAGTGTGTGTATGTGTATGTTGTGGCCACTGCACTTTAGAGAAACAGCATGGCGTAGTGGATAGAGCACAGACCTGGGAGTCAGAAGGTCATGGGTTCTAATCCTAGCTCTGCCTCCTGTCTATGTGACCCTGGGCTAGTCACTTCACTCCTCTATGGCTCTGTTCCCTCATCTGGAAAATGGGGATTGAGTCAGTGAGCCCCATGATAGGGACTGTGTCCAACTTGAGTTGCTTGAGCGCTTAATACAGTGCATGGCACATAGTAAATGTTTAACAAATTGTTAAGTGCTAGGGCAGATACTAGTGGCAAGAGCATGAGCTTGGGAGTCAGAGGATGTGGGTTCTAATCCTGACTCCGCCACTTGTCTGCTGGGTGACCTTGGGCAAGTCGCTTAACTTCTCTGTGCCTCATTTACCTCGTCTGTTCAATGGGGATTAAGACTATGAATCCCACGTGAGGCAACCTGATTACCTTGTATCTATCAGCACTTAAAACAGTGTGTGGCACATAGTAAGTGCTTAGCAAATACCGTAATTATTATACAAGCTATACAGTCCCTGCCCCACACAGGGCTAAAAGTCTAAGGGTGAGGGAGAACAGGTGTTGAACCCCTCTTTTCCCGATGAGGAAACAGAGGCACAGAAGAGTATATGCCTTGCCCAAGGTCACACAGAAAGCAAATGATGGAGCTGGGTTTAGAACCTAGGTCCTCTGACTGCCATGGCTCTTTCCACTAGGCCACGTTGCTTCTGAGCTTAGTACACTCTTTCTGATGTGGGACTCTGTCCTCCATGGGGCCAATTGGCTAAGCTCATTGTGGGGAGGGAATCTGTTTGTTACATTGTACTCTCCCAAGAACTTAATACAGTGCTCAACCTTCTAGACTGCGAGCCTGTTTTGGGCAGGGATTTTGTCTATTTGCTGCCAAACTGTATTTTCCAAGCACTTAGTACAGTACTCTGCACACAGTAAGAACTCAATAAATACAATTGAATGAATGGATAAGTGCTCAATAAATATGATTAACTGACTGCTTGGGTGTTGGTTTTCCTCCTGGGAATCCTTCCTCATGGTCAGGGCTATCTCTCCCCTAATGACCCAGCATGGACCATCCAACTGCCCTGACCCTCCCTCAAGAACGTAGCTCAGACTATCCAGTTCCCTCGACCCTCCCCCAGTGATCCAACACACACTATCCAAAACCCCTAATCTCTCCTCTCTCCATCCCTGACTCTCCCTCGGGTGACCCAGCACCGACCACCCAACACCTCTGACTCTCCTCTCTCCATCCCTGACTCAACTCCAGTAACACAGCACAGACCATCCAACTTCCCTGGCTCTCCCTCAGTGACCCAGAATGGACCATCCAACACCCTTCCCGCACCCTTCTCCATCCCTGACTCTCCCTTAAGTGACCTAGCACAGACCGCCCAACACCTCTGACTCTCCCCTCTCCATCCTGACTCTCCTTCTGGTGACCCAGCATGGACCATTCACCCACCTTGACTCTCCCTTCCCCATCCCTGACTTTCTCACTCGTAACTTAATAAGGGCTGTCATTTAATCTTTCCCTATAAGTGTCCTTCTCCTTGACAGCTGCTTCCAGGCAGACAGCAACCCATCACAAGAAGTACAGTGAGAAAAACAGTGTGGTCCAGTGGAGAGAGCACGGGTCTGAGAGTCAGAAGGACCTGGGTTCTAATCTCATCTCCACCACATGTTTTCTGTGTGACCTTGGCCAAGTCCCTTCATTTCTCTGTGTTACAGTTTGCTCAACTGTAAAACGGGAATAACTGTTTTCCCTCCTACTTAGACTGTGTGTCCCATGCGGGCCAGGGACGGTGTCCAACCTAAGTAATTTGTACTTACCCCAGCACTTAGAACAGTGTTTGACACATAGTGAGAGCTTAGTAACTACCATAAAAAAAGCACAGGATTCTCAGAGTGATTGTCTTCAGGTTCATTCATCCAGTGATATTTATTGAGTGCTTACTGGGTGTAAAGCACTGTTCTAAGCGCTTGGGAAAGTATAATATAATGTTAGACATGTTCTCTGTCTACAGTGAGCTTAAAGGGGAAGACAGACAATATAAATATATAAATTACAGATATGTAACTAAGTGCTGTGGGCTGGGAGGGGGGATGAATAAAGGAAGCAAGTCAGGGCAACGCAGAGGGAGTGGGAGAATAGGAAAGGAGGGTTTTGTCAGGGAAGGCCTCTTGGAGGAGAGGTGCCTTCAATAATCTGTCCCCCTGGGAAAGTCCATTCATTCGTTCAGTCGTATTTCTTGAGTGCTTACTGTTTGCAGAGCACTGTACTAAGTGCTTGGGAGAGTACACTACAACAATAAGCAGACACGTTCCCTGCCCACAATGAGCTTACAGCCCAGCGCTTAGAACAGTGCTTGGCACATAGTAAGCACTTAAATACCATCATTATTAGAGGGGGGAGACAGACAGGTCTCACCTGCATCACTCTTGCTGTAGCTTCAGCCCATGGGACAGTCTTCCGCGGAGCCCAGAGAATGGCGGGTCTCTCCTCTCCCTGGAAGTCACATTTCTGATCTCCTTTCTGTGGACCTTTGCAATCTCTCCAGGCCGACGGCTTCTCTCTCCTTGACCTTGGCCCTCCATCCAACTCGTATTCTCCCCTCTCCCCTCCCCCCATCCCACCCCTCACGCTCTCCCTTCCTGATGGACCGATGGGTCTTGAGAGGGGCGGATCTCCACCCCTCCCTCACCCTCTCCCTCCATCCCTCGGTCTCCTCGGGTCCATGCGCCTCCTCGTCTCAGAGACAGACCTTGTTTATACACATACGCGGGCTTGTCTCCAGACGCATCGTTGTAATAAGTCGCGGGGGCTGAGACGTGGAGGGGGAAATCACCGTGACCGAGGAGAGGGTCTGATTGCTTGTGCGGAGCTGCTGAAAGGGGTCTTGACATTTTAAGTGCTCGTCAGCGTGAGGAATGACAGGCTGAGACAAAGAGATACTTCCTTTCTCTCTTTCGCTGGCTATTAATAAGCGCTTGTAAGCCCCGCTGAGGATGGAGAGACCCAAGTGAGGAGTTTTTTGAGTTTTTTTAATCTGCTCACTCTCTCTCTCTTTTCCTCCCCTCTGTCTTCCATCACATGGTTCCTCTGCCCCTCCTCCTCCTCCTCTCCTCCCTGGATCGGATCGGGTCAGCTTGGAAAGGGGAAAAGCCTCAGTAGATGTCGAAGCTGGGCCCAAGTCCAGCTCTGAGTCTGGAGGTGCTGGGAGAGGCTGGGAATGAGGTTTCTTTTGGGTGGTGGGTTGCATGGTGGGGCCTGGTCCCCCTTGTCCAACAGTCACGAAGACGAGATGATGTGAGGTTGTGGTATTGAGCACTTACTCTGTGCAGAGCACTGTAATAAGCTCTTGGGAAAGTACAACAGAATAAGAATAATAATAATAATTGTATTTTTTTAGTGCTTATTATGTGTCAGGCACTGCACTACACACAGGGGTGGATATGGGCAAATCGGGTTGGACACAGTCCTTGTCCCACATGGGGCTCACAGTCTTAATCTCCATTTTACAGATGAGGGAACTGAGGCATAGAGAAATTAAGTAATTTGCCCAAGGTTATACAGCAGACAAATGGCACTTAGTGGACATGTTCCCTACCCATAAAGAGCTTAGAGTCTAGGGATGTTGGTAATGTCAGTAATGTTCCCGCAGAGGTGACAAAATTTCCAAGGCAAGAGGCATTCATTCAAGCTGAAGGCTAGAATCCCAAGCCAGGATCCAAAAAAACCACTTTACCCATGGCCTAGGGGAAAGGATTTGGAAGACCTCGGTTCTAGTTCCAGCTCCACCATTTGCCTTCTGTGTGACCTCTTCTGTGCCTCAATTGCCTTATCTGTAAAATGGGGTTTAAATGCCTGATCTCCCTCCTTCTTAGGCTAGATGTAAGCTCACCTCTACACTGTAAGCTTGTTGTGGGCAAGGAATGAGTCTACCAACTCTGTCATATTGTACTTTCCCGAGGTCTTAGAACAGTGCTCTGCACACAGTAAGTGCTCAATAAATGACTCACTGATTGTTCTAATTCCAGCTCTGCCACTTGCCTGCTGTGTGACCTTGGGTGAATCATTTCTCTGGGCTTGGTTTCTTCATCTGTAATACCTGGAGATTGCTTCCCCACAGACTGTGTCAGGGGGACTATGTCTGACGTGATTATCTTGTAGCTCCTCCAAATACTCAACTGATAATAATAATAATAATAATGATTATATTTGTTAAGTGCTTACTGTGTGTCAAGCACTATACTAAGTGCTGGGATGGATGCAAGCCATTCAGGTTGGACACAGTCCCTGTCCCGCATGGGGCTTACGGTCTCAATCCCCATTTTGCAGATGAGGGAACTGAGGCACAGAGAAGTGAAGTGACTTGCCCAGGGTCACACAGCAGACATGGAGGGGACCGGAGTTGGAATCCATGACCTTCTGACTCCCAGGCCCATGCTCTATCCACAGTGCCATGCTGCAACTAATCATTAGACTGTGAGCCCGTTGTGAGCAAGGATTGTCTCTATTTGTTGCTGAATTGTGCTTTCCAAGCATTTAGTACAGTGCTCTGCACACAATAAGCGCTCTATAAATACGAATGAATGAATGAATGATTAGATCGCGAGTCTAGAGAAACAGTATAGTTTGATAGAGAGATCACGGGCCTGGGAGTCGGAGAACCCGGGTCCTAATCTGAGCTCTGCCAAATGCTTGCTGGGTGATCTTGGGCAAGTCACTTAAGTTCTCTGTGCCTCAGTTTCCTCAGCTGTAAAATGGGGATTCAATATAAAATGGGGATTCAATACCTGTTCTCCCTCCTACTTAGACTGTGAGCCCTGTGCGGGACAGGGACTGTGTCTGACCTAATTATCTTGCACCTACCCAGTGGTTGCCATCTCTTTTCATTATTGTTATTATTATTCTTTTATTATATTTGTTAGGTGCTTACTATCTGTAGATACTGGGGTAGATTCGAATTAATCAGGTCAGACTCATCCCAGTAAGCACTTAATAGATTCCATCGTTATTATTAAGCATTTAGAGGCCATCCTCATTGGAAGTTATGCTCAGAGGCAGGGGGATGAACCATATGACCTCTGACTGGGCCTATAGCTGTAGGAGTGAGCGTTTTGTAGAAGCTTCACTTGGGGGCTGCTCCAGGAGAGAGGGTGGAGGAGGAAGCAGAAACACTGTGGGGTCTTACCTGTGTTACTTACCTGACCTGCAATACCTGCCTTACCTGTGAGGCTTAGTGGAAAGAGCCTAGGTTTGGGAGTCAGAGGTCGTGGGTTCTAATCCTGGCTCTGCCACTTGTCAGCTGTGTGACCTTGGGCAAGTCACTTAACTTCTCTGGGCCTCAGTTACCTCATCTGGAAAATGGGGATGAAGACTGTAAGCCCCACATGGGACAACCTGATTACCTTGTACCTGCCCCAGCACTTAGAACAGTGCTTGGTACATAGTAAGCACTTAAATACAAACATTATTATTAGTAGTTGTATTTCCTGTGTTGCCTGTCTTACCGTTGTTATCTGACTTACTTGAATTACCTGTAATCAATCAATCCGTCAGTCATATTTATTGAGCACTTACTATCTGCCTTACCTGCCTTACCCATGAGTTATTGCCTTACTTGTATTAACTTTGTCACCTGCCTTATCTGCATTACCTACCTCGCCTGTGCTACCTGAGAGACCTATGTTTCCTGACTGACTTGCATTAGCTCTCTTCCCAATTCTCCCTGTTTCACGTATGTGCTGGGGCCAATTCTCACTGGGAATTCACGTTAGAAGTCCATTTCTGTTGATCATCTGCAATTCCAGGCAGCTGGTCCCACAGCTGCAAAGCCTCCCTGCTACTTTCTGGACATCCTTCCTGTACTCGCCCTTGACTTCCAGCTGGAGCTCAGTTATTGCTGCTCAAAAAGATGTTTTCACTGAACAATTGGATAATAGCAGTAGTACTGGTATTTGTTAAGCACTTACTATGTGCCAAGCACTGTTCTAAGCACTGGGGTAGATAGAAGGTAATCAGGAGGTCCCACATAGGGCTCACAGTCTTCACCCCCATTTTACAGATGAGGTAACTGAGGCACAGAGAAGTTAAGCGACTTTCCCAAGGTCACACAGCCAACAAGCAGCAGAACTGGGATTAGAACCCATGACCTCTGACTCCTAAGCCTGTGCTCTTTCCACTGAGCCCCGCTGCTTCTGCTAGTAGAAGTAACAGTGTTTATTACTGTTTATTATCGGAGAAGCAGCGTGGCTCAGTGGAAAGAGCACGGGCTTTGGAGTCAGGGCTCATGAGTTCGAATCCCAGCTCTGCCACTTGTCGGCTGTGTGACTGTGGGCAAGTCACTTCACTTCTCTGCGCCTCAGTTCCCTCATCTGTAAAATGAGGATGAAGACTGTGAGCCCCACGTGGGACAACCTGATTCCCCTATGTCTACCCCAGCGCTTAGAACAGTGCTCGGCACATAGTAAGCGCTTAACAAATACCAACATTATTATTATTAAGCACTTATTATGTTCAGAGTGCTGTCCTAAGAGCTGGGAAAGAGTTCACAGGTGGAAATTAGACACAGACTCCGTCCCTGAAGGGGTTCGCAATTTATAAAGGACATTATTATTATTAAATGCTGTCGAGCCATTTCCGATTCATAGCGAAGCCATGGAGACACTTTCTCCAGAACGTCCTGTTCCCTGCCATAATCTGCAACCTTTTTAATGGTTCTTCCATTATCGTTATTATGGTGTCTATCCATCTAGCTGGTGGTCTATGTTTTCCCTGGACTTTTCCTAGCATTAGTGTCTTCTCCAGAAAATCAGTCCTCCTGATTATGTGTCCAAAATATGCTAATCTAAGTCGAGTCATTTGGCCTTCCAAAGACCACTTTGGTTTAATGTGCTCCAAAATCCATTTGTTTCGCGGCAGACCATGGTATTCACAAAGGCCTTCTCCAACACCACATTTCAAAAGAATCGATATTCTTTCAACCCTGTCTTTTCACTGTCCGGCTTTCAGATCCATGTTGTTGTTATTGTCTTATGCTGTCGAGTCGTGTCTGACCCATAGCGATGCCATGGACACATCTCTCCCAGAATGCCCCACCTCTATTTACAATCATTCTGGTAGCGTGTCCACAGATTTTCTTGGTAAAATTACGGAAGTGATGTACCACTTCCTCCTTCCAAGCAGTTAAACTGAGTCTCCGCCTTTGACTTTCTCCCATTCCACTGCTGCCCAGCACAGGTGAGTTTTGACTTGTAGCAGATGGCCTTCCACTCGCTAGCCACTGCCCCAGCTGGGAATGGAACGGGTAGGCCTCTGCTTGACTCTTCCTCCCGTAGCCAAGACTGGTAGAGTCCTAGAAACCCTCCAGGTGCACCCCTGAGAGGTGTTCGGATCCATACCGAAAGCTAAAAGGTACGTTCTTCTCTCCCTATTTATTTTACTGCCTGTCTCCTCCGCTAGACCCTGAGCTCCTCGAGGGCAGGAATTTGGCCTACTTTATTGGACTCTCCCAAGTGCTTAGTCTCGGTAGTAGTATTTATTAAGTACCTACTAATTACGGTACTGTTTAAGTGGTTCCTATGAGCCAAGCACTGAGGTAAGTGCTGGGGTAGAGTCATTCATTCATTCAATTGTATTTATTGAGTGCTTACTGTGATCGTAGCACTGTACTAAGTGCTTGGGAGAATAGATTATAACAATAAAAAGACACATTTTCCACCCACAATGAGTTTATGGTCTAGAGGGGAAGACATGCATGAATATAAATAAATAAATTCCAGATTATGGACATAAGTGCTGTGGGGCTGGGACAGGGGATGAATAATAATAATGTTGGTATTTGTTAAGCGCTTACTATGTGCCGAGCACTGTTCTAAGCGCTGGGGTAGATACAAGGTAATTAGGTTGTCCCACATGAGGCTCACAGTCTTAATCCCCAATTTACAGATGAGGGAACTGAGGCACCGAGAAGTTAAGTGACTTGCCCAAAGTCACACAGCTGACAAGTGGCGGAGCCGGGATTAGAACCCCTGACCTCTGACTCCTAAGCCCGTGCTCTTTCCACTAAGCCACGCTGCGGAAGCTAGTTAGGGTGACCCCAAGGGAGAGGGAGAAGAGGAAAAGAGGGCTTAGTCAGGGAAGACCTCTTGGAGGAGATACAAGATAATCAGTAGTCTATACTGAGCACATATCCTGTGCACAGCACTATTCTAAGCACTTGGGAGGATACAAAATAGCAAAGTTGGTAGACACACTCCTTGCCCTCAAGGAGCTTACAGGTTGGACATAGTTCCTGTTCCACATGGGGCTCACAGTCTAAGTAGGAGGGAATAAGATTTAATTCCCATTTTATGGATGAGGAAACTGAGGCACAGAGAAGAGAAATGACATGCCCGGGGTCCCACAGAAGACTTGTGGAGGAGGCCTGTGCTCTTTCCATTAAGCCACACTACTTCTCTATGCTCCTCAAGGGCAGAGACTATATGCAAAGTCCTGGATTGGATCATGTATGTGTCTGACTTTCTAGGTGTGTATGAATGTATATATATCTATATTTACATATATAGGTAACTTTGTATACAGGCAATCAATCAGTGTGTATGAATGCATATATATCTATATTTACATATATAGGTAACTTTGTATATAGGCAAGGGAGTGGTATTTATTGAGTGCTGATTGGATGCAAAGCACTGTACCGAGTGCTTGGGAAAGTATAATACAATAGAGTTAGAAAAGCAATGTGGCCTAGTGGATACAGCATGGACCTGGGAGTTAGGAGAACTTAGGTTCTAATCCTCAATTCACCACTCGTCTACCATGTGACCTTGGCCAAGCCAATTAACTTCCCTATGCCTCAGTTACCTCAGCTGCAAAATGGGGATTGAGTGTGAGCCCCATGTGGGACAGGGACTGTGTCTAATCTCGTTAGCTTGTATCTATCCCAGCTCTTAGTACAGTGCCTGGCACAGAGTAAGCACTTAATAAATGCCATTAAAAGCAAAAACAAATTTAAAAAATAGAGTTGGTAGACACATTCCCTGCCCAAAGGAAGTTTGCAGTATACATTTCTGTGTATATGTGTGTGGCTGTGGGAAAGCTATTAATGTGTGTGTGTGTGTGTGTTTGTGAAGATGGCAATAAATTCTTTGTACAACTGACGATAAGGGAATCTTTTCCTTAAAGCCAAGTTAAAAACCTGCCACTTGCTTTTCATTATCATGTTTTTTTCCCAAGCAGGGGAGACGCAGGGACTTTCAGCAAGAATAAACTCAGATTTATGTTCCCATCAAAAGGATCCTTAAACTTCCTCAGCGTTTCAAACGTATACACATTTTAGCTTGAAAAACGAGCAGGTCTGTCTAGAGGAAAAGGCCCAACCACAACCCCGAGACTCATCTTCTCCTGGAGAGCCCCCGGCAGTCATTCCAGCTGGGCCGGGGAGTGGGAAAAGTCAGCCGGATGGGGCCCTCCAGCTGTCTCTGGTTCTTGATCGATTGGATAGTCCAGATCGGATTAGGGGGGAGAGATGAGTGGAGGAGAAGGGCTGGGGGAGTTGGCGGGCGGGGGACGATGAGGCTTTGATGCAGGGCTTTCACCCACGGAACTCATCCTTTACTCCAAAGTGGAGCCTGCTGATAACCGGCGAAGAATGAGCCGAGCGGGAGGGCTGTCTGTCAGCTGCTTACAGAACGAGAGACTGAGGGAAAGTGGCCTTGAGAGAAGCTCCCACCCCCACCCCAACTTGCCTGGGTTCTGCCTAGTGCCCACCATAATGATAAAATGATCATTGTTAAGGACTTACTGTGTGCCAAGCACTAGGGTAGATACCAGATCATCAGGTCGGATCCAGTCCCTATCCCATGTGGGGCTCGTGATCTAAGGAAGATAATAATGTTGGTATTTGTTAAGCGCTTACTATGTGCAGAGCACTGTTCTTAGCGCTGGGGTAGATACAGGGGAATCAGCTTGTCCCATGTGAGGCTCACAGTTAATCCCCATTTTACAGTTGAGGTAACTGAGGCACAGAGAAGTGAAGTGACTTGCCCACAGTCACACAGCTGACAAGTGGCAGAGCCAGGAGTCGAACTCATGACCTCTGACTCCGAAGCCCTGGCTCTTTCCACTGAGCCACGCTGAAGATGGAGAACAAGTTATAAATCCCCATTTTACAGATGAGGAAACTGACGCCCAGAGAAGGTAAGTGATTTGCCCCAGCTCCCACAGCAGGCAAGTGGTGGTGTGGGGATTAGAATCCAGGTTCTCTGGCCCCCAGGCCTGGGCTCTTTCCACTGGACCATGGTGCCATCCTCGTAGCCCGAGAGGGGCCTGCCCCCATCTTGAGGGAAGGTGGGGTGGCAGGGCTGAGTCACATAAAAATGGCACCTGTCACTTCTGGGGCAGAGGATGGAAGGGGACATTAAGCTCCCTGTGGGCAGGGATCAAGTCTACCGACTCCACTGAATTGTGTTCTCCCAAACACTTCTTATAGTGCTCTCCACATAGAAAGTGTGCAATAAATAGTACTGATTGAGTAAATGAAGTTGACAAAAGAGGCAGGAAGCAGCATGGCCTAATGGAAAGAGCAGAGGTTTAGGAGTTCGAGGATCTGGGTTCTGATCTCCGGTCTGCCACTTATCTGCTGTGTGACCTTGAGCAAGTCACTTAGAGATCCTGGAGGAGAGTGGAGAGTTGCCTCTGGAGGATCTTCGCTTTCCTCAAAGATACCTTCCTAGACTTAAGTGGGTTAGAGAGCAAGAATCATAAAATGAGGGTGGGGAAATAGTAAGAAGAGGAGGCAGGGGCGATATGGTAGGGAGGGGGATAAAGGCTGAACCACTGTTCCCAAATCTCTGGAGGATTTTTGAAGCAGCTCAGAGGAGGTGAGAGCCGGGAGGGACAGCTATCTGCCCTAGTAAAATATCATCTCCTCCAGGAAGCCTTCCCTGACTAATCTCTCATCTCCTCTCCCTCTTCTGCGTCATATGCACATGCACTTAAATCCTCCCCATCATAAAAAAAATTGGTATTTAAGTGCTTACCATGTACAGAGCACTGTTCTAAGCACTGGGGTAGATACAGGGTAATCAAGTTGTCCCACATGAGGCTCACAGTCTTAATCCCCATTTTACAGATGAGGTAACAGGCACAGAGAAGTTAAGTGACTTGCCCACAGCCACACAGCTGACAAGCGACAGAGCAGGAATTCAAACCCATGACCTCTGACTCCCAAGCCTGTGCTCTTTCCACTGAGCCACGCTGCTTCCTTTGGTATTCACCCTGTCCCCAGTAATTATAATTGTGATATTTGTTAAGTGCTTACGGTGTGTCAAGCATGTTCTAAGCACTGGGGAAGACACAAGAAAGTTGAGTCAGAAACAGTCCTTATCCCACACAGGGCTCACAATCCAAGTTGGAAGGAGAACAGATATTGAATCGCCATTTTACAGATGAGGTAACTGAAACACAGAGAAATTAAGTGACTTGTCCAAGGTCACACAGCCACACTGTTGGCAAGGGTTGTGTCTACTAAGTCTGTTATATTGTACTCTCCCAAGAGCTTAGCATGGTGCTCTGCACAGAGCACGCACTCAAACTGATTATAGATATATATATATATATATATCTTCTACAACACTTACATAAGTATCTTTGTGTTGCCTCCCCTTCCTATCAATCAATGGTATTTGTTGAGCACCTCCTCTGTGCAGAGCACTGTACTCTGTCCCTGATCTCAAGGAGCTAACCATCTGTAATTTATTTTAATGTCTGGGTCCCCAACTAGGTATTGAATCCCCATTTTACAGATGAGGTAACTGAAACACAGAGAAATTAAGTGACTTGTCCAAGGTCATACAGCCACACTGTTGGCAAGGGTTGTGTCTACTAAGTCTGTTATATTGTACTCTCCTAAGCGCTTAGCATGGTGCTCTGCACAGAGTACACACTCAAATTGATTATATATAATCAATTTGATTATCAATCAATCAATGGTATTTGTTGAGCACCTCCTCTGTGCAGAGCACTGTACTCTGTTCCTGACCTCAAGGAGCTAACCATCTGTAATTTATTTTAATTTCTGGGTCTCCAACTAGACTGTAAAATCCTTGAGGGCAGGGATCTTGTCTCCCTACTGTTGTATTTTCACAAGTACTTAATAGAGCGCTCTGCATTCTGAAAGCACTCAATAAATAGCAATGACTGATTATTGACTGCTAGTGGCTGGGCGTGGGGTTGGGGCTGCCTAGGTTGAGCTCAGAGGTCCTGGGGGGTAAGAAGGAGGTTGATATTTTGGGGGTGGCTTTTGGAGCAGGAGAGGAGAGAGCCAACAGCAGTGAGAAGTGGTGGTGAGTTGAGGGGAATTTTGCTCTTTCCTCCCCAGACCAGCTTACTTTTTAGGGGGCTGGAGGCTTGCCTGGAGCCTGTTTCACCCCTCGAAGATGTCTCAGCCTTAACCTGAGAGTGTGGGTAGGGAGGGGGAGAGGGGCAGTGGGGAGGGGTAGAACGGGGCAGCCACCTTGAGGGGTTTTAAATCCGAAGTTCAAATCAGCCCCACTCTTTCCGTCCCCTCTCCCGCCCTTCCCTGCCGGGTCTCTCAGTCTCTCTCACCTCCTCCCTTTCTCTCCAGAGACTCAGTGACTCATTATCCTTAACAAGCTTCTCCCTGGGGGGACAGGCTCCCTCAGTCATGGTCAGCCAGCGAACAGGCTATGGGGGCCTGTGGAGGCCGAGTGTGCCCTGGGCGACCCTCAGGGCAAGGTGAGAAATCCTCCCCAAACCTGTGCCCGTAGTCTCCGTGGCCCTAGCGATTAGCTCATTAGCTGACTGATATTGCAGGATTTCCAGCTGTTACTTTTTCTCAAGTCAGCCAAAAGAGGCCAAGAAGTATCAGGATGGGCCTTTGCAGGCAGGTTTTATCTATGGGATCGTGTCCTCTAATAATAATGTTGGTATTTGTTAAGCGCTTACTATGTGCAGAGCACTGTTCTAAGCGCTGGGGTATTCAGGGTAATCGGGTTGTATACCCCATGGGTTCCAAGAAGGAGGCCAAGAAGTATCAGGATGGGCCTTTGCAGGCAGTTTTATCTATGGGATTGCATCCTCTAGTAATAATGTTGGTATTTGTTAAGCACTTACTATGTGCAGAGCACTGTTCTGAGCATTGGGGTATACAGGGTAATCAGGTTGTCCCACTTGAGGCTCACAGTCTTAATCCCCATTTTACATATGAGGTAACTGGGAGCCCCTCTGATTGACAGGTGCCGCCCAAGGGTGCTGGTAGCTCCCTTCTCCCTCCCCTGCCTGGACAGGGAGGTCAACTTTGATTTCCCCACCAGGGCTGCAGTGGAAAATGCTCCCTGTCAGTCGGACAGACACATAATCGGACAGACACAGGTGGATTTTCAGGTTCTCGAGGTGGGCTCACTGGTAAGACCAGGGATCCCACAAGGGGCTCTGTCTGTAAGCACACAATCACCACTAATATTCCATCTGCCCCCTGCGGTCCAGTTCCAAACTGGAATTTCCTCCAGGAAAATCCTTAATAATGACAGTAACAACAACATCAATAATAATAATAATAATGGTATTTGGTAAACACTATGTGCCAAGCACTGTTCCAAGCGCTGAGATAGATACAAGGTAATCAGGTTGTCCCACATGGGACTCACAGTCTTAATCCCCATTTCCCAGATGAGGTAACCGAGTCATAGAGAAGTTAAGTCATACAGCAGACAAGTGGCAGAGGCGGGATTAGAACCCATGTCCTCTGACTCCCAAGGCCATGCTCTTCCACTAAAACCAAGCTCCTTCTCAATAATAATATTTGTTAAGTACTTACCATGTGTAAAGTTGTGGGCAGGGAACAGGCCTGTTTATTGTTATATTGTACTCTTCCAAGCAGTTAGTACATTGCTCTGCACTCAGTAAGTGCTCAATAAGTAAAGATTGAATGAAAGCACTATAAGTTAATCAGGTTGGACGCAGTCCCAGCCTCGTGTGGGGAATCACAGTCTAAGATGGAGGGGAAACAGGTATTGAATCCCCATTTTATAGATGAGAAAGCTGAGGCACAGAAAAATTGTGACTTATCCAAGGGCACACAGAAAGCCAGTGGTAGAACCAGGATTAGAACCCAGGTCCTCTGGCTCCCAGGCTCGTGTTCCTTCCACTAGACCACACTGCTCTTTAGAAAAATACAATGTGAGCTTTGTCTTGAATTGCCCCTGTTTCACACACAACCTCCCAAGGAGGGTTACCTGTGGGAGCCCTTTTTTTTAAAGTACCTGGCTCCCACTAGGGACAAAGTTCTGGGATCCGGATTTATTCATATTAATGTCTGTCTCCCCCTCTAGACTGTAAACTCATCACTCACAGGGAGCATGTCTGCTAATTCTCTTCCACTCTCCCAAGTGCTTAGTATAGTACTCTGCACATAGTAAGCGCTCGATAAATACCATTGATTGATCAGGACAGGGAGAATAATAATAACAATGATTATAATAATAATGATGATATTTTGTTAAGCGCTTACTATGTGCCAAGCATTGTCCTAAGCACTGGGGTAGATATGAGGCAAGCAGGTTGTTCTACATGGGGTTCACAGTCATAATCCCCATTTTACAGATGAGGTAACTGAGGAACAGAGAAATTAAGTGACTTGCCCAAAGCCACACAGTTGACAAGTGGCAGAGCGGGGATTAGAACCCAAGACCTCTGACTCCCAAGCTCGGGCTCTTTCAACTAAGCCATGCTGCTTATGAGGGACGAATATTCATTCAATCATATTTATTGTGCGCTTACTGTGTGCAGAGCAATGTACTAAGCGGTTGGGAAAGTACATTACAACAATAAACAGTGACATTCCCTGCCCACAACGAGCTCACAGTACCCCGTACAGCCTCCATTTTGGTGCCTACCAAGACGTGTGGGCTTCTTGCTCCCTTAGCAAAAATAAAACTGCTCATACTCTCTATTCCAGGAAGTCCTGGCTTGGAACAAATGGCCCGAGTCAAAACTATTTACAAATATGAATAAATTGAGACATTTGTCAGACTACGAGACGCCTTAATTAGCGCCCGCTAGTAACATTCCAGCGGAGTTTGGGATGCATTTGTCCCGCTTGGGTCTCTCTGTTGCCTTCAGAGGTAAGAATATCTGTGGAGGGGATCGGGTCTCGAGGCTGGCGTCCCTGGGGTACCCCCAGAAGGCACAGCCGTGGTGGGCTGGTACTGGGCCTCCCCTCGCCAGGGAAGAGAGGACCTCTCTGAGGGGAGACCCTTTTGTGGGGTGGATCAAAGCGGGCCCCCTCGGCTGTGGCCGGCGGGCTGCTGCAGGCTGGTGGCCTCGGGGAGCGGCCTCCTTCCCCTGGGAGTCCCGGAGGCCTGCACTTTTCCTGCCATCTCCTCCTCATCTCCTGTTCCCCCGGGCTCCTGAGCGGAGCTGGCAGAAGTGACAGTTCACTTACAGCCCAGAAGCCTGTCACTCGGAGATCAGCATTTTAACCACCCCCTGCCCCAAGGGGGAAAAAAGACCTTAATTTACTCTCCCCAATCGACTTGATGGCTCTCCAAGTGACAGGCCGTCTCTAGGGGAGCAGGGCCGGCCTCAGGTTCCAGGGGACTTTCTGCACATCCCACTGCGGCCAGTTGGCTGCTAGAGGAAGCGAGTGGAGGCTCTGGGGGACGGGGCCTCCTCCGCAGCGGTCTCCAGGGCCAGGTCCCAGGGGTTCTGTGGAGTCTTCTAACTAGTATCTGTGAAGAGAAGGCAGCAGTATTGCCTAGTGGATAGAGCACAAGCTCGGAGGTTAGAAGGTCTTGGGTTAGTCAGTCAATCAATAAGTCAACCGTATTTATTGAGCACTTACTGCATGCCAAACACTTGTACTAAGCCCTTGGGAGAGTACAACATGACAATAAACAGACACGTTCCCTGCCCACAATGAACTTTCAGCCTAATCCCGACTCGGCCACTTGTCTGTTGTGTGGCCTTGGGCAAATTGCTTCACTTTTCTGGGCCTCAGTTCCCTCTTCTGCAAAATGGGGATTAAGACTGTGAGGTTTCTGTGGGACAGGGATGATGTCCAACCTGATTAACTTGTATCTCCCCCAGTGTTTAGTACAGTACCTGGCACATAGTAAGCCGTTATCAAATACCACAGTGATTATTAGAAGGTGCCCCCCGCCCCACCCCTCCTCTCACCACAAATTGCCTGAAGGCAGGGGAATGGACAAGAAGACATCTGGGGACTGATTTCCCCTAAATGGACCAAATCCCCAACCTTCCCTTACCCTCAACCTTAAACCAGGGCAGTGCAGGTAATAATGATGATGATGGTATTTGTTAAGCACTTACTATGTGCCAGACACTTTATAAGCAAACTGTACTTCCCAAGGGCTTAGTACAGTGCTCTGCACACAGTAAGTGCTCAATAAATATGATCGAATAAGCGCTGGGGTGGATACAAGCAAATCGGGTTGGACTCAGTCCCTGGCTCATGTGGGGCTCACAGTCTCAATCTCCATTTTACAGATGAGGTAACTGAAGCCCAGAGAAGCGAAGTGACTTGCCCAAGGTCACACAGCAGACAAGTGGCAGAGTGGGGATTAGAACCCATGACCTTCTGACTCCCAGGCCCGAGCTCTATCTACTACACCATGCTGCTTTTCACGGGTATGTGTGATCCAGACAAGTCCACGCCCCCCACCCCCAATCCCTTTGGGTCCAGCGGGGCACTGGATGGTGACTTTTAACCTCTGGCAAGCAGACACTGATCGGTGCCGTCGGCTCTAATAGCTCCCCAGGTGTGTTCCCGAGCACGGCAGGTGGAACGTAAAAATCCCTTTATTATTGCCGTTCCACTTTTATATACCCATCAAGCCTTCATCTTTAATCTCCTCCATCACAATAGCTGATCATTTTTAACATTTGACATTGATAGAGTGCCCGCGGCTATTATTCTGACATACTATAAAACATTACACCCATTTGCAATAGAAAAGGCCAAGAATCAATACTCGGCCCCCTGATTCCACGGGATCCGTAAATCACGGCCGCCAACACATTGTTTTAACTGGAAGCCCCTTCAGAACCAATCAGGGTCTCGGCTCACCCCGTGCCAGTCCCACACCCGCCCAGCCTGGGGGGGTCCTGGGTTGCCCCCTCCCCAACCAAGATGGGATACTTCAGGGACAAAGGCCCGTTCTGTGCCCAGGGCAGAGAGATTGCCGTGACCCTCATGAGGGAGCTCTGCTGTGTGACCTTGGGCAAGTCACTTTGCTTCCCTGTGCCTCAATTCCCACATCTGCAAAACGGAGATTCAATATCTCTTCTCTCTCCTACTTACTCTGGGAGCCCCATGTGGCACCTGATTATCCTGTATCTACCCCAGCGCTCAGTACAGTGCTTGGCAAATAGTAAGCACTTAACAATAATAATCATAAAAATGAAAAATTAGAAGGAGCGTGGCTTAGTGGAAAGGGCACGGGCTTGGGAGTCAGAGGTCATGGGTTCTAATCGCCGCTCTGCCACTTGTCAGCTGTGTGACTTTGGACAAGTCACTTCACCTCTCTGTGCCTCAGTTACCTCATCTGTAAAATGGGGATTAAGACTGCGAGCCCCACGTGGGACAACCTGACAACCTTGTATCTACCCCAGGACTTAGAACAGTGTTTGGCATATAGTAAGTGCTTAACAAATACCACAATTATTATTAAGTGCTTACTATGTGCCAGGCACTGTACTAAGTGCGGGAGTAGACAAGCAAACTGTGTTGGGCACAGTCCCTGTCCCACTTGGGGCTCACAGTCTCAGTCCTTATTTTACTGATGAGGTTACTGGGGCCCAGAGAAGTGAAGTGACTTACCCAAGGTCACACAGCAGACAAGTGGCAGAGCTGGGTTTAGAACCTATAACCTTCTGACTCTCAGGCCTCTGCTCTATCCACGTTGCCAAATACCACAATTGTAATTATTACTAATAGTATTACTACTAATACTAATAGCGTTGGTTCAGTTCTCACTGCGAACCAAGCACTGGGCTACATACAAAGTTATCATGTGAGACACACTCCCTGTCCCAACTGGGCTCACGATAGGAGGGAGAAGAGAAGCAGTGTGGCTCAGTGGAAAGAGCCCGGGCTTGGGAACCAAAGGTCATGGGTTCTAATCCTGGCTCAGCCACTTGTCAGCTGTGTGACTGTGGGCAAGCCACTTCTCTTCTCTGTGCCTCAGTTACCTTATCTGTAAAATGGGGATTAACTGTGAGTCTCACGTGGGACAACCTGATTACCCTGTATCTCCCCCAGCACTTAGAACAGTGCTCGGCACATAGTAAGAGCTTAACAAATACCAACATTATTATTATATTAAATCCCCATTTTAGAGATGAGGTAACTGAGGTACAGTGAAGTGAGTGACTTGTCCAAGGTCACACAGCAGACAAGCGGCAGATTCGGGATTCATTCACTCAGTAGTATTTATTGAGCGCTTACTATGTGCAGAGCACTGTACTAAGCGCTTGGAATGTACAATTTGGCAACAGATAGTGATAATCCCTGCCCAATGTCGGGCTCACAGTCTAATCGGGGGAGACAGACAGCAGAGCAAAACAGAACAAAACAAAAACAAGAAGCAGCGAGGCTCAGTGGAAAGAGCCTGGGTTTTTGGAGTCAGAGGTCATGAGTTCGACTCCCGGCTCTGCCACTTGTCAGCTGTGTGACTGTGGGCAAGTCACTTAACTTCTCTGTGCCTCAGTTACCTCATCTGTAAAATGGGGATTACCTGTGAGCTTCCCGTGAGACGACCTGAAATTACCCTGTATCTCCCCCCAGCGCTTAGAACAGTGTTCCGCACATAGTAAGCGTTTAACGAATACCAACATTATTAAAAACAAGACAGCCTTATCATGATAAATAGAATCAAGGGGTTGTACACCTCATTGACAAAATAAATAGGGTAATAAAAAATATATACAAATGAGCACGGCACTGAGGGGAAGGGGGATTAGAACCCAAATCCTCGGATTCTCAGGTCCATGCTCTTTCCACTAGATCCTGCTGCTTCTCGGTCTCCTGTAGCCATTAGGCGGCCGGTTCCAGGGTGTGTCACCTCAGTCCAGTCCTCACTGGGTATAAGTGGGTGGTCATCCCCTCACACCCTCCTTCCCCCTCCCCACCCACCTCATTCCCTGGCTTCCAGATCACTGTCGCGCGCTCCCATCCCCATTGAGGGGGCCCATGCCTGCTCTCAAAACCCCCCAAGGCTCTGTTCCCTTGGATGATGGTCTTCAGTTAGCCTAGGGAGTCCTGGCCCCAGCGAGTCACAGGGGAGGTGGGAGCAGAGGCGGCCAGCTAAACCAAAGGGCCAGGAAACCGGCTACAGCCTTGGCCTATGGCCCAGTCTGACCTTTGACCCTGTCTCCTTACGGCCATGGCCACCGGAGCCCGATGGGATCCCGTGTGGCTGAGAGCCGAGCTTCGCTCTGGGCTCCCCCATCTGCTGGGGAGGAGGAGGGAGGCCCAGCAGGAGACAGCTGGTAGCACTCCCCCCCCGGGCTGGCAATTAGGGACGTTAAACCTGTCGCCTGGTTCATTGGCGGTGATGGATTGGGCCAGGAGAGCTGGGCACAGCTGGGCGGAGACTCTGTCCCGGGGACCAGCCCCTGCCCCCCCCAACACCTGTGTGAAAATCCCTCACCCAGGAAAGCCACCTGGTATCCAAAAAGGGGAACCACCTGACCCAGAAACCTCCCAACCCGAGCACCACCCAACCCTGGTACTGCCACTCCGAGCACCACTATTCCTGCCCCGAAATTTCTGGCCAATTCACAGTTTTGAGGGCACTATTCTGGTGACTTAGTGGGTATTCTTTCATTCATTCAATCATATTTATGGAGCACTTACTGGGTACAGAGCACTGTACTAAATGCTTGGGAGATTACAATATAGCAATAAATAGACACATTCCCTCCCCACAGTGAGTTTACAGTCTAGAGGGGGAGTCAGACATAAAGGAAAATAAATAAATTATAGATATGGCATAAGTGCCTTGGGGCTGGGAGGGGAGATGAATCAAGGGAGCAAGTCAGGGTGACGCAGAAGGGAGTGGGTGAAGAGGAAAAGAGGGCTTAGTCAGGGAAGACCTCTTGGAGGAGATGTGCATTCAATGAAGCTTTGAAGGTGGGGAGAGTTATTGTCTGTCGGATTTGAGGAAGGAGGTGTTCCAGGCAAGAGGCAGGATGTCGGGGAGGTGTTGGTGGAAGATAGACAAGATCTAGGGTGTCAGAGGACCTGGGTTCTAATCCCAGCTCCATCACCTGCCTGCTATGTTACCTTGGGCCTTAACTTCCTAAAGTCCCATAGAAAGCAGGTGGTGGAACCAGGATCACAATCCCTATCCCTCATAGGGTTCATAGTCTAAGTGGGGGAGAGAAGAGATATTGAATTAATTGTGGTTTTTGTTAAGCACTTACTATGTGCCAAGCAGTGGGCTCTAATCCCAGAAGGACCTGGATGCTAATTCCAGCTCGGCCATTTGTCTGCTGTGTGACCACGGGCAAGTCACTTTACTTCTCTGTCCCTAAATTCTCTCATTTGTAAAATAAGATTAAGACTGTGAGCTCTGTGTGGCACAGGGACTCTGTCCAATGCAATTAGCTTGTACCTACCCAGCGCTTAGAACAATGCCTGGCGCATAGTAAGCACTTAACAAATACCACAACTATTGTGGATAATGTTACAACAGTCCTTCTCAGGGACAGGCCACCACTGGCTTGTAGATCTTGTCTAAAGACTCAACTCCTGTCTGTGCTGGACTAACTAGTTCCTTGCCCGCTTGGAGGCAGGGGCCTGGACTGGGTGAACTCTTCCTTCCAGCTCTGGGTTTAAATTAGGTTTTGCTTACTATAATAATAACTATCATTATAATAATAATGATACCTATTATTGTAGAATAACTACTATTACAATAATAACTATTATTACAGAACAACTATTACTGTAAGCAAAGCCAAATTATTACTATTTTGGAGGGGGGAAATAATTAGCGCCGTTCTGTGTTGTGTCTTCCCAACTTGGCAGCTGGGAAAGAGGAACCAGCAATATGAGACAGGGGAAGACTCTTCTCTCCAACTGCTCTTTGGGAGGTGAGGTCACGTTGGGGCGATTCCCCCACCCCTGCCCCCACCCTCACTACGAGTTTCTTGTTTGGGTAGCTCTGGTCATCAAACCCAGGTTTTTCATTTCTAACCTCTCCCTTTGCTGCAAATTAATGAACTTCAGCCAAGTCCTCTGGAGGATGAGTGTGAGAAATTGTGTGAGTGAGCATGCGGGCGCAATTGTAGGGATTATTGAGCCTATGTTTTGTGCTGAGCAGTGTATGAAGCCTTGGGGTAAAGCCCAAATAACTGACTGCAGGCCTTGACCCACGAGGGACTCGCATTCTCGGTGGGGAAGCCCAGGCATTTAATAATAATTATGGTATTCGTTAAGTGTTTACTATGTGCCAGGCGCTGTATTAAGTGCTGGGATAGATACAAGCAAATCTGGTTGGACGCAGTCCAGAGAGAGAAAAGAGAAGTAAATTGCAGACCAGGCACAGATTGGGGAAGCCCTCTGAAAACGAAAGTCGTCAGCAAGGGATTAAGTTAGAACAGGCTCGCTCAGGGACCGGCCGCTCAGGAGATCTCGCCTAAAGACTCAGCTCCTATCTGTGCTGGACCAGCTAGTTCCTCGCTCGCCTGGAGGCGCTAGGAAAATAAAGATAGGACCCATATCTGGAGAGGAGGTAGGGGACTGTGATCTTCCCCTCTAGGTACAGTATTTTGTTCCATACCCCCTGCGGCATCCCCTAACTGTGAACATTTACAAAGGCTCCCACAGTTTCTGACCTCTGGCTTCTGCCAGGATGTGGTCACTGGGAGAACATCTCTCCCCCACCCCCAGGAGATTCACCGGGCCTTGGGTCTAGCAGGCAGAGGAAGGCTGTCTGTGCCCGAGATGACTTGGGTAGAGACTAGAGCATGAGCAGGCCTGGCAGTCACACTGGGGGCTTTTTTGTCTGCAGGTCCGCACAGCACGGGACCTGAAAGCCAGAGAGAGTGTGAGCTGGTGTGGCTGTGTGAAGGAGTGTGTGAGTGTGTATGTGGGTGTGTGTGAGGATGCAAGCTCGTGTGGGTGGGTGTGTGAGTGTGAGTGAATGTCTGAGCCTGAGTGGCTGGGGGCAGAAGTGGTAGGTCGGGGTAAAGGAGCTCCTCCCCCTCTCCCTTCCCATCCCCTCAGCATTGTACTCGTCTGCTCAACTGTATATATTTTCTTTACCCTATTTATTTTGTTAATGAATTGTACATCGCCTTGATTCTATTTAGTTGCCGTTGTTTTTACGAGATGTTCTTCCCCTTGGCTCTATTTATTGCCATTGTTCTTGTCTGTCCGTCTCCCCCGATTAGACTGTAAGCCCATCAAACGGCAGGGACTGTCTCTATCTGTTGCCCACTTGTTCATTCCAAGCGCTTAGTACAGTGCTCTGCACATAGTAAGCGCTCAATAAATACTATTGAATGAATGAATGAATAAAGGATCTGGCATCGCAGGGGGCACTGGAGTCACAGGGTCTCCCCACCCTCCAGACCCCTCCACCCGCACTGGCACCGGCCTTGGGCCGAAACCAATGATGAGGAATCAACCAAGCAGCTGCAGAGAGCGAAGTCAGAGGACCCGAGAACCAGCCTACCACCTCTGCTCCCAGTCTGGGGGAAGCCACACTGAACCCCGACTTGGCTGCCCCTCCCTCCAGTTCAGGAGGGACCTCAAATAACGATGGTATTTGTTAAGCGCTTACTGTGTGCCGAGCACGGTTCTAAGCGCTGGGGTAGATACAAGATAATCGGGTTGCACATAATCCCTTGTTCCACGTAGGGCTCACATTCTTAATCCCCATTTTTACAGATGAGGGAACCGAGGCACAGAGAAGTGAAGTGACTTGCTCAAGTTCACACAGCAGAAAAGTGACAGAGCCGGGATTAGAACCAATGACCTTGTGACTCCCAGGCCCGTGCTCTGTCCATACCCTCTACACCCTCTCTATGCTCTGCACCCTCCCTGTGCTCTGCACCCTCTCATGCTCTGTGCCCCCCCACCTTCCACGCTTCTATCTAACCTCCACTCTCTACGTCCCATGCCTTCTCTGTGTTTCATTCAATTATATTTATTCAACACTTACTGTGTGCAGAGCACTGTACCATTTGCTTGGGAAAGTGCAAGAATGGAGAAGCAGCATGGAGAAGTGGATAGAGCACGGGGCTGGGAATCAGAAGGTCATGGGTTCCAATTCCGGCTCCGCCACTTGTCTGCTATGTGACCTTGGGCAAGTCACTTCACTTCTCTGGGCCTCAGTTACCTCATCTGGAAAACAGGGATTAATGTTGGCATTTGTTAAGCGCTTACTATGTGCAGAACACTGTTCTAAGCACTGGGGTAGGTACAGGGTCATCAGGGTGTCCCACATGAGGCTCACAGTCTTAATCCCCGTTTTACAGATGAGGGAACTGAGGCCCAGAGAAGTGAAGTGACTTGCCCACAGTCACACAGCTGATGAGTGGCAGATCCGGGATTCGAACCCATGACCTCTGGCTCCCAAGCCCGAGCCACGCTGACTGAGCCCCACGTGGGACAGGGACTGTGTCCAACTTGTTCGTATACGCCTCAATGCTTAGTACAGTGCCTGGCACACAGTAAGCACTCCACAAATACCATAATTATTATTATTATTACAATATAACAATAAACAGACACATTCCCTGCCCACAAAGAGCTGTGCCCTCTCTACATTCCATGTTCTCTCTACGCTCCATGCCCTCTTTACGCCCCATGCCCTCTCTATGCCCCACACCCTCTCTATGCTCCATGCCCTCTCTATACACTCCATGCCCTTTCTATGCCCCACACCCTCTCTACGCTCTGTGCCCTTTCTATGCTCCATACCCTCCCAATGCTCTGTGCTCTTCTCTAAGCTCCCCGCTCTCTCGACACTCTGAAGCCCTGGGGATCAAAGCCCCTGGTGCCGGCACAGGGGAGAATAGTGAAAAAACATCCAATTGGGAAATGCTTTTCAAAGATCCGTCTTTCCCGTTCTTCCTTTCTTCTCCGCTTCCGCTGAGTCAGATTGTCTCCGGCAGGGACAGGGAAAGAGAGAGCGGGACGGGAGACTCAGGAACGCAGTCAGGGAGGCTGACAGAAAGATAGAGACAAAGACTCACAGAGAAAGAGACTGAAAGAGGCAGAGAGAAAAACAGAGAGAGTGGGGTTTTGAGTGAAATTTGCCAGCACGATTCTTTAATAATGTTATCCATCTTTCTGTCAAAATCATCCCATTAATGTGATGGGGGAGAGATTTAGCAAAGATGAATTAAGGCTTGAACACCCAGAAATGAGGGTAGAATACTTAAAAACAAAGTATTGGCCTAGGGGCTGGGGCAGGGGTTGAGGCAGGAGCTGCAGGTAGGGGTCACCAGGTTCTGGCTGACCTGCCCAATGGATGTGCGGAAGGTGAAGACCCTGGCTTTCCTTCCATGGTTTGCCTTTACCCCTTTCCAATATTCAGTCATTCATTCAATTGTATTTACTGAGTGCTTACTGGATGCAAAGCACTGTACTAAGCGCTTCCAGTTTCCATTAAAATGGGTCTAGGGTCCCCAGTCCATCCTCCTCTCCCCCCACCTCATGGGACAGAGAGCAGTGTACTCTGCAGGGCGGCAGAACCCCCCTTCCACACCCCCTCCCCGATTCCCCAGCCAACTCCTGGCTGAGTTGGGGAGGGGGCCTCAGGTCCGGATGGTGGTGGGGAAACCAAGATCAGGGTTTTGGGGTTGAGGGAAATCTGGTGCGGGGGATAGCCAGAGACAACTGGGCGTCTCAGCATAGAAAACCCCCAATTTTCTACCTCTTGCTGTTTCCTCCTAGGACACCCCCTTCCCTATTCCCCAGCGGGGCAGTGAGGCCGAAGGGCTGGATAGGGAAAGTTAGTGAAGGGGAGCGGCTTAGCCAAACCTTTAAGGAGCTTCCCCAGTTGGAGCAATAGCCCTCCCCTGGCACCAAGTCCCCAACCAACTGCCCCCTCTTCCACCTCACAGTCTGCTTCCTTTCCCTCTGGAGAGACTTCTCGCCATGGCAAGACAATTCAGTCTTCTCATTCCCCCTTCTTCTGCCCCTTCCCTCCCTCCCCCATCCCCGATGGGGGTGAATGGGTGGGGGTGGGGGGAATGTTGGGAAGTTGTGGAAAAGGGGTTGAGAATAGGGAGGGGGTGGGGAGAAGGCTCAGAAGAGCTGAGCAATAAGCCCCCTGCTGCAGGCACAATTCTTTGGAGGAGAGAGGAAGCGGTAGGGCCCCCTGCTGTGTTCAATTGGGCCTACTTTGGGACAATTGTGGATCGCTCCTGTCCCCTTCCAACCCCTCCCTCAGAAATGGGGGGAGGGGTGACCCAGCGAGCGATTCCTCCCCTCCAAGACACACGCACACACACATGCAGCTCAGTCGGTGCAGAGAAAGGTACACAGCAATATTGAACTTTACCTGCCACAGAATGGTCTGAGAAAGCATTCAATTATCTGCCTGCGCCTATAGAAACTGTTGGGGATTGCTTCCAGGAGCCTGTCAGAGGTTCTATGCACAACACACATTCATACTCACACACGTGCACGTACACGCATCGGCAGTCAGGAAAACACCAATTTATTCCCTTCCTTCTGAAAAAAATCAAAAGGCATAAACTCTGCCCTGATATCAATCCCTCTCTCTGGCTTTGTTCATCTCTCTCTCTGCCCCCCTGCCTCTGTCTGTCTGTCTGTCTGGTTCTCTCTTTTCTCCTTTCATTGCAGCTGGTACAAGACGGACCCATATGAACTGCAGCTTGGTTCTCTCTGGGGGAGAGTCTAGTTCAGAACTCGGAGCTGCTTGAGACTTGGTCACTCTCCTCCTTCCTCAGCCCCCAACTCTCCACCCTCCCCCTGCTAGTCCTGAGGCCCTGCTGGACATGCCCTCTCCAGGGGAAATAAGGGCTGAGGGCTGAGCTGACCCCTCAGTGTGGGAGGGGCCTGATCTTTTAGGAGCTGATGAGTGTGACTGGTCATCTCTTTCCTGGTCATTTCTAGACGGTGAGCTTGTTGTGGACAGGGAATGTGTTTGCTGTTGTATTTTACTCTCCTAAGATGTTAATGCAGTGCTTTGCACACAGTAAGCACTCAACAAATATGACTGATTGATTTCCTAGGAAACTCCTGGGTTTCAACTCCTCTTCCTTCTCCTTTTCTTCCTTCTCCTCCTCCTCCTTCTCCTTCTCTTCCTCCTTCTCCTCCATCTCCTCCTTTCTTCTCTTCCTCCTCCTTCTCCTTCTCTTCCTTTCTCCTCCTCCTTTTCCTCCTCCTCCTCCTCTGTCAATCAATCGATAATATTTATTGAGGGCTTACTATGTGCAGAGCACTGTACTAAATACTTGAAAGAGTTCAGTACGACAGAGTTGGTAGGCATATTCCCTGCCCACAACAAGCTTATATTTTAGAGGGGTAGGCAGAAATTCATATAAATAAATATTCCTCCTCGACCTCCTCCTTCACCCCAGGCCAGGCCTGATTACCCAGTGGAAACACTTCTTCACAGGGTGGATGCTGGGTGCATGCATGTATGAATGAATATAGAGATGAGAAGCAGTGTGATCTAGTGGTTAGAACACAGGCTTTGGAATCAGAAGGACCTGGGTTCGAATCCCTGCTCCATCACTTGTCTGTTGTGTGACCTTGGACAAGTCACTTCACTTCTTGGGGCCTCAGTTACCTCATCTGTAAAATGAGGATTAAGACTGTGAGTCTCATTCGTGGCTGACTTGATTAGCTTGAATTTACCCCACTGCTTGGAACAGTGCTTGACACTTAGTCAGTGCTTAACAAATACCAACATTATTATTACAGCTCTGTTTCAAGTGCTTGGGAGAGTACAGTACAACAGAATTAGCGGACACATTCCCTGACCATAATGAGTTTACTATGAGCTATCTACTCCTTTCTGTATCCCAGGTTGGCAGACAGGTCTCTCTGTCCCACAGCACTTAGGCCCCCCATAAGCCCAACAGCACTTATGTGCCCCACAGCCCTTCTGTCCATAACTGTAATTTATTTATATTAATTTGTCTCCCCCTCTAGACTCTAAACTCTCTGTGGCAGGGAATGTGTCTGTTTAAAGTTGTATTGTACTCTCCCAAGTGCTTAGTACAGTGCTCTGCACACTTTAAGCGCTCAATAAATACGATTGAATATGTATAAAAATGCCATGGTTGTCTCTCAGCTCTCTGCTCCTTTTTTAGATCCCGGTGTGCCAGGGTGGTTTGTCTGCATTGTAAGTGCCCTCTAGATTGTAAGCTGGTTGTGGGCAGGGAATATGTCAGTTAATTGTTATATTGTGCTCGCCCAAGTGCTTAATATAGTGCTCTCTCCATTCAGTAAATGCTTAATAAACATGATTGATTGATGGTTGTCTCCCAGCTCTCCATTTCTTTCTCGATTCAGGGCACCAGGCTGGTCTGCCTGCTGCAGCTGTCTCCCGGCTCCCTGCATCCGCTGAGTTTTCCCTTCACTGTGGCCATAAAGGGTTTCCTCTAGGCTCCTTGCTTTGTGTCATCCCATTTCAGCTCACCATCCAGCAGCTGTTGGCTTACGCTGCGAGCATCCCTTCTCCACCCCCGTCCCCGCAGAACAGCTCGATCAATCATATTTATTGAGCGCTTACTGTGTGCCGAGCACTGTCCTCAGCATTTGGGAGGCTGTAGTTGGTAGACACAATTAATCGATCAATCAAGCAGTGGTATCTGTTGAGTGCTTACTTTGTGCAGAGCACTGAACTCAGTGCTTGGGAGAGTACAACATAACAGAATTAGTGCACACATTTCAATCCTGACCACAAGGAGCTGACAGTCTAGTGGAGCTAGAGTTTACAGTCTCAATCCAGCCGTGTTGAGAGAAGAAGGGCTTCAATGCCGGGATATGGACCCTGCCCCAGAATCATCCCAGTGGACTCTCTCACGATGGGCTAAGCAGACCACGTGCTACTGCTGCTGTCAGAGACAGAGTCCTGGGCTGACCAGGCCATGGGGCTGACCCGCGGTCTGGACGGTAAACTCACTGTAGGCAGAGAACGCGTCTGTTATATTGTCATACTGTCCTTTCCCATGCACTTAGCACAGTGCTCTGCACACGGTAAGCTCTCAGTAGATACGATTGACTGATTGCTCAGCTCCGGGAGTACTAGGGATAGCACTTCCCCAGAGCAGGACAACCTACCAGGCAGGCTGGGCCATTTCTGAGTCCCACCATCAGCCTCTGCCTTGGGCTAAAGGAAGCCATGCTACCCCCAAATATCCCACACTGCCCAGTTAGGGGCATGGGGGGCAGTTGGAAAATCGAGAAAAAGCATGGCCTAGTGGATGGAGCGTGGGCCCGGGAGGAAGAAGGATCAGGGTTTTAATCCCAGCTGCACCGCATGTCTGCTGTGTGACCTGGGGCAAGTCACTTGACTTCTTCTGGGCCTCGTTTACTTCATCTGTAAAATGGGGATTAAGACTGTGAGCCCCAAGTGGGACGTGGACTGTGTCCAACCTGACTAGCTTGTATCTGGCTCAGCAGTTAGTACAGTGCCTGTCATATAGTAAGTGCTCAACATATACCATAAAAAAAATTGCCAAATTCCCAATCTGACTGGGAAGCAGAGACTTGGGAAGGGGCAATGCGGGATAGGACAGAGATGGTTTCCTCTCAGGGAAATACTTAGCTTGTAACTGGCTTCTGCACCATTTCATTTTCTTGGCGATATCATACAGTGTTCTGTGTGCACACCCCACGTAACACAATGATTTGGTACCCAGTGGGAAGAAGCAAATTTTCCCTTCCTCCAGCAAACTGGACTCTTGAAGCTGGGTGATCCTGAAGATTTGGGCCCCTAAACCCCTCCACTCCACCACCACAGAGGGGACTCCAAGTCATACTAGCTCCTCTGTGGTCCTGTCCCTGCCCCTGCCCAGCTTTTTGGAGGTCTGGTTGGAGCCAGAGAGATGGCCCTGGGGCCCCAGTGATCAGGATGGGGCAAACCAAGCCTAGCCTAGGAGAAAAACCCCTCACCTCCAAAACCACCCCACGCAACAACCAAGGGCCGCTTAGGAGAGTCCAGGGTGTTGGAGCCCGGTTGAATCACACGTCACAGGGAAACATTTTCGGTAATAATTCCTGGGGCCAATGAACCACAGGTTCAGGCAGATTTGATTTTGATCCCTGGCCCCTCTGTCTGCTAGGAACAGCTCTGGCCCCCCAAACCCCAGATCAAGGATAGAGCCCAAGAAGCCAACCCGTTAGATTGTGCGGTCCAGTTCAGGAGCCCCACATCTCCATTCTGAAGATCTGGCTAGATGTAAGCCACTCTGACCTCACTGCTTGGGCCTCCCGCTGGCCAGGGAATGCCCACTGGCTGTTCAGACTGCAGGACCAAAGAAGTCACTTCCAAGACCCAGAAGTGAGTTACTTGGTGGGGCAATCCCTGTGGGGTAGGGTTGGGAGAAGTAAGTCTTCCTCCAGAACAAGCACTGTGGCCTAATGGAAAGAGCACAGGCCTGGTAGTCAGATGTCCTGGGTTCTAATGTCTTTTGCCTGATGTGAGACCTTGGGCAAATCACTTACATTTTCTGGGCCTCAGATTTTCTCTTCTCCTACTCCCTTCTGTGTCACCCTGACTTGCTCCCTTCGTGGCTCAGTGGAAAGAGCACGGGCTTTGGAGTCAGGGCTCATGAGTTCGAATCCCAGCTCTGCCACTTGTCGGCTGTGTGACTGTGGGCAAGTCACTTAACTTCTCTGTGCCTCAGTTCCCTCATCTGTAAAATGGGGATTGAGACTGTGAGCCCCACGTGGGACAACCTGATTCCCCTATGTCTACCCCAGCGCTTAGAACAGTGCTCGGCGCATAGTAAGCACTTAACAAATACCAACATTATTATTTATTCATTCCCCTCCTGTCCAGCCCCATGGCACTTAGGTACGTATCTGTAATGTATTTATTGATTGATTTATTCATATTAATGTTTGTCTCCCCCTCTAGCCTATAAGCTCATTGTGGGCGGGGAATATGCCTGTTAATTGTTATATTGTACTCTTTCAAGCATTAATACAGTGCTTTGCACACAGTAAGCACTCAGAAAATACCACCGAATGAATGAATGAATCTGACAAATGGGGATCAAAAGCCATTCTCCCTCCTACTTAAGCCGAACCCCATGCGGAATAGACACTGGGTTTGATCTTGCTATCTTGTATCTAGCCCTGTGTTTAGCATAGTTTTGGCACATGGTAAACACTGAGCAAAACATATCACAATTAATTATTATCAGCACAAATAGGCCATCAGGACTCAGCCGTGAACACAAGCTCCCGAATGACCCTGGTTCAGCTCCGTAGCCTGTCCAGCCCCGAACACTAGCATCAGGACCCTCGGGGCTCCCGGGGTAGGGCGGGACAACGGGACGGGACTGTCTGCCGACCACCCACCTGCACACCCACCCTCACGGTTGGGGCCGGGACTAGCTAATACCCCAGGCCCTCTGATATTCATTCGTTCACTCACTCAATAGCGAATGTGTCTGTTTATTGTTGTGTCGTACTCTCCCAAGCGCTCAGTTCGGTCCTTTGCACTCAACGAGGGCTCAATAAACGTGATTGAATGAATGAATGAATTCACTGAGCACTTACTGTGTGCAAAGCACTGTACTAAGCCCTAGTAGCCCACCGGGCCTGTCTAACCATGCCTTAGATTTTGCCCGGTCTCTGTGTCGTTCTGTCCCGGCCCCTGCCTCTCAACTGTCCGGGTTTCTCCGGGGGTCTCTGGTGGTGGACCCAGAGAGGCCACCCCCCCTATGGAGCCGAAGGGCCTCGAACCTTCACCCTGCAGACCTTCCCCTCCCTAGAAAGCCCGTGCCCCCCGCCGGCCCCTCTTCCTCCTGGCATCCTCGGGGCCCGGTGAGCAGAGAGCAGAGTGGGCAACCCACTGCCACCCCTGAACCGGGCCCGGGTGGAAGGGGCGCGTCCCCTTTGACCCCCTCGCCCCCATCCCGGCTCCTGGGAGCCGTTTGCTCCCAGCTTCGTTCGTCTGTCTGCACGAGTCCTCGGGGCGGCCAGGCGGCGTCATTTAAAGGAGCCCCGCGGCTCGTACATTCGACACCCAGTTGTTCCCGGCGACTGAGCCCGCGCCCGGAGAAGGCCGAGGAGATCTGCGCCTTAGAAAAACAAAATCACTGGAAATATCTCCGCCGCGCTCTCCGCAAGCCAGGGAGGTGCAACTTCACATCACTCCCGGCCCTTCCCTTCCTCTCCCTCCTGCCCCCCTCCCTCTCTTTTCCCTCCCTCGTCCATCTCCCTCGTCCGTTCCCCTCCTTTCTCCTTTTTCCCTCGCCCGTTCCTCTTCCCTCCTTTTTCCCTCCCTCGTAGGACCCCCTCCCTTCCTCCCCATCCTCCTCCCTCGTCCACCCCCCTCCTCTCTCCCTTCTCCCTCCTCATCCCCCTCCTTCCTTCATCCGTCTCTCTCCTCTCTCTCTCCCCCGCCCCTTCCCTCCCCATTCCCTTCCCTCTCCATCTCCCTTCCTCCCCATCCCCCTTTCTCCCCATCCCTCTCCCTCCCCATCCTCCTCCCTCCCTATTCTCCTTTCTCCCCCCATCCCCCCTCCCCCTCCTCCTCCCTTCCTATCCCCCTCCCTCCCCATGCCCTTCCCTCGCCATCCCCTTCCCTCCCCATCCCCCTCCTTCCCCCTCCTCTCTCCCTTCCCCCGCCCCCCGTTTCCTCTTCCCTCTCTTTTTCCTCCCTCGTCCCCCCCCCCTTCTTCTTTCCATCTCCCTCCCTTCTTCCTCCCTCCCATCCTCTCTCCCGCTCCGCCCGCTCCCCCTCCTCCCCCACCCCGGAGACGTTTGCAGCCTCTCCTTCTCCGTTTCCCGGCACGTTCGGGTGATAAAGGTCCCGCTTTGTTGTGGCAAGTGAAATAACAGCCCCGGATGCCTTGTTCTTCCCCGACGCAGAAACCCAGAAAATATTTGTGTCTGGTGGACATGATTCCACTCGCCCGGACTGGCCCTCCCCATCCCCAGCTGGGAGAGACCCCCTCCCTCCCTCCTGGCTTGGGGGGTCGCATCTCCGTCCTCCCCCAAATGTCCTCGGAACCCGGGGTCCAAGGCTTCCCCAGCCCCCCTCCGACCCCAGTTTCCTTCTCCATCCCCGGCCACCTCCCACTCCCCACAAATCTTCGGGGAGGAATAATAATAATCTCGGTATTTGTTAAGCGCTTACTATGTGCCAAGCACTGTTCTAAGCGCCGAGGGACAGACAAGGTAATCAGGTGGTTCCACGTGGGGCTCATAGTCTTCAACCCCATTTTACAGATGAGGGAAGTGAGGCCCGGAGAAGTGAAGTGCCTTGCCCGAAGTCACACAGCTGATGAGGCGGAGCCGGGATTTGAACCCGTGACCTCTGACTCCCAAGCCCGGGCTCTTTCCACTGAGCCACGCTGGTTCTCTAATATGGGAAATAGTGGAAAGAGCCCCGGCTTGGGAGTCAGAGGTCGTGGGTTCTAATCCCGCTCCGCCACTTCTCTGTTGTGGGACGTTGGGTAAGCCACTTAATTTATGTAGGCCTCAGTGACCTCATTTGTAAAATGGGGATGAAGACTGTGAGCCCCATGTGGGACAACCTGATAACCTTGTATCCTCCCCAGCGCTTAGAACAGTGCTTCGCACATAGTAAGCGCTTAACAAATACCATCATTATTATTTTTTATTATTATGTGCTGTTCAGTCACCTGCCAGAGGCAGCAGCGGGATGGAGGAAACCCTTCTCTTCCTCTCCCCTTCCCTCAGTCTTCCCTTCCCTATCCCACCCCCATCCCCCACTCCAGCAAGTCTGTTTATCCAACACATCCGTCCACCCAGGTTTTAGGAGAAAACCACGGTGGCTCAGTCCATTCCTACCTAAGGAGTCTTCTTGGTTGGAGGCATTTGAGCTAGGGCCAAGTAGCCGGGGAGCCGGTTTTTGTGAGCTTTCCTGGAGAGGCCAAGAACCCAGAGAAGAGTGTGGCTTAATGGATAGAGCACAGGCCTGGGAGTCAGAAGGATCTGGGTTCTAGTCCTGGTTCTGCCACTTGTCTACTGTGTGACCTTGGGCAAGTTACTTCACTTTTTTATGCCTCAGTTGCCTCGTCTGGAAAATGGAGATTATGACAGTGAGTCCCAAGTGGGACATAGACTGTGTCCAACATGATTGCCATGTATCTATTCCAGTGCTTAGACCAGTGTCTGGCACAGAGAAAGTGCTTAACGAAATGCCATTAAAAAAAAAGAGCAGCCCACAGGGCTACGATCCTTCCTTCAATCAGTCAGGGAAGGATACATCATTCATCCTCTACCAAATGAGTGCAATGTTGGACAGGGATTGTCTCTATCTGCTGCCAAATTGTCCATTCCAAGCGCTTAGTACAGTGCTCTGCACATAGTAAGCACTCGATAAATACGATTGAATGAAAGAATTGAACTGAATTCAATTGAATGAAAGAACTGAAGAAAGAAATTGAATGAATGAATTGAATGAATGTGATTGAGTGAGATGTCCTCACTCCCCCAGCCACAAGCCCACCTTGAACCCCAGTCACCGATACCTCCACCCCCACCCCCTCGCCCCTCCGTGGGGTCACAGAAAAAGAGGAGCCACTGTGCTCAGAGCACTGTGCTGAACACTTGGGAGACCACACCAGCAAGAAAGCCCTCTGGGAGCTGACAGTCCCCCAAGGGAGACACACAAAACTCATTAAATAGTGGGATGGGGAGGAAGAAGAGGATAGAGCATTAAGTAATTCAAATACATCAAGATGGAATAGCTGCATAAAAACATGGATAAACAAATATATTGATAAATGTATAAATAAAAACACGTTTATATACAGTAAGACCTGGATTAGGGGCCCTAGTCCAGTCGGTTTGTGGAGTTTGGGTTAGATGCAAGAAGATGTGGTCCTTACAGAAAACATTCTTAGGGAGTCACAGGGTCGGTGTGTTCAAAGACTGGGGATTGGACCGGATGACCTCTGGAGGGACCTTCCAATTTTGAAATTCTAGGATTTCTGGCATTCAAAGAATGTTTCCAGCATGCACTTGTGTATAGGTGCATGAGAGTGGACATGCATGTACCTACGCATGTATTCATGGGGCATGTATGTATGCACACGCCCCAGCTCTCACGCCTTCCTTTCCGTCGGTCTTGGGGGTGACATTTCTGCCCACATTTGGGACAGTGCCTTTGCCCAGCCTTGGACTGGAGACAACAAATAAGAGCTATCCATTTGTGCCAGCACAAGCTAAAGATTTCCAATAAAGTGCCCACGTTCCCAGTCCAGGGGAATGGATTTCACTGCAGGAAAAAAAAAAAGTACATGCAGCTGGGCCAGCAAAGCGGAGGGAGATATCCGGCCCGCTAACGATTCTCCGAGCACGTGGCCCCCGCTGTCCGCCGACACTTCCCGTTTATCTCCCCACTGTGGGGATCCGACGGGGGACCCCCATGGCCTTCAGGAGCTGGTGGGGAGGGTCTATGCCCCAGGAAGGCCCAAGCCCCCTCACCTCCCTCCACTCATTTAAAGCGAAGCGGATAAGAGAGGAAACTAAGGTCTCGGAAAGTTAAGTGACTCGCTCAAAGTCACACAGCAGGCAACTGGCAGAGCTGGGATTAGAATCCAGGTCCTCTGGCTCCCAGAACCCTGCTCTTTCCACTAGGTCACGCCGATCCGGGGAGATGGGAAGGTCGATGATGATGATGATGTGATGGTGGTGGTGACGATGGTGATGATGATGATGTAATGGCGATGGTGATCATATTACGATGGTGATAGTGATGGAGATAGTAAGGGGAGTGGTTGTGGTGATAGTGATTGTGATAAAAATGGAAAGAGCGATGTTGATGATGATCACACTGATGTGATGGTGATGATGGTGATCATGCTGGTGGTGATGGTGGTGGTAAGGGTGGCGATAGTGATCATGACGACGATGTGGCGATGATGTTAGAGCAATTAATCGGTGACATTTTTTGAGTGCTTACTGTGTGCAGAGCATTGTAATAAGCACTTGGGAGAGTACAATACCAAAGAGTTGGAAGACACATTCCCTGCCCAGAGCTTACAGTTTAGAGGAAGATGGTGATGGTGGTGGTGATAATGCTCACGAGGATAGAGGAGGTGATTTCAATCAATGGTATTTCCCGAGCGCTTTCTGGGTGCAGAGCACTGTATTAAGCGTCTGCGAGAGTACAATCCAACAGAGTCGGTAGACCCATTCCCTGCCTTCAAGGAGCTTCCAGTCTAGAGGTGGTCTGAGACAAAGCCGGGTGTCTCCGTTTTCCAGTGACTCCATTTTCCAGTGAAAAGGCACTTATTTAGTGCCTCCAATCTGGCCCTTCCAAAGATGTGAGACATTTGCAGTCAAGACACAGAACCTCAACTGGCAAATTTCCTGCCGAGGGAAAGGAAGCAGTCTGTACCCTTCTCACCTTCCTTATCTCTAATAGTCAGATGGAGGAAGGTGAGGACACAGGTCCCTGCCCTTGAGGGGCTGACAATCTGATGGGAGAGACAGGCATCACGTACACACACACACACACACACACAGGAGACAACGGCAGAGAAAACCACCCGCTCTGATTTCTCCTCTTTGCTGAGGAATCATTGGAACAGTGGGAAAGATTGGAGCCCAGAGAAGAAGCAGGAGGGCAGAATTTAATCGGACTCTTGCCAACAGAGCTCGCAAGTGCCCCAGGGGCAGGGCAGGACAGGAAATCACCCCGTGGCGAAGGCAAGGGTTTTCTTATTATAAACCTGTGAGCCAGTCTTCTAGACTGGGCGTCGGTTGTTGGGTAGGGATTATCTCTATCTGTTGCCAAATTGTACTTTCCAAGCGCTTAGTACAGTGCTCTGCAAACAGTAAGTGCTCAGACGATTGAATGAATTGATTGAAGGTCACATCTTCTCCAAGAGGCCTTCCCAGATTGAGCCCTCTTTTCCCTGACTCCCTTTCCCTTCCGCGTCTTCTACACACTTGGATCTGTACTCTTCGGGCACTTGGTGTTTACACCACCCTCAACCCCACAGTACTTATGTACATACCCAAAATTTGAGAATTAATATTAATGTCCGTCTCCCCCTCCAGGCTCTTAGGTCATTGTGAGGTGGGGAAATGTGTCTAACATTTCTTTTGTACCGGATTCTTCCAAGTGCCTAGAACAGCATTCTGCACACAGTAAGGGCTCAATAAATACCCTCGATTGATTGATTGCTTTGCATCACTATTGTCCTTAATCAATCATTGGCATTTATTGCATGATTACCATGTGCAGAACACAGTTCTAAGCGCTTGGGAGAGTGCAATATACTAGGCTAACTTTTCTAGTCTTGGGGTCCTGGTTACCAGCCAACTTCCTACCATGGTAAGCACACAGAGTTCAGAGGACTGGGGGACTCTCTTGAAGGTGAGGGGTGGTGCCCCATCCTTAAGAAGGGGAGGAAGAGTTAGAACTGGGTGCTATCTTGCCAGACACACACTGTGTGTGTGTGTGTGTGATAGAGAGTGAATGAACTTTCCCAAGAACGAGAAGCAGCTTAGCCTTGTGGAAAGAGCATGGGCCTGAGGTTGGGGACACTTTTTTGAAAAATGGAATTAGTAATAATTAATAATAATTGTGGTATTCTTTAGGGGCTTATTATGTGCCAGGCACTGTAGTCAGCACATTGGGGTAGATACAAGCTAATCAGGTTGGACACAGCCCTTGTCCCACATAGGGCACACGGTCTTAATCCCCATTTTACAGATGAGGTAAGTGAGGAACAGAGAAGCAAAGTGACTTGCTTAAGGTAATACTTAAGACAACTGGAAGAGCTGGGATTAGAACCCAGGCCCTCTGACTCCCAGACCTATGCTCTTTGGCCAAAGCCACACTGCTTCTCTAATCCCAGCTCTGCCAGTTGTCCGCCGTGTCACCTTGAACAGATCACTTAACTTCTCTGTGCCTCAGTTTCCTAAACTGTAAAATGGGGATTCAGTCCCCTTTTTCCCAAGCCCTTAGACTGCGATCCTCATGTGGAACAGGGACTGTGTTCAACTTGACTGTATCGTTTCTACCACAATGCTTGGGAGGTAGTAAGCACTCAACAAATAACTTAATGACTAATATGCAAATCTCAAATTTCTAATCATCTTCCTTCCTCTTCTTCCCATCTCCTCCCTGGCCTCTCTTCCTCCTCCTGATTTTGCCCAGTCCTTCAACTCAGGGCTGGGTTTTTTTTCACGATTTTGTGAGGTCAACAAGGAGTTTTTGATTCTTCTAAGTTGATCTGTCCTGCCACTCCAGAGTCCTAGGGGGGACAAATTGGGAAAGAATGGAAGGAAACCTATCTACCTTTCCCTGGGCTAAAATTCCAAGCTCCCCCCATCCCTAGCCCCCAGCCTCTAGCCTCCAGTCTCCAACTTTCAAGCTCTAGCTCGCAGCCCCCAGTCCCAGCCCTAAACCTCCAGAACATCCAGGAGGGCTGAAATTTGGAGTGTGAACCTCACTGTACCCTTTGAACCTCGTGCTCAGGTCCCTCGAAGTTGCAGGCCGTGTCTCAGAGGGGAGCAGCCTAGCCTGCCCTTCCCATGAGCTGTGAGCTTTGCTGGATTACCTGAGTCCCCCCTTCCAGAACCTCCATCCCGGCTCCCACCAGAGTGTTGACTCTCCCACCCTCCCTCAGGGAGGGTTCCAGTTGCTACTTCCCCGGCCCACCCCGTCTCCTCTCACCGGGCAGAATGAGCAGAGGGAGAGGTCGGAAGCGTGGGAAAGGCAGGGTTTCGGGTTTTACTAGCTTGGATGGCTTCCTGGGCACTGGGTCCCCCTTCATTTTCTCTTTCATCCTTGGAACGCCGCTTAATTCCAACCAACATCATCGCTCGTTAATGGTCTCTCAGTTTTTATTGCTGGAAGAAACCCGCTTCGGCCAGAGAAGAGCCGGGAGCGCCTGTAATTTAAAGTCTGCTGAGTCCGGTGAGTCGGGGGTTTTATCAAGCACAGTTTCTCGCTCTCCGGTCTATAAACCTTCTGGCCTTACATCCCTCGAACAGCCTCCCCAAATGGGGATCACGTCCTTTTAACTTGTGTGCTCTCCCTCCTCGATTTACAGAAAGGAAAGCAATTTGCACCTTTACCCATAGACTCTGAGTCAGGCTCCTGGCAAGGAACCGAGAATCAAGGCTGCGGGAGGCAGAGCTCTTCCAGGGAGCTCAGTAACGGTGTCTTCTTAGAACCGTGCCAGACCACCGGAGGGAGAGTCGGGGATGGAGAGAGGGAGAGTCGGGGCATCGGATGGTCCATGCTGGGTCACTGGAGGGAGGGTCAGGGATGGAGAAGGGACGGTCAGGGATGGAGAGGGGAGAGTCAGGAGCCTTGGATGGTCTGTGCTGGGTCACTGGAGGGAGGGTCAGGGTTGGAGAGGGGAGAGTCAGGGACGTTGAATGGTTTGTGCTGGGTCACTGGAGGGAGAGTCAGGGATGGGGAGGGGAGAGTCAGGGGCGTTGGGCAGTCCGTGCTGCGTCACTGGAGGGAGAGTCAAGGATGGAGAGGGGAGAATCAGAGGTATTGAATGGCCCCTCCTTCGCTGTGATAGTCAGCAACAAGGAGGACAAGGAGCACATATGTTCTTCCAATGTCCTTGTGTCTCCATTGGAGACAGAGTCCTGAGACTGGGAGGGTCAGGCCGTGGGGCTGACCCTGGAGGGCTCACTCGTGGTTTTAAGGTCCAAAGTGCAAATCAACTGAGCTCGTCCCACTGCCCATCCCAAGTGAGACCCCAGGCTGAACTTCCTGTGGGGGAGAGGAGACGTTGCCCCAAGCCCCCTGGTCTTGGAGAGACCCATTCTCTTGGTAGGAAGTCCACCTTCAGGCCTTTGGAAGCTGGTCTCCCACCTCCAAAGGACCATGGAAGGGCCCCTCCGTGTGAGCTCACTGTGGGCAGGGAATGTCTCTCTTTATTGCTGTATTGTATTTTCCAAGAGCTTAGTACAGTGCTCTGCACACAGTAAGCGCTTAATAAATGCGATCAAATGAATGAAAGAACTGATTGATCAATAGCATCAACAGAACACTCACTATGTACGGAGCACTGTTCTAAGCCCTTGGCAGAGTACAATACAACAGAATTAGCAGATACGTTCCCTGCCCGTAATGAGCGTACAGTCTAGAGGAGGAGACAGACATTAATATAAAAAATAATTTATAGTGCAGATTTTAAAGATACCTGACTCGACTCTGAACCTGCCCAGAATACAGCCTCGGGACTCAGAGCATGCGGTGAGAAGCAGCATGGCGTAGTGGATCGAGCATGGGCCTGGGATTCAGAAGATCATGGGTTCTAATCCCGGATCCGTCACTTCTCTGTTGTGTGATCTTGGGCAAGTCACTTCACTTCTCTGTGCCTTGGTTACCTCATCTGTAAAATGGGGATCGAGACTGTGAGCCCTTCATGGGACAGGAACTGTGTCCAACCTAATTTGCTTGTATTCACCCCAGTGCTTAGTACAGTGCCTGACATGTAGTGAGTGCTTAACAAATAATAATGTTGGTATTTGTTAAGCGCTTACTATGTGCAGAGCACTGTTCTAAGTGCTGGGGTAGACACAGGGGATTCAGGTTGTCCCACGTAGGGCTCACAGACTTAATCCCCATTTTACAGATGAGGTAACTGAGGCACAGAGAAGTGAAGTGACTCGCCCACAGTCACACAGCTGACAAGTGGCAGAGCCGGGATTCAAACCCATGATCTCTGACTCCAAAGCCTGTGCTCTTTCCACTGAGCCACGCTGCTTCTCCTATCATCATCATAATAATAGTTATTATTCTCCTGGCATTTAATAATAGTTATTATTATAAGGAGGAGTTTAGGGTCGTCTCCTTGGAGTCCCAGAAGCACCTGGGGCTTTAAGTCCTTCCTTTTGTCCCGCCACCTTCTCTCTCTCCTATTCCATATGCCAGTCAGCCAGTCAATTGAATTTATTGAGCGCTTACTGTGTGCAGAGCCCTGTACTAAGCACTTGGGAGAGTATATTATGACTATGTAAAAGACACATTCCCTGTCCACAATGAGTCTGGAAGGGGAAGGCCTACCTCAGAACTCACAAGGACCTTTCCACCGGGAGAGTGTTTGAGGCTCTCTCTTTCCAGCTTGCCAACGTTCCCCTCTCCGACCGCTTCCTGCCGGAGACCACCCCCATCCCTCCCATTCCCGAGAGACCCAGGCAGGGACCCTTGGACTCCGGGAGCCGAGCCCAGACAGAAGTTTTGCCAACGGAGTGTCGTAACCACCCGGATCATAACAGAGAGTCGCTGCTAATCACCCAGCAGGCTGGGCTCCGTTTTCCGGGGCTACCTACGGCGTCACCGCGGTGCCGCTGGTGGGGATGACAGATTTACTGTAGCCGAACTTAATAAAATAACATTTATGGTAATATCTGTGCAATTAGAGACCGCTCCGTGTCATAAATATGCTGCAGTTGAAGTTACATGATACAAACGCCCGCTCCCTGGTGGTATTTTTTGGACCTGGGCGGGGAGGGGTCCGCAGAGACAGCTGCAGACTTTGGGGATGAGCAGAGCTTGGGCCTCTGCCGCAGTTGACCGGGTGTTGAGGATTGCTCAGGTGGGACTTTGATTCGGTCCCGGCCCAGTCTGCCCACGGGAGTCCCGTTTGTGTGCTAGCTCGGGCCCCCGCTCTTTCCTCCTCCGCCTATCTCTGGTCCAGGTCACTGCTCATTAGTGTCTCCGCTGGAGGCTCAAGAACCTCCAGTGGTCGCCCATCAACCTCCGCAACAAACAGAAACTCCTCACTGTCGGCTTTAAAGCATTCAATCACCTCGCCCCCTCCTAAGTTAACTCTCTGATTTCCTACTATAACCCACCCCGTGCACTTCATTCCTCTAATGCCAAACTACTCACGGTATCTCAGTCTCACCTATCTCGCTGTCGACCCCTTGCCCACTTCCTGCCTCTGGCCCACCCCTTTCATATCCGGCAGATGATCACTCTCCCCATCTTCGAAGCCTTCTTAAAAATCACGTCTCCTCCAAGAGGCCTTCCCCGACTAAGCCCTCATTTCCTTTTCTCCCACTCCCTTTTGCATCACTCTTGCCCCGGGGAATTTGCGCTCTTTATTCACTCCCCTTCCAGCCCCACAAGACTTTTGTTCATATCGGTAATTTTTTAATTTATATTAATGACTATCTCCCCCTCTAAACTGTAAGCTTCTTGTTAGCGGGGAATGTGTCTACCTATTCTGTTATATTGTACTCTCCCAACTGCTCCGCTATAGTGATTGGTTGATCAATTTATTGGTTGGGGGGAGGCGGAGGGAGATAGGATACCTCATCTGTCAAATGGAGATTAAATTCTACTCCCTCCATTTAGACTTCTACCTACCTAGTGGAAAGAACCCGGGCCTGATAATCAGAGGACCTGCATTCTAATCTCAGCTCGGCCCCTTCCCTGCTGAGTGACCTCGGGCAAGTCACTCCACTTCTCTGGGCCTCCTCATCTGTAAAATGGGGAGTAAATGACTGTCGGCCCTCCCCCTGAGGCTGCAGGCCCAAAGTGGGGAAGGGACTGTGTCCGATCTGATTATCTTGTGCGTACCCCCCAGTGCTTAATACGGTTTTTGGCCTCTAGTAAATGCTTAAAAATACCACAGTTATTATTACTGTCTGGGATTGGGGGAGGGACAGCATGTTTGTCTGGGAGTGGGGTGTGGGCAAGCTAGAGAGAGGAGATTGTGCAGACAGCAGCATCTCACCAGGTTGCGTTAGCAGCTGCCGACGCTGCCGTTTGAGAGACGACCCAGTGTCTGGGGAAAATCCATTAGAAGACACAGCAACAATGTATATTGCACAATGACCCGCTGGCACCCAATTCCCCGCGTTAATGATCTCTTCGGAGCGGCGAGGCTGTGCGCAGACACGGTTCGGGGGTCTCCGGCCCCCGGCTGGTTATGACACTCTGGCATCGGCAGGGCTCGGGCCACGCCAGGGAAACGGCTGGCATGCTAATGGGGGCAGAGCGGCCAATTAAAACACGCTCTGGGAGTTCGATTAGTCCCCCTCCCTGACACCTGGGAAGAGCAGACACTTCTGTATTTATCTTGGCGAAGAGAAAGCGCCTTCTGCGTCACCCTTGCGCTTGGATTTGTACCCTTCATTCACCGTCCGCTCAGCCCCACGGCGCTCGTGTACAAATCCGTAATTTGTTTTAAATGTCCATCTCCCTCTCTTGACTGCAAGTTCTTTGTGAGCAGGGAATGTTTCTACCAGTTCTGTTGTATTGTCCATTCCCAGGCGCTTAGTTCAATGCTCTGCACATGGGAAGCGCTCAATAAATACAAGTGATTGATTGATTCCAACCCAGAGAAAGGATTTTATAGGAAGGACCCAGAGACCAAGCCGCCCTCTACCTTGACAGAAGACAGCTAATTGGAGCGAGAGAGGTCTAGTTCAGTCCCCAGGAAGGAACTATAGGGCAGGTGCCTCTCTGGAGACCCTTGCCCAGGGTGAGGCTTGGACTGGCCAAAGGTCACCTTCCCCAAACAGTCAGCTGGTTGGTCAAATGTATTTGTTGAGTGCTTACTGTTCGCAGAGCACTGTACTAAGCATTTGGGAGACTACAGCCAATTAATTCATTGAGTCAATCATATTTATTGAGTGCTTACTGTGTGCAGAACACTGTACTAAGCGTTTGGGAGACTACGATATTCGTTCAGTCAGTTATCTTTATTGAGTGCTTACTGTGTGCAGAACACTGTACCGAGTGCTTGGGAAAGAACAGTACAACAATAAACGGTGACATTCCCTGCCCACAACGAGCTTACAGTCTAGGGGGAGGGGAGACAGTCATCAATACAAATAAGCAAAGTGGCAGATATGTACGTAAGTGCTGTGGGCCTGGAAGGGCGGAAGAGCAAAGGGAGCGAGTCAGGGCGACGCAGAAGGGAATGGGAGATGAGGAAAAGCGGGGCTTAGTCTAGGAAAGCCTCTCAGAGGAGATGTGCCTAGGTCATACAGGAGGCAAGTGGGGAAAGCAGGTTGGCCTAGTGGAAAAAGCATGGGCTTGAGAGTCAGAAGGACCTGGGTTCTAATACTCGCTCCGCCACTTGTCTGCTGTGTGACCTTGGGCAAGTTACTTCACTTTTCTGTGCCTCAGTCCCTCATCTGTAAAGTGGGAATTAAGACTGTGAATCCCATGTGGGACGGGGATTGAGTCCAACTCGATTATCTTGTGTCGCCCCAGAGCTTAGTATAGTGTCTGGAACGTGGTATGTGTTCAATAGATGCCATTTAAAAAAAAAAGTGGAAGAGTCAGAACTCGAACCCAGGACTAAGCTCTTCTCACTAGGCCACGTTGCTTCTTTAGAGAACTTGGCTCAGTTTGGTCCAATAGCTCTTTCTCATTTTCCCACTTTGTTTCTTCCCGGGTTCATTTCCTGTCTAGAAAGTCTGGAGCAGATTAGCTGGGGGAGGGGGATGGCGGTGACCCACCTTGGTGAGCTGGCTGGCTTCCCGGACCCCTGTGCCGTGCTCAACAGCAGGGCACTAATGGCTATTAATATCCACGGAGGATGTGCTAAAAGGCCAATAATGTAATTACCATGTATTTGCAATATCCACCAGCCCTCAGCTCCTTCCGGCTGCACCATGCGGGGAAGAGGGACGGGGCGGGGAACGGGGATTGGGTGGCGAGAACGGATCTCCGGAGTGGGGAGGCGGCGGCCCCTGCGACGGTACCACCGCCGTAACTTCTGCCCCAGAGAGAGGGAGGCTGGGGAGGGGTACCTGCAGGTGGGGGAAACAGAGGCAGGAAAGAGAAGAGACTTCAAGTGCCTGTTCCTTGTGGACGATGGGAGCCGGTCCCAGTTGTAGAGTGATGGGGGAGGTGTTCCCTGATAGCCAGCTATGAGCGCGATGGGATCAGGTCCTCAGATTCCCACCGGTGCCCTCCGGTTTCCAGTTATGGTGGTGATGGGGCTGGTGCCCCTGGTTCCCAACTGGGGACGATAAGGCCCGCTCCTCTCCACCCTCCAGTTCCCAGCTGTGGTAACCAAGGCACTGAGAAGTGACTTGCCCAAGGTCAGCCGGCAGACAAGTAGCAGAGTCAGTATTAGAACCCATTACCTTCTGACTCCTAAGCCAGTGCTCTATCCACTAGGCAATTCTCCTTCAGAAAACCCACCATTTTTATGGTTATTACTTCCGGCATGGTCTGGTGGGATGGAGGGGCAGTGACCCTGCTTGGTACACTGCGGGGCCACCCTCCCGACCGTTACCCCTCCCCCGTTGGAAGGAAGGTGTCTGGAATGGGGCAACTCAAGGCTGGCAGTGGGGAAAGGAGAGCAGTGAGTGTTGGGGTCCTCCCCCTGCCGCCTCCCCCCACATCCGACCAGCAGTAGCAGCTTGGGGGTGCTCCTAAGCTCATCTCAAAGCTGGCCAGAGCCGGCAAGAGCTCGGTGGGCCCAGCGTTCGGCTCGGTCAGCCGCGAAACCAACGTTGAGCCATCCCTCAGCACGGATCTGTGCCTAGACAGCGATCAGGTGGCCACGGGGCGCGTGGGGTCCGGGGAGCAGGAGAGAGAGGGGTCTGGGGGAAGCAGGGGAGGGGAGCCTAGGAGGGTGGGCAGAGAGAGGAAACAGCATCGCCTGTGGATTTAGCGACTAGACCACAAGCCTGGGAATCAGACCAACATGGATTCTAATCCCAGCTCTGCCATTTGCTCTATGAATTTGGGCAAATCACTTTATCTCTGCCTCAGTTACCTCATCTGGAAAATGGGGATTAAGTCTGGGAGCCCCACGTGGGACAAGGTCTGTGTCCAACCTGATTAGCTTCTATCTACCCCAGGGCTTAGTAAAGTCGCTGGCACAAAATAAGCACCTAACAAAGACCTCAAAAGGGGTTGGGGGTTGGGGCGTTATTTCCAGCCTTTTTCCTCTGTGCCCTTCCAAGGGGACCAGGTGTCCAGCCTGAGGAGAGGGGCCTGTTTATCCTTCCCCCTCCATGCGAGCCAGTCTATCTGCATGCCCACTCATTCATTCATTGTTGTATTTATTATTATTATTAATAATAGTATTTGTTGAGGGTTTACTATGTGCCAGGCACTGTACTATTAAGCTCTTCCTGTGTGCAGAGCACTTTACTAAGCACTCGGGAGAGTACGATAAAACAATAAACAGACACATTTCCTGCCCACAACGAGTTTACGGTCTAGTGCCAAAGTCCGGGGACCTCCCCTCCTGACTTCTCATGCCCCAGTTCGCCCTTCCCTCCAGGCCTTGTCCCTCGGGCAGGGCAGTTGCAGTCCGGCTCTCCCTCTTCCAGGTGGCCCAGCTTAGTGAAGGGAGTGGGAAGTTTAGGGGTTTTTTGGAGGGGGGGGGCCATGCTGGGCAGGAACTGGCCTGGAGGCTCAATGCCTCTTTCAATTATAAAGCCTAGTAAGTTGATGGGAAGCAGCCCCGAGGAGCTAAAAACACCACACACTCACAAACACACACACACACACATACACCCTCGCCCCCTCCCCAGTAAAAACCAGGAACCTTATCCACTCCCCCTCTGGATAGGGAAGTTTGGTGCCACCAGGGATCTTAGGAAGCAGATGGGAGCTGAGACAGAAAGAAGGGGTTGAGGAAGGGGGAAAGGGCTGGGCAAGGGGAGGGGGCTAGAGATCTGGGAGGGGTTAGGGGAGGGGGTGAGGAAATTATAATAACGATAATAATGACATTTGTTAAGCGCTTGCAATATGTCAAGCGCTGTTCTAAGCGCTGGGGTAGATTCAAGGTAATCAGGTTGACCCACGTGAGGCTCACAGTCTTAATTCCCATTTTACAGATGAGGTAACTGAGGCCCAGAGAAGTGAAGTGACTTGCCAAAAGTCATGCAGCTGACAAATGGCGGAGCCGGGATCAGAACCCACGACCTCTGATTTTTATGCCCATGCTCTTTCCATTAAGCCACGCTGCTTAGTGGAAAGGGTAAAGGTTAGGGGTTGGGCAAATGGGTTAGGCGTGCAGGAGGGCCTGAGGTCAGGATAGGACTGCGCAGGGAAGGGACTGGTTTATAATTAATACTTGTTTACTTGTTTTGGTGTGTATACATCTCTAATTCTGTGTATGTATATTGATGCTACTGATACCTGTTTACTTGTTTTGAAGTCTATCTCCCCGCTTCTAGACCGTGAGCCCGTTGTGGACAGGGATTGTCCCTCTTTGTTGCTGCACTGTACTTTCCAAGGGCTTAGTACAGTGTTCTGCACACAGTAAGTGCTCAATAAATACGATTGAATGAATGAGGGAGGTGGCTGGAATCTAGGTTCACAGTCCCGCGCCAGCAGCCCCCTCTGCTAGGGACCCCCTCACCTGCGACCATGCCGAGGGACCTGCTGGGGAGGGGGGCAGGTGGGTGGGAAGAGTTCCCCTCAGCAGCATGCAAGGATACGAGAACTGGGGTCTCGGGGGACAGTCTGCATCAGCGGGCTTCCGGGAGCCGCCCCCGGATGGAGTGATTTATTGATTGATTGGTTGATCGAGATGCTGCGGCTACAGCTCCCGGATCCTGCCCACTCTCTGCAAGCCTGCAGGGAAGGGGGGAGGGGGACGGGGTCACCCCAGAGGCAGGCCTGCCCACTTACTGGGGTGGGAGAGAGGGTGAGGAGGGGCGGCTTCATAGTCCTGAAGAGCCAGAGTGTCCAGCTGCGGGACAACAATAATAATAATAATAGTATTTGTTAAGCACTTACTATGTGCCAAGCACTGTTCTAAGTGCTGAGATAGACACGAGGTTATCAGGTTGTCCCATGTGGGGCTCACAATCTTAGTTCCCGTTTTCCAGATGAGGTACCTGGGGCACAGGGAAGTTAAGTGACTTGCCCCAAGTCACACAGCTGATAAGTGGTGGAATTAGAATTCAAACCCACAACCTCTTGACTCTCCAGTCCGTGTTCTTTCGACTAAGCCACCCTCGACTTCAACTTCAACTGGCAGCGTGGACCCTGATCAGGCAGTAGAGATCTCAGTCCTTCCCTCTCCGTGATCCCTTACTGTAACTGCGGGCTGTGGAGGGGGTGGGGGGGGCTCCCTGACCTACCCCTCCCCCCAACCCCATCCAGTGCTTCGAACAGTGCTTGGCACCCAGCAAGCGCTTAAGGAATACCATCATCCTTATTATTATAGGCTGGACAATGGAGAGGGTGGAGCAGGGAGAAGGCCCGAAATCCGAGTGGGTAAGAGAAAGAGGACTGGATGGATAGGAATCAGGAAATCGACAGCACAAAAAAAATCCCTGAATTTGGATTTTCCCAGAATTTCTTCTTTCCCTGGGAGTTTTTAAGCTCGGCTGGTGGTACAGGGGGAAGGGGTCCCCCTGCTGGCTGGGATGGGTTAGGCAAGCTTCTGCCCAGAGGCAGGGGGATGGAAAAAATGACCGATTAAAGTCCCCCTCTCCTCCTCCTTGATCCTGTTCTGGGTTGGAAGGGGAGCTCGCCACCCGCCACGATCCTCCTGCCGGCTTCTGGCTCGGCCTGGCCCCAGGAGAATTCAAGCCACTGCGCCCCGTCCTCTCCTTTGCTGGAAAAAATGAAATAAATAGATGCAGCTTTCTTGCCAGCCGCCTTTTTGAAGTTGAAAACGTCCCTCGTGCTCTCATCTAAGAAGCCCAAGTTCTCCCTCCCCGATGCCGTGCCTGTCCCCTCCTTCTACTGTGGCTGCCCACATTAAAATTCACCTCCCTGGTGTGTGAGGAAGGTGGCCGTGTAAACCGCATAAAGACCCAGTTGCCAGTGCCCTAGGCTGGAGAGCCAGGGAAGATGGGCCCACCCTTAGGGCTGGAGAGTCCCTTCTTGCTGAGGACAGTTGGGGGTCACTGGGAAACCTCTGGGAGACTGGCGGGGGGCTGCCGGGGGTGGGAAGGCAGCTGGAAGTGGTGGGGGGTCACTACGGTCAGCTGGGGTCAGGAGGAGATGGCTGTAGTCGGCTGAGGGCTACTATCTCCGCTCCGCCACTTGCCAGCTGTGTGACTTTGGGCAAGTCACTTCACTTCTCTGTGCCTCAGTTCCCTCATCTGTCAAATGGGGATGAAGACTGTGAGCCCCACGTGGGACCTGATCACCTTGTATCCCCCAGCGCTTAGAACAGTGCTTGGCACATAGTAAGCGCTTAACAAATACCACAGTATATTTATTTAGGGGGCTCTCTGCTCATTGCGGGTAGGGAACATGTGCACCAACTCTATTGTAAATTGTGGTATTTGTTAAGCGCTTACTATGTGCAAAGCACTGTTCTAAGCGCTGGGGGATACAAGGTGAACAGGTTGTCCCACTTTCGCAAGTACTTAGTACAACACTCTGCACATAGTAAGCACTCAGTACCACTGTTGATTATGATGGGGGCTGCTGGGGTGGCTGGAAGCTGCTGGGAGACTGCTGGAGGGTAGCTGGGGGTTGCTGCCTGGGGTCTCTGGGAGGCCACTGGGATCAGCTGGGGTCAGTGGCTACTAGAGGCCACTGCTTGTTGGGGGGCCGGGGAAAAATATCTACCAACTCTGTTGTACTGAACTCTCCCAAGTCCTAGTACAGTGCTCCCTCTAGACTGCAAGTTCAATGTGAGCAGGTAATATGTCTATTATTCGGTTGTGTTGTGCTCACCCAAGCGCTTAGTATGGTGCTCTGCACCCAGTAAGAGCTTAATAAATCCAATTGATGGATTGATTCTGCACATAGTAAGTGCTCAATAAATACCACTGGTGATGATGATGGGGGTGAATGGGGGATGCTGGGGCCAGAGGGGAAGTTGGAAGCTGCTGGGAGTGGCTGGGGGAGGTGGGGGACCACTGGGATCAGTTGGGGGCTACTAGGGGTTGCTGATTGTTATGGTCAGGGAGCGTGGCTCAGTGGAAAGAGCCCGGGCTTTGGAGTCAGAGGTCATGGGTTCGAATTCCGGCTCTGCCACTTGTTAGCTGTGTGACTGTGGGGAAGTCACTTAACTTCTCTATGCCTCAGTTACCTCATCTGTAAAATGGGGATTAAGACTGTGAGCCCCACGTGGGACAACCTGATTCCCCTGTATCTACCCCAGCGCTTAGAACAGTGTTGGGCACACAGTAAGCGCTTAACAAATACTACATTTATTATCTCTACCAACTCTATTGTACTCAATAATAAGGGTATTTGTTAAGTGCTTATTATGTGCTAATTACTGTACTGAGCACTGGGGCGAATATGAGCAAATCGAGTTGGACACAGTCCCTGTCCCACATGGAGCTCACAATCTCAATCCCCACTTTACAGATGAGGTAATTGAGGCACAGAGAAACGAAATGACCTGCCCGAGGTCTCACAGCAGACATGTGGAGGAGCTGGGATTAGAACCCATGACCTTCTGACACCCAGGTCCATGGTCTATCCACTAGCCATGCTGCTTTTGTACTCTCCCAAGTGCTTAGTACAGTGCTCTGCATACAGGAAGTGCTCAATAAATACCGTTGATGGGGGAAACTGAGGGCTGCTGGGAGGTTTGGGGAGGCTACAGGGAGGCAACTGGGAGGCTGGGCTCTGAGGCGCTGCTCTAGATACTCTAGGGGCTCCTTCCCTTCCAGAGATGCAGTTTCTCCAAAACAAATGAGTCTCCCTCACAGCGCCACTGCTGACCTTGGGGTCAGCGGGGAGGAGGCAGTTCCTGCTCTCTGCTCACTTAACTGCCCTTCTTGCCCCAGCTGGGCCAGCCCCCCTGCCTCCCCTCCTGTTGGGGACCCTCAGTGCCTGGAACACTGAGGCAGGCACCCCAGCTGCCCCCATGACCATTCCATTCAGTCTATTAATTGTACTATTGAGTGCCTACTGTGTGCTGAGCACTGTCTTGAGCACTTGGAAGAGGACAGTAGAATTAATAGACACGATTCCTGCCCCCGAGGAACTTACAAAGTAACTGGGGAGACAGATGCTGTCTTTTCTTCAAGTCACTTCATTTCTCTGTGCCTCAGTTCCCTCATCTGTAAAATGGGGATTAAGACTGTGAGTCCCAAGTGAGACATAATAATAATTTTGATATTTAAGCGCTTACTATGTGCAGAGCACTGTTCTAAGCGCTGGGGAGATACAGGGCAATCAGGTTGTCCCACGTGAGGCTCACAGTCTTCATCCCCGTTTTACAGATGAGGTCACCGGGGCACAGAGAAGTTAAGTGACTTGCCCACAGTCACACAGCTGACACGTGGCAGAGCCGGGATTCGAACCTATGACCTCTGACTCCGAAGCCACCGTGTTCAACCTGATTAGCTTGTATCTACCCCAGGGCTTAGCACAGTGCCTGGTACACGGTAAGTGCTTAACAAATACCATAAAAAAAAAAAAACTTTTCCTGAAAGGAGTGCTGTGGGATCTTGGGGAAGCCCCAGACCTTTCTGGTCCTCAGTAAAATGTGGAGAAGCACACAGACAGTTCCCTCCAGGGGGGCTGCAAAGAGGAAGGGTAAAGTTGTGTTTGCATCATGGATCCTCCCAAACCACTGGGGTCCACTGGGCCTAGAGGAGCTCTTTTATTCTTTTAGGTCAGCCCACAGGGGGTCCAGCCTGCAGGGCAGGGCAGTCTTGGCCTGCAGAGCAGCTGCCGAGGGTGATTATCTTGGACATTTTCTTCTGGGGGTGGGGGTGGGGGTAGGTTTGTGTGTGTGTGTGTGTGTGTATGTGTAGTGGGGGGAGCAGCCGGAGCCGGGATATTGGAGCAGATCCAAGGCCTCCGGGACTGATCTCTGCGGCCAAGGCTCCCGGAGGGACTGTGATCACCACGGAGGGTGAGAGTGGCAGGCGCTGTTGGCCTGGGGGGCGAGGACCCCAGCTGGGGGTGTTTGGAGGGTTTCTCTGTAATCTCTCTGATGTCCCTAAATGTTTACTTTGTCAATTTGTTCAGCGTTGGCAAACACTGCCAAGCTTGGGGTTTCCCTGATCCGGCTGCAGGCAGAGGTGTGTGGCACAGGCTGCCAGGGGCCGGGGGAGGGGGGCGGTGGGTGGGGGGTCTCCTAATGTCCCTAGAGTTCGAGCCTCATTCAGAAGCCCCTCCCCCCCAACAACAACCCTCTCCCTTCCTCCGGGCCCCAGCTGGCCAGGAGCCAAGGAAGCAGCATGTCAGAGGAGAGAGACCCTGACTATCCCTCTGGGCTCAATCAATCAGTGGCATTTATTGAGCTCTTACTCTGTGCAGAGCACTGTACTAATCGCTTGGGAGAGTCCGATACGACAGGCCAAAGACACTGAGGAGGAGGAAGAGAGAAGCAGTGTAGCATAGTGGAAAGAGCACAGGCCTGGAAGTCAGAAGGACCTGTGTTAATAATGTTGGTATTTATTAAGCGCTTACTATGTGCCGAGCACTGTTCTAAGCGCAGGGGTAGACACAAGGGAATCAGGTTGTCCCACGTGGGGCTCACAGTCTCAATCCCCATTTTACAGATGAGGTAACTGAGGCCCAGAGAAGTTAAGTGACTTGCCCACAGTCACACAGCTGACTTAACTTCTCAGTGCCTCAGTTACCTCATCTGTAAAATGGGGATTAAGACTGTGAGCCCCACGTGGGACAACCTGATTCCCCTGTGTCTACCCCAGCGCTTAGAACAGTGCTCGGCACATAGTAAGCGCTTAACAAATACCAACATTATTATTATTATTAAGTGGCGGAGCTGGGATTTGAACTCATGACCTCTGACTCCAAAGCCCGTGCTCTTTCCACTGAGCCACGCTGCTTCTCTTGTTCTAATTCTCTTGTTCTAATTCTTGTTCTACCATTAATCTTCTGTGTGAACTTAGGCAAGTCACTTCACCTCTCTGGGCCTCAATTACCTCGTCTGTTAAATGGGGATTGAAACTGTGAGCTCCATGTGGAACAGGGACAGTGTCCAACCCGATTTACTCGTCTCCACCCCAGCGCTTAACACAGTGCCTGTAACATAGTAGGCACTTAGCAAATACTACAATTACTAGCAGTATCTCGGTTCTAATCCCCACTCTGCCACTTGTCTGCTGTGTGACCTTGGGCAAGTTGCTTCACTTCTCTCTGCCTCAACAACCTCCTCTCTCATATAGGGATTAAGACTGCGAGCCCCACGTGGGACAGGAACCGTGTCCAACTTGATTAGCCGGTATCTACCCCAGCAATTAGTACAGTGCCTGGCACATAGTAAGCGCTTAATATATATATTTTTAAAAAGAGCTCAAAGCCTAAAGGCCTCCCCTTGGGGGTTCGAGGGGGACAGGCTGCCTCATTAAGGGGCAGACTCACTGCCTTAAGCGGGGCTCAGTTTTTCCGGGTCGTCCTATGGCTCATGCCATCTTTCTCTTGCCAGGGCACCCAGGTACCCAGTTGCGGTCCCTCCCTTCCCCCACAGCCCGGCGATGCAGGCCTCTCCCCTGCCCCAGCTCTCCCTCTTTTTCCATTTTTCAGGCAGGACAAGCGATTGGACACTGAGAATCCATCCTGGCCAATCCAACTGGAACTCGTTTTTAACGGATTTGCATTTGGCCGCGCCATTGGCGGGACAGCCATCCCAAATAGCTCCCGGCCCCGTTAGAGTCACCAATCTGCGTGCCCTTTGCCCCCCCACACCAAACTCCCTCATCAGAGCATCCATCCTGCTCTGACCCTGGGGAATTTCCTTCCTTCGTTTGCTGTAAAATGGGCCATTCGGCTCCCGCCGAGGCGCGTGGAAAATTGGAAGCCCGTGATTTATTCCCGGGGAAAAGATTTTAACGCAGCACCCGAGAAATTGCTCTGCTACTGGTCAAAGGGGTGAGCCGTCCTCGTCTGCCCGGTGGGGGCCTTCCCGCAGGAGAGAGAGGACGGAGGTGGGAGATCTCCAAGCGACTTCCCAATTCATCAACCTCCATCCCCCGGTCTCCGGGTGATGCGGTCCCTGCCTTGGCCTAGACAGGTGGGCTTCTCTCCAGTCCTTGCAGAGCTGACGTCCGGCTACCCGGGCTCTGAGGGGTGGGAATGGGGCGAGGGGACAGAAGGTATAGAGAGCAGGATTATACTGTCATACTGTACTCTCCCAAGTCAGTTATATTTATCGAGCGCTTACTGTTCGTGGAGCACTGTACTAAGCACTTGAGAGAATACAATATAACAGACACATTCCCTGCCCGTAGCGAACTTACAGACTAGAGGGAGAGATAGACATTAATATAAGTAAATAAATTACAGATAGGGACGTAAGGGCTGTGGAGCTGGGGGTGGGGGGGTGAATAAAGGGAGCAAGTCAGGGCGACACAGAAGGGAGTGGGAGAAGAGGGAAGGGGGGCTTAGTCAGGAAAGACCTCTTGGGGGAGATGTGCTTTCAGTAAGGCTTTGAGGATGGGGAGAGTAAGCGCTTAGTACACATAATAAATATGATTGACTGACTGAGTACCCCCCACCACACACACTTTGGATGGCATTATTCTGTCCCTTTGGGAGCCAGCCAACTGAGCCCATTTGCCTCGGAGTGCTTTGTTTTTTTCTTTTTTTAATAGTATTCATTAAGTGCTTACTAATGTACTAGGCACTGTATTAACCGCTGGGGTAGATACAAGCTAATCAGATTGGACACAGCCCATGTCTTCCATGGAGCTCACAATCTCAATCCCTATTTCACAGATGAGGTAACTGAGGCACAGAGAAAGTGAAATGACTTGCCCAAGGTCACCCAGCAGACAAGCGGCAGAGCTGGGATTAGAACCCATGACTTTCTGACTCCCAGGTCTGTGCTCGATCCGCTATGCCATTATTAAGCACTTACTAGACTGAACTCGTTGTGGGCAGGGATCGTCACTCTTTATTGCTGTATCGTACTTTTCCAAGCGCTTAGTAAAGTGCTCTGCATACAGAAAGCGCTTAATAAAGATGATTTAATTAATGAATGAATACTATGTGCCAAGCGTTGAAGTAGTTAAAATACAATTAGGTCAGACACAGCCTTTCCCACATGGGACTAACAGTCTTAGGAGGAGGGAGAAAAGATATTTCATTCCCATTTCGCCCCCTTCCACAGGCACATCTTCTTTCCTCCCTGACAGCCACCTTCAACTGTTCATTTTCCAGTTCTTTTCCCCCACTGCTTTCAAGCTTGCTCGTTTCTTCCCATCCTAAAAAAACCCTCCCTTGACCCTACAGCCCTCTCCAGTTGTTGCCCCATCTCCCTCCTATCATTCCTTGCCAAACTCCTTAAGCGAGTTGTCTACGCTCACTGTCTCTACCTCCTCTCCTCTTCAATTCTCTCCTTGACCCCCGCCCGACTGGCTTTCACCCCCTCAGTCCACAGAACCTGCCCTCTCAAAGGTCACCAGTGATCCCCTTCTTGACAAATCCAACGACCTTTACTCCATCTTGATCCTCCTCGACCTCTCAGCTGCCTTCGGCTCGGCCGACCACCCCCTTCTGTTGGAAACATTATCCAACCTCGGCTTCTCTGACACCGTCCTCTCCTCATTCTCCTCCTATCTTTATGGCTGCTCATTCTCAGCCTCTTTCTCGGGCTCCTCCCCTGCCTCCCACCCCCACTGTGGGGGTCCCTCAGGGCTCAGTTCTGTGTCCCCTTGTATTCTCCATCTACACCCACTCCCTTGGAGAACTCATTTGCTCCCAAGGCTTCCAGTAACATCTCTACGTGGATTATTTTCAAATCTACTCTGAAGCCCTAAACTTTCTCCTTCTCCGCAGTCTCGCATTTCCTCCTACCTTCGGGACATCTTTACTTGGATGTACCGTTGACGCCTCCAACTGAACATGTCCAAAACAGAACTCCTCATCTTCCCACACAAACCCTGTCCTCCCCGTGACTTTCCCATAGACAGCTCCACCATCCTCCCTGTCTCACAAGTCCGTAACCTTGGCATTTTTCTTGGCTCATTTCACTCATTCAACCCACATATTCAATCTGTCACCAAATCTTGTCTGTTCAACCTTCACATCGCTAAAATCTGCCCTTTCCTCTCCATCCAAACTGCTACTGTATTATGTACGTATCTGTTATTTATTTATTTACTTATTTATTTATTTTAGCATCTGTTTCCCTGTCTAGATCGTAAGCTTGTTGTGGTCAGGGAACATATCTACCAACTCTTTTATATTGTACTTTCTCGAACGTTTAGTACAGTGCTCTGCACCCAGGTAAGCACTCAATGAATGGTATTTACTGAGCACTTATTATGTGCATAGTACTGTACTCAGCACAATAAATATGAGGCCCCGAGAATTCAAATGACTTGCTCAAAGTCAGCCAGTGGTGGACCAAGGATTATTATCATTTTTCCAATATTTGTTAAGCGTGTGTCAACATGCTATGTGTCAACCACTTTTCTAAGTGCTGTGGTAGACACATCTTAATCAGTTGAAAAACAGTCCTTGTCCCAATGGAGCTCAAAGTCTTAGTAGGAGGGAATAGGATTTAATCTCCATTTTACAGATGAGGGAACTGAGGCCCAGAGAAGTGAAGTCACTTGCCCAAGGTCACACAGCAAGCAATCAACAGAACCAGGATTAGAACAGGAGAAGCAGAGTGGTCTAGTGGATAGAGTATGGGCCTGGGACTCAGAAGGTCCTGGGTTCTAATCCTGGCTCCTCCATGTGTCTGCTGGGTGATCTTGGGCAAGTCACTTAACGTCTCTGCTCCTCAGTTACCTCATCTATAAAATGGGGATGAAGACCATGAGCCCCAGGTGGGACAGGGACTGTGTCCAACCTGATTTCCTTGTATTCACCCCAGCGCTTAGTACAGTGTCTTGCACCTAGGACGTAACAAATGTCATTATTAGTATTATGTCCTCTGACTCCCAGCCCCATGCTCTTTCCACTAGGCCACGCTACTTTCTCATGAAGGCATAATGGGTGTCCCAGAGGTCGGTTGGTGGAGCCTCCCAGCGTAGAAGATGGCCCCTCTTTGACCACGGCCCCCGCACCACGGAGCGGCTTCCCCGCCCCTCCCGCCGGGTCAGCAGGATTGCCCAGCCGATGGCCAACAGCTTCCGGCAAGGAGACGCAGACAAACGTAACCAGAACTGAGTAAACCATATGTCTTCATAATTTGATCGGGCCCTCGCCCCCAAGGTACCTGCCAGCTCTATTGAACACTGATGGAGTTATTTAGAATCATAAATAATATTATCAAAGAGGCTCCGCTGGGGAAACAGAGTCAGTGTATAAATTGGCCACGTGTGATATTGATTGTTCTTAGCTGACTAATGAATTATTCTGTTTAAGGGCCCAAGGAAAGGCCAGGCTGGGTTTCCAAGGGGAAGGGGTTCTTTGAAGGATTTGCCTCCAGAGAATTTCTCTGTGTAGTCCCAGCCTCTGGGGGTCCCGAGAGGCCAGCTCCATCGGCGATGGCCCCATCGAGAGTCTCGGGGACGTCCCAGGTGGGCAAAGACGTTGAGGGTTGGGATGAGTTCTGGCTCCGGCACCCAACTCCCAGTTCACCAACATCATTCATTCATTCAATTGTATTTATCAAGCGCTTACTATGTGCAGAGGACTGTACTACGTGCTTGGGAGAGTGCCATATAAAAATACAACACACACATTCCCTGCCCAACCTCTGGTCCAGGTCAGTCAGTCAATCGTATTTATTGAGCACTTACGGTATGCAGGGCACTGTTCTAAGCACTTGGGAGAGTACAATATGACAATATAATAGACTCATTCCCTGCCCTCAATTAGCTTACATTCTAGGGGACGAGTCACCAGCTCGCAGCCCTAGCCCTCAACCCTAAACCTCTCAACCCCCATTTCCAGTCCCCCAACTACCCTGATGGAAACATTCATTCAGTCAGTCGTATTTTTTGACCACTTACTGTGTGCAAGAACTGTGTTAAGCACTTGGGAGAATGCAATATAACAATAAACAGACGCATTCCCTTCCTACAATCCAGAGCAAAGAACAGTGCTTGGCACATAGTAAACGCTTAACAAATACCATAATTATTATTACCACGAACTTACAGTCTCCTTATCCTCCCAAGTCCCTACCCTCAGCCTCACCCTTCCGGGTCCCAGTCCCAGCCCTCTTCCCTATCATATCTCTTCCCAGTCTGCCCTTTCCTCCACCCATGTTTCTTGAGTCCCACAGGGGCTGCTGGCTGGATGACTGAGTCTCTAAAGGGCCTCAGTTTTGGAGTCTAAATAAGGTATCCCAATTTGCACGTTGTCTCTACTTCATTTAATGTCAAACTGTATCATCCCGCTAAGCCCTGGGTCCCCATTTGCATTCCCCTGGTGTGGGGGATATAGTCCCCCCAGCTCAGGGCTAGGAAAACTACAGAGGGGCATTTTTGTGACCTCCCATCCTCCTGGGAGCACTGCGGTAAAGGGAGGTGCTGGACAGTAGAGGATACTGATGGAAAATGTAAATCTACTCATGGGAAGGAGGAAATAGGCTAGATAGAGTGGGACTTTGTGGTTTTAGATGGAGATATCTCTACTTGTTCCTCAGTCAATCAATAATATTTAGTAAGTGCTTACTGTGTGCAGAGCACTGTTCTGTGTGCTTGGGGAGAGCACAGTATGAGAGCACATTCCCTGCCCATAACGAGCTTACAGGCTAGAGATTCATTCAATCGGATTTATTCATTCATTCATTCAATAGTATTTATTGAGCGCTTACTATGTGCAGAGCACTGTACTAAGCGCTTGGAATGTACAAATCAGTAACAGATAGAGACAGTCCCTGCCCTTTGACGGGCTTACAGTCTACCGTGCGCAGAACACTGTACTAAGCACTTGGAAAGTACATTTTGGCAACAAATAGAGGCAATCCCTAGAGATGAGTTTACATCTAATAATAATAATAATAATGTTGGTATTTGTTAAGCGCTTACTATGTGCAGAGCACTGCTCTAAGCACTGGGGTAGACACAGGGGAATCAGGTTGTCCCACGTGGGGCTCACAGTCTTCATCCCCATTTTACAGATGAGGGAACTGAGGCACAGAGAAGTTAAGTACCTTCCCTACTCCCAACTTCATGCTCAGCACAACCTCTACCATTGGGATGCCACATCTCCTGATCCTCTAGACTGTAAGCTCATTGTGGGCAGGGAATGTGTCACTTTATTGTTATATTGTATTCTCCCTGGTGCTTAGTACAGTGCTCTGCACACAGTAAGCGCTCAATAAATACGGTTGAATGAATGATTAGATTTCATCTACCCCAACACTCAGTACAGTGCTTCGTGCATAAAAAGTGCCTAGAACATATCTTAATTCTTATTGTTGTTATTATATTATCTTGTCTAATCCAGGGCCGTAATGGGTTCTATTGTCACCGCAAGTGAACGCTGGTATTGGTATTCCAGCTAAATTAAACCACGTCCCCGCAGAGCAAGGAATATAGCCAATAAATAGTGTTTTCAAAGCGATGCGAACTCACTCCCCTTAAGGGATAGGGTCCTGTTCTAAATTCCACCTGTGGATTCTTTCCCAGCCCTTAGTACAGTGCTCTGCACAAAGTGAGAACACTTAATAAATCCTATTACTACTATTCTAAATGTGTGCAGAGCACTGTACTAAGCACTTGAACACCTGCTTTAGAATTCAGGCCCGGACTCTACGTTCTCTACTTTGTTTTTCCATTCCTTCCACAAGTTAATTCACAGGGGGTTATTTAAAGCCAGATATTTTACCTTAATGCTTGTAATTCCTGTAATAAAATACACTGAGACATCTGATTTGAGCTACGGCTAAGCAGGAGATGGTAATGTCATATAAGATCTGTTCTATGTTGCGGTGGGGAAATGACACAAAAGGCGGAAGGAGCATAAACCAGAGGCCTACGGTGCAAGCTGTAATACAGAGTGATGACCACGGGGTAAGGGAGAAACCACATGAGTCGATGCCAACACTCCTAAATTGAATAATGTCCTCAGAACATGGAAGTACTGAGAAACAGCATGGTGTAGTAGGTAGAGCACGGGTCTGGGAGTCAGAGGACCTGGGTTCTAAAGCCAGCTCTGCCGATTGTTTGCTGTGTGACCTTGGGCACATTGCTTAACTTCTCCGTGTCTCAGTTCCCCTGTTCTTCCCCCCTCCTTGCACTGCGAGCCCTCCGTGACACAGGGACTGTGTCCAACCTAATTAACTTGTATCTATCCCAGTGCTTAAAAGAGCGTTTGACACGTCTCGTCTTATGCTGTCGCGTCGTCTCCGACCCACAGCGGCTCCATGGGCACATCTCTCCCAGAATGGCCCACTCTCCAATCTGCAGTCGTTCTGGTAGTGTATCCGTAGAGTTTTCTTGGGAAAAATACAGAAGTGGATTACCGCTGCCTTCTTCCTCGCAGTAAACCTGAGTCTCCACCCTCGACTCTTTCCCATGCCGCTGCTGCCCAGTATAGGTGAGTTTTGACTTGCAGCAGGTTGCCTCCCACTCGCTAGCCACTGCCCCAGCTAGGAATGGAGTGGATATGCCTCTGCTTGACTCTCCCTCCCTTAGCCGGGATCAGTGGAGTACTGAAAACTCTCCAGGTGCCCTCCTGAGAGGGTGTGTGACACATAGTAAGCACTTAAATAAAAAAAGAAGAGGAGGGAGTTGTCATTCATTTATTCATTGAATCATATTTATTGAGTGTTTACTGTGTGCAAAGCACTGTACTCAGCACAGATATATTCCCTGCCCCCAACAAGTTAACATACCGCTTTAGTTCTTAAAACCTCCCTGGGAAGAAGAGAAACTAATAATAATAAAAATAACTGTGGTATTTGGAAAGCACTTATTGGGTGTCAAGTACAGAACTGAGCACTGAGATGCAAGATAAGGTTGGACGCAGTCTCTGTCCCACGTGGGACGAGTATTGAATTCCCATTTCACAGATGAAGAAGTGAGGCACAATTAATTGACTTGCCCAAGGTCACACAGCAGGGCAGTGGTAGAGTCAGGATTAGAACCCAGTTCTCCTGATTCCCAGGCCTGAGCTCTGTCCACTAGGCCGTGTCGCTCCCCACCAGGGTCAGGGTGAAATTCCAGGGATTGAGCAGTTCTAGGGATAAAGCGTGGGGGTGACAGCGTTGAGTAACAGGCCAGGGGGAACTGGCTGTTCCCCGTCCCCCTCCACATCGATGGCAGGAAAAAGACATAGGCTGGGTATGCAGCAGGTGGGATTTGGGTTAGATAGCAGGATGAACTTTGGCTGCCTAGCTTCTTGACCCAACTCTCCTTTAAGCCGGGTGGGTCTTCCAGGAAGACATCAGGAGAGGGGACGAGGGGCTGGGTTTCTCACCTCAAGACTGGGAAAGCAGTGTAGCCTGGTGGAAGGAGGAAGGACTAGGATTCGGAAATCCTGGCTCCTAATCCCGGCTTCGCCACTTTCTTCCTGGATAACCTTGGGCAGGTCTCTTCACTTTTATGGGCCTCCGTTTTCCCATCTGTAAAATGGCGATGAAATACCCGTTCTACTTCTATTTAGACCATCAGTCCCATATTGGACAGGGACTGTATCCGGCCTGATGATCTCATCTCCACCCCAGGGCTTAGCACATAGCGAGAGCTTCACAAATAACACAGTTATTAAGACAGTCACTTCTGAGTGATCCCAGCCTTCTGCCCCTCCGTCTGCTTCGCCCTCCCCACACCCCCACCCCGCCCCAACCCAGTTGTTATTTTTCAGTCTGAGGGAATCAATAATTAAGCACCTCATAATAGGAGCGTTTTGCTGGAGATTTCCATTTGGTTCACCATTATGGCGAAATGAAATATTTAGTTGACAGGATACAGCCACGGAGCAAAACCACATTTCTGTCTGGAATCTTTAATTGTTCTAATAAGAATGAGCCAAGGCCTGGGTCGTCCCCTCCCGGCCCCCGCCCCCGAAAACCAGCGCCAGGCGGCCGCTACCCAGCTCCGTCCGTGGGGTGACCCCCCTACCCAGCTCCCTCCTGCTGAGGCTCAGTCCAGGGGGAGGCCCAACTCTTCAGGGCTAACAATAATTGTGGTATTTTTTGAACACTACGTGCCAAGGACTGTACTGAACGCTGGGGGTAGCTACAGGATAATCAGGTTCCACTTGGGACTCACAGAGCAAGTAGGAAGGAGAATCCTCATTTTGCTGATGAGGAAACTGAGGTACAGAGAAGTGAAATGAGTTGCCCAAGATCAGCCAACAGGAAAGTAGCGGAGCTTGGATTAGAACTCAGGGCCTCTGACTCCCAGGCCTATGATCTTTCCACTAGGCCATGCTGCTTCCCAACCGGGGAAGCCTTTCTCCTCTGTCCGTCACGGGGCCCAGTGGCTAAAGCAGAGGACTGGGAGCCGTGGGACCTGGGTTCTAATCCTGGCTTTCCACCTCCCTGCTGTGTGACTTTGGGGAAGTCACTTAATTTCTCTGTGTCTCAGTCTCCTCATCGCCTCAGCTCCTTGTGATCAGGGAACGTGTCTACCAACTCTGTTAAAACGCACTCTACCAAGTGCTTATTAGAGTGCTCTGTGTGTAGTAAGCACTCAATTAATACTATTAGGAAGCAGCATGGCTCAGTGGAAAGAGCCCGGGCTTGGGAGTCAGAGGTCATGGGTTCGAATGTGACAGCTGCCACTTGTCAGTTGTGTGACCATGGGCAAGTCACTTCACTTCTCTGTTTCTCAGTTACCTCATCTGTAAAATGGGGGTGAAGATTGTGAGCCTCACGTGGGACAACCTGATTACCCTGTATCTCCCCCAGCGCTTAGAACAGTGCTCTGCACATAGTAAGCGCTTAACAAATACCAACATTATTATTATTATTATTATTATTAATTGATTGATTTATCTGTCAAATGGGGAAAAAAATCCCTGCTCACCCTCACTTTTAGACTGTAAGCCTCAGGGACAGGAACTGTGTCTGATCTTAGCACAGTGCCTGGCATGTAGTAAGCACTTAATTAGTACCACTAATAACCTTAGGTCAGCTGGTGTGGATCTCAAGGGCACGCGGACAAGTCCCGAGGACATTTGACTGCTTGCTTGGTACCCGCTGGGGAAATGTCACTTTTCCCCTGTTTTCCAGAGGTGTTTTCTTTATTTTTTTTTAAATGGTATTTGTTTAGCGCTTACTATGTTGCCAGGCACTGCACTCATCACCGGGGTAGATAAAAACCAATCAGATTAGACATAGTCCATGTCCCACGTGGAGCTCACGGTCTTAATCTCCAGTTTACAGATGAGGTAACTGAGGCACAGGGAAGTTGCCTAAGGTCACACAGCAGACAAGTGGCGGAGCCAGGATTAGAACCCAGGTTCTTCTGACTCCAAGGGCAGTGCTCTAACCACTAAGACATGGGGTGAGGAGGAGATTTTCAGCCCCACCCTGAAGCCCACCATCTCCAGCCCCCCAGTCCAGTGGCAGTCCTCCAAAACACCGGCCCCTGAGGTACTGGTGACATCACTCATCCTTCTCCTGCCAGAAGCGGGATGAGATGATGTCACACAGCCGCTGTTTTGCAGAAACTTGCTCAGATCGGCCTGGACCAGGAGTGTTTCTCCGGGGAACCTTGACCCTGAACCCAAATTGGAATAATAATACTTATAACTGTAGTATTTGTTGAGCACTCTCTATGTGCCAGGAACTACACTAAGCGCTGGGGTGGATACAAGCAAATCGGACTAGACACAGTCCCTGTCCCGCATGGGGCTCACAGTCTTAATCTCCATTTTACAGCAGAGGTAACTGAGGCCCAGAGAAGTGAAGTAACTTGCCCAAGGTCACACAGCAGACAAGAGGGGGAATCGGGATTAGAACCCAGGTCCTGACTCGCAGAACCGTGCCCTTTCCACTGCTTGGAAGGAAAAGGTCATCTCGTCCTTCCCTCTGCCTCTAGACAGGATCACACCCAACTCAGTTTAGTCTTTATGGGTTTCCAGACTTCCAAGAAGGCAATTCCACAGCCCCGCCTCTCTCAGCCACCTTACACCTGTGACCTTCATCATCCTGGAGTCTAACCTTAATCATTCCCACTGCAGGAAGGAGGGTCAGGGACCCCACTGGCAGAACATATCCAGCCCTCTTGGGCTGCCAGCCGTGGCGCCTACAGCTGAGCCCTCAGCCGCTGCAGGAGATCCAGCCCAGGGAACGGCGGGAGCCAGAGGACGGAGGCGGGAGGATGAAGAGAGAGGTCCGGTTAGCAGGTCGGCTTGGAAAGGGTCAAGAGTGGTCCGGGCAGTGGCGGGGGAGCCAGGCTGGGGGTGCTCAGGGAGGAGCAGAGGAGAATGAACGGAAGTCCAGGGAGGGATCATGCGAGGAGTGTTTGAAAAGTCAATCCATTCACTGCCAGCCAAGTGGGGAAGGCGGAAAATTGATATTTGTCTAATATTTGCTCAGCCCGCTGCGTCTGCCTGTGTATTCCCCTGTGCTCCTGCTCTCGGGATCCTTAATCGCTGGGTCTTAAGGCCTCTCCGGCCCGGCTGCTTCCGAGATAGAAGGGAAGGAAATGTAAACTACCCTTCTCCGGGTGGCGGGAGGGCTGGAGGTCCAGAGAGAGAGATTTCCTTCTGCCTTGTGCTTCCTGCTCTGCGAGGAAGTGGATTAGAGGGGGGAAGGGGCAGAGGTGGTGCCTCCTTGGGCCTGGGGGCGGCTTCCAAACCCCTGCACCACGGAGGGGAGAAGCAATGCCGGGATCTGATGCAAAAAGCAGGAATCAGGGGACCTGGATTCTGATCCAGGCCCTGTCACTTGTTTCCTGCGTGACCTTGGGTAAGTCACCTTACGTCTCTGTGCCTCAGCTTCTGCATCTGTAAAATAGTTTCCTCGCTCTTAGACAGCAAGCGCCATGTGGGATGGAGACTGTGTCAAATCTGATTATCTTGTATCTACCCCAGCGCTTAGTTCATAGTAAGTGCTTAACATAGCTACAATTATTATGATTTTTGTAGGTACATGAGAGATGGTCCTGGGACTCAGTTTCCCCCATGCTTGGTGCACTGGCAGTCAAAAGGTCTGTACTGAGCCCTTGGGTGGAAAATAATAATAATAATAATGTTGGTATTTGTTAAATGCTTACTATGTGCCAAACACTGTTCTAAGAGCTGGGGTAGACACAGGGAATCAGGTTGTCCCACGTGGGGCTCACAGTCTTAATCCCCATTTTACAGATGAGGTAACTGAGGCACAGAGAAGTTAAGTGACTTGCCCACAGTCACACAGCTGACAAGTGGCAGAGCCGGGATTCGAACCCATGATCTCTGACTCCAAAGCCCGTGCTCTTTCCACTGAGCCACGCAGACCTTGGTATTGGGCATGTGGAGGGTGCCTGTTAGAGAGCAGGGAGGGCCCCACGCCTATCTGAGAGGGGAGACAGGAAAGTTCCACAGGCGGGGTCCCCCCCCCCCCACAGTCAGCAGTGACAGAAAAAGGGGTAAGGGGCGAGGCGGTCCATAAATGGGACAGGTTGTGGGGCTAATCAGGGTGGGCTTCCTGGAGGAGGCATCCTGGGCAGGAGTAGTGGGTTCAGACACAAGGATGGTGGGGGCCGGGCTAAACCGAGATACACCCCACTGCTCTCCCTCCTCCGAGTTCACAGATCACCACGGGGAGGGCGCGGGGGTGGGGAGCAGCTGGGTTTGCAGATGGAACCCTGTCAGAGCTGCATGTGCCTAGCAGACCCCGATGTGGGAGGACTCTTGAACCCCCTACCTTTCTTCTTGGCTGTGGACCACCCCGTTTTGGCTTTGGATGGGCTGGTGGGCCTGGGCAGGGGAATGAAGGAATAGCAGAGCAGCAGGAGAGACCCTTCCTGCCAGAGATACTGATACTGGAAGACCCCCGGGGGTGCCCTCAGTGAAGCTGAGTAGCCACAGTGGTCTAGACCTGCAGGATGACCAGGGCCCAATCAATCAATCAATTGTATTTATTGAGTGCTTACTGTAGCACTGTACTAAGTGCTTGGGAGGGTACACATAACAATATACCAGACAATGAGCCTACAGTCTAGAGGGGGAAAAGACATTAATTTAAATCAATAAATTATGAATATGGACATAAGTGCCATGGGGATGGGAATGGGGATGGTGAATAAAAGGAGCAAGTCAGGGCGACGCAGAGGGAGTGGGAAAAGGGGAAATGAGGGCGTAGTCAGGGAAGGCCTCTTGGAGGAGATGTGCCTTCAACTGTATATATTTTCATTACCCTATTTATTTTGTTCATGAAATGTACATCGCCTTGATTCTATTTAGTTACCATTGTTTTTACAAGATGTTCTTCCCCTCGACTCTATTGCCATCGTTCTCGTCTGTCCGTCTCCCCCGATTAGACCGTAAGCCCGTCAAACGGCAGGGACCGTCTCTATCTGTTGCCGACTTGTTCATTCCAAGCGCTTAGTACAGTGCTCTGCACATAGTAAGCGCCCAATAAATACTATTGAATGAATGAATGAACAATGAGGCTTTGAAGGCAGAGAGAGTAATTGTTTGTTGGATATGGGAGGGCGTTCCAGGCCAGAGGCAGGACATGGGAGAGAGATTGGCGGCGAGACGGATGAGATCGACGTACAGTGAGTAGGCTGGTCCAGTCAATCAATCAATCAATCAATCAATCAATCAATGGTATTTATTGAGCACTTACTATGTGCATAGCACTGTTCTAAGCTATCGGGAGGATACAATACAAGAGAAACTAGCAGACACATTCCCACGGGAGCCGGTCACCGAACCACTGGGGAAGGAGCCAAAAATGGAGCCAGTCTGGTCGGGGGGACGACCCAGACTCTCCCCACTCCTCCCCAGACTCCCCACATGGCCCGGGCCACAGCTCACCGTCTCTGGGCCTGCTCCCTAACCTCTCTCCAGGTCCGAGATGCGGATCCAGCCTCCCCTGGAGGCTGCGTCCGCCTGGAGTCGGGGCTCCACCCTCGCTCCCTCAGTGCCGGGGGAATCTGAGGGTCCCGGGTCCCCTTTGGACCAACCGGGAACAGGGTAGGCCACGTCCTCCGTATCTGACCCAGGCCTGAGTTCTTGGGAGAAACTGAGCAAGAGCGGTAAAGGCAGGGGAAGGGATGTTGAGGCCCCCAGGGCCATGGGGAAGGGCTGACTCTCGGACCGACCAGCTGCCTGGGCAGCAGAAGGCTAGTGGCCGGAGGGGAGAGATGAGCTCAATTCTCCAAGTTCCTGATGACTGTGATGATCGAGACAATGGTATCTGTTAAGCACCAACTGTGTGTCAAGCACTGTTCTAAGCACTGCGGAGGACGGACCTAGCTGTTCTCCGTGGTCCCTGATGATTGTGATGATTAATATTATGGTATTTGTTCAGCGCTGACTGTGTGTCGAGAGAGAGAATGAAGCTAGCCGTTGCCCGTGTCCCCGATGATTTTGATGAATAAGATTATGGTATATGTTTATCAGCGATGTGTGTCAAGCACTGTTCTAAGTGCTGGAGAGGATGGAACTAGTTGTTCACCATGTCCCTGATGATTACGACGACTGAAATGGTATTCGTTAAGTGCTGGCTGTGTGTCAAGCACTGCTCCAAGCGCTGGGGAGGACAGAACTCGTCGTTCCCCACGTCCCTGTTGATTATGACTATGCTTATCGTATTCGTTAGGCACTAGCTGTTTGTCAAGTACCATTCTAAGTGTTGGTGAGGATGGAGCTAGCTGTTCTCCATGTCCCCGATGATTACGATGATTAATATCATGGTATTTGTTCAGCTCCCATTGGGTGGCGAGCACTGTTCTGAGTGCTGGAGAGGATGAGGCTAGCTGTTTCCCCGTGTCCCTGATGATTGTGATGGTTAAGATTGTGGTATTTGTTAGGTGTCGACTGTGTGTCAAGCACTGTTCTTAGTGCTGGGGAAGACCCAAGTTCACCAGGTGTGGACACAGTCCCTGCCCCTCCGTGGGACTCCCGGTCAAAGTAGGAGGGAGAACGGGGCTCGGATTGCAGCGGCAGGTGGGATTTCAGTGAGACTCCAGGAGGGACTTCTAGGCTGTCAGGACCGGCGGGGGACCTTGTGATCCCCTGGTCGGATGGCCCTCAAACAGCACTAAGTGCTCCCACACACATCAAGCTGGAACTGAGACAAGGGCTGTGTGGGATCTGGGATTAGAACCCAGGTGCTCTGTCTCCCAGCCTCATGCTCTTTCCACTAAGCCACACCGCTTCCCATTTAATCCCAGTGAACACATAGGTCATCAGCCTTGAGTATCTCCATTTTTTGTGTGTATATGTGTTATTTATTAAGCTCTGACTTTGTGCCAAGCCCTGTCCTAAACACTGTAGTAGATGTAAAATAATAATAATAATAATAATGGTGGTATTTGTTAAGCACTTACTATGTGCGAAGCACTGTTCTAGGATACAAGGTGATCAGGTTGTCCCACGTGGGGCTCACAGTCTTAATCCTCATTTTACAAATGAGGGAACTGAGGCACGGAAAAGTTAAGTAACTTGCCCAAGGTCACACAGCTGACAAGCGTCTGAGCCGGGATTAGAACCCATGACCTCTGACTCCCAAGCCCGGGCTCTTTCCACTGAGCCATGCTGATTCTCTTTTGGGTAGTACCCAGGCCCTGTCCCACATGGGGCTCACCGACTTAATCCCCATTTTACAGATGAGGTAACTGAGGCACAGAGAAGTGAAGTCACTTGTCCATTACACAGAAGATAAATGATAGAACCGGGATTAGAACCCAGGCCCGCTGACTCCCAACCTCATGCTCTTTCCACTTTGCTGTGCTGCTTCCTTATAATCTACTCATGTTCCTGCCCATTTTCATTGCTGAGTGTGGATGGGAGCCCTGAAGCAAGACACTTCACTTAGAGAAGCAGCATGGCTCTGTGGAAAGAGCACGGGATTGGGGGTCAGAGGTCACGGGTTCTAATCCCGGCTCCCCCGCTAATCAGCTGCGTCACCTTGGGCAAGTCACTTAACTTCTCTGTGCCTCAGTTACCTCATCTGTCAAATGGGGATTAAAAAACTGTGAGCCCCACGTTGGACAACCTGATCACCTTGTATCCCCCAGCGCTTAGAACACTGCTTTGCACATAGTAAGCACTTAACAAATACCATAATTTATTTTTTAATTTATTTTTATTCTTTCTGCCTCAATTCCCTAATCTGAAAAATGAGAATTCAATACCTGTTTTCCCTCCTACTTAGACCGCGAGTCCCATGTGGGATCCGATTATCGTATCTACCTGAGGGTTTAGCACAGTGCTTGACACGTAGTAAGTATTCAATAATAATAATACTGGTATTTGTTAAGCACTTACTATGTGCCAAGCACTGTTCTAAGCGCTGGAGTAGATACAAGGTAATCAGGTTGTCCCACGTAGGGCTCACAGTCTTCATCCCCATTTTACAGATGAGGGAACTGAGGCACAAAGAAGTTAAGGGACTTGCCCAAGGTCACACACCTGACAAGCAGCGGAGTCGGGATTTTTAACAAACATCACAGTTATTATTATTATCAATAGTAATGGTAATAGTAAGCACCTATTGTGTGGAGCACTGTGCTAAACTCTAGGGTAAATACAAGATAAACAGATTAGACACGGTCTCTTCCTCCACAGTCTAAATGGGGTAAACACTCAGAGAGAACAATAATAGAGGAAAGGAAACAGTAAATTATAAAATCAACAATTCCCCGTAACAAAGGAAGGCAAAGCAGCCAAACACAGTTGTTGGAGAGAAGTTTTCTTGGTCCCGCTGACCCAGGCGTCCTCTCTGATAATAATGTTGGTATTTGTTAAGCGCTTACTATGTGCCGAGCACTGTTCTAAGCACTGGGGTAGATACAGGGGAATCAGGTTGTCCCACGTGAGGCTCACAATCTTAATTCCCATTTTACAGGTGAGGTAACTGAGGCACAGAGAAGTTAAGTGACTCGCCCACAGTCACCCAGCTGACAAGTGGCAGAGCCGGGAATCGAACTCATGACCTCTGACTCCGAAGCCCAGGCTCTTTCCCCTGAGCCACGCTCTGATCCCAAACCGGGCAGCCTCCCTGGGTCCTTGGGGGTCTGAGGGCACTCATCCTGGGGCAGGGGGAGGGTCCCGGTACCAGGCTTCCCAGGCCCTGGGGGCTCTGGGCTTTGGAGGGGACAGGAGAGGGGACATGGGGAGGGGAGCTTCCCCTCTGGCCTCTTCGACTTCCCTCATTGCACTTGGAGGGTGGGCTTTAACGGGGGGCAAGGGGAGAGGGGTGGGGCTGGATGGAGGTGGGACAGGTGGGGGATGCAGACAGGCTGCACAGAATGGCTCAGTGGAAAGAGCCTGGGCTTGTGAGTCAGAGGTCTGGGTTCGAAACCCGGCTCTGCCACGTGTCAGCTGTGTGACTGTGGGCAAGTCACTTCACTTCTCTGTGCCTCAGTTCCCTCATCTGTAAAATGGGGATGAAGACTGTGAGCCTCACGTGGGACAACCTGATTACCCTGTATCTCCCCCAGTGCTTAGAACAGTGCTCGGCACATAGTAAGCGCTTAACATATACCAGAGAAGCAGCGTGGCCCAGTGGAAAGAGCACGGGCTTTGGAGCCAGAGGTCATGAGTTCGAATCCCGGCTCCGCCACTTGTCAGCTGTGTGACTGTGGGCAAGTCACTTAACTGCTCTGTGCCGCAGTGACCTCATCTGTAAAATGGGGATTAAGACTGTGAGCCCCACGTGGGACAACCTGATTCCCCTGTGTCTACCCCAGCACTTAGAACAGTGCTCTGCACACAGTAAGCGCTTAACAAATACCAACATTAGTATTATTATTAATTAGTGTGTCGGAATTTAGTGTTTAGGGATTTTGCACCCCAGCTTGGAAGATCTCGAGTCTGATTGGAGCCCCAGGAAGGGCGAGGAGAGGAGTCCAGCCCAGACAGTTGTGGGGGGGACAGTGGCTTCACAGCCCCCCATCACCCCCATAGCTGGAACCCGGACACACCGGCTCCATCACCCCACAGCTGAAACCCTGGGGCATCGGCCCCCCGAGGTGGATAGAGCTCGGGCCTGGGAGTCAGAAGGTCGTGGGTACTAATCCCTGCTCTGCCGCTTGTCTGCTGTGTGACCTTGGGTAAGTCACTTCCCTTTTCTGGGCCTCAGTTATCTCATCTGTTAAATGGGGCCTGAGCCTGTGAAGTCCACATGAGACGGAGACTGCCTCTAACTCTATTTGCCTGTATCCACCCTAGTGCTTAATACAGTGCATGAGACATAGTAAGCCCTTAACAAATACTATTATTATCAATATTATCATTATTATTATCACCCCCAAAGCTGGAATCCAGGGACACCAGCCCCATCCCCCTTCAGAGCAGGCGCCTCCCCGGGGACACTGACCCATGAGCGGGAAGCCCCGGGCACCAGGGTCCAGGCCGCACATAGATCCGGAGCTGAGATGGGAAGATCCCTAGCAAGACACGTCCAGGTCCCTTCCCCTGGCCAGTGGCCGGCCGTCTGGGTCACGGCGCAACATTCAAAATACATTAAAGGCCGCTCCCTTTTGAAGTGCCAAACTATCTTTATTTAATCAGAGAGAAACAACTTTTCAAAAGACTTTCTTTCCCTTTTCTACCTTCGGCTCGCCGGTCTCCGGCGGAAGGACCATGAATAAAACATGCCCATCCCAATTAAATCTTGATTTAATTTCGCTTCTTTTGCAAAGCTGATGAACTGGGGCGCGTTCGCGGAGACACTGAGCATTAGAATTCTTTTGTTCTGCACAATCCGTTCGGAGAAACAAGTCTATAAATAATCACCTCGACGAGGGCAAGGGGCACGGAGGGGTGGGTGGAGGGGGGAAGTGTCCACACCCACTGGCACAATGAGGGGCGGGGGGGGGGGACTGCTTGGGCAAGGGGGCCTGTTGTGGGGGGCAACAATTTCGTGGGACTGGACTTTGGACCTGGAGGAATGGGGTTGGGTGGGGTCGGGGGGGTCCTAGTCTTATTTCCCTGCAAACCCCTCCCCTGACAGAGCTACCTCCTCTTCCTCCAGTAAGGCCACACCCCCTGGCTAAGGCTAAGATTGGTTCCCAACGTCTCCAGGGAAAATAATAATAATAACTGTGGTATTTGTTAAGCATTTACTATGCGCCAGACACTCTTCTAAGCACTGGGGGGGGGGGGGGGTAGATGCAAGCAAATCAGGTTGGGCATAGTCCCTGTCCCAAATGGGGATCACAGACTTAATCCCCATTTTATAGATGAGGTAATTTAGGCACAGAGAAGTGAAGTGACGTGCCCGAGGTCACACAGCAGACAAGTGGTTTTGTTTTCTGACTTGGGGTGTTTGGCACCCTGTCGGCTCCTGGGACCCTCCTACAGGAGTCAAGTCTGTGGGGTGATTGGGACCCACATTTCCAGCTGAGGAAGCAAAGCTACTGCGCCTGGATTCTCAGCCTCCCTCATTCCAGGCTCGGCCAGCACTGAAATCAATCCATGGCATTTACTGAACGCTTATTGTGTGTAGAGCACTGTACTAGCACTTGGGAAACTAATAAGCAACGTGGCTCAGTGGAAAGAGCACGGGCTTTGGAGTCAGAGGTCGTGGGTTCGAATCCCGGCTCGGCCACTTGTCAGCTGTGTGACTGTGGGCAAGTCACTTCACTTCTCGGTGCCTCAGTGACCTCATCTGTAAAATGAGGATTAAGACTGTGAGCCCCTCGTGGGACAACCTGATTCCCCTGTGTCTACCCCAGCGCTTAGAACAGTGCTCGGCACATAGTGAGCGCTTAACAAATACCAACATTATTATTAATAATAATAATATTATGGTATTTAAGTGCTTACTATGTGCCAGACACTGTACCAAGCACTGGGGTGGATTCAAGCAAATTGGGTTGGACACAGTCCCTATCCCATGTGGGGCTCACAGTCTCAATCTCCATTCTACAGATGAAGGAACTGAGGCACAGAGAAGTGAAGTGACCTCTCCAAGATCGCACAGGAGACAAGTGGCGGATCCGGGATTAGAACCCATGACCTTCTGACTGCCAGGTCTGTGCTTTATTCACTATACCATGCTGCAGTGTACAATATAACAGCCTTGGTAGACACAATCCCTGTCTACGAGGAGTTTATAGTCTAGTCGGTGTTGGGGCTGGGGGGAAGAGGGGGCTGCCGATGGAAGCTGGAAAGATCCCAAAGATCCCATTTGCCCCAGTAGCTCTGCTTATTTGCCCACCCCTCCCCCCAACACCTGTTTCCCTGGTCCCCTGCCCACATGCTGGGCATTCATTCATTCAATAGTATTTACTGAGCGCTTACTATGTGCAGAGCACTGTACTAAATGCTTGGAATGTACAATTCGCCAACAGATAGAGAGAATTCCTGCCCAGTGATGGGCTCATGGAAAGTGTGTCCCTGTGGACCCACCAAGCAATGTGGTCTAGAGGATTCAGCATATGCCTGGGAGTCAGAAGGACCTGTTTTCAAATCCCGGCTCTGCCACTTGTCTGCTGTGTGACCTTGGGCAAGTCATTTCACTTCTCTGAGCCTCAGTTACCGCATCTGTAAAATGGGGATTAAGTCTGTGAGCCTTATTTGGGACAGGGACTATGCCCAACCTGATTTGCTTGTATCTACCCCCCCCCCCCAGTGCTTAGAAGAGTGTCTGGCGCATAGTAAATGCTTGACAAATACCACAATTACTGTTACTATTACTTCTGGGCTTCTCTTCTCAATTCACTGTGGGGTTCATTAAATGCTTCCTTTGCACCACGTACTGCACTAAATGCTGGGACAGATACAAGATAATCAGGTTGGACACAGTCCCTGTCCCTCATGGGGTGCTTAGTCCAAGTGGGAGGAAAAACGGGTATTGAATCTTCATTTTACAGATGAGGAAACTGAGGTACAGAGAGGTTAAGTGACTAGCTCAAAGTGCCATAGCAGACAAGTGGTGGAACCTGAATTAGAATCCAAGTCCCCTGTCTACAGTCCTTGAGGGGCAGCAGGGAGGAGTTGAAACTCCTGAAAATACCAGCAGGCTACTGAAGGATCTGCAGTCTTCCCCTAGTAATAATAATAATAATGATAGCATTTGTTAAGTGCTTACTATATACCAGGCATTGTACAAAGCGCTGGGCTTGGTACAAGCAAATCAGGTTGGACACACTCTCTATCCCACATAGGGCTCATAGTCTTAGTCCCCATTTTACAGGCGATTTAACTGAGGCACAGAGAAGTGAAGGGACTTGCCCAAGGCCACAAAACAGACAAGTGGCAGGGGTGGAATTAGAACCCATGACCTTCTGACTCCCAGACCTGTGCTTTATCCACCACGACGTGCTGCTCCCCCATGCTGCTTGCCATAAACACCTATAGGAGACACGGGGATTACCCCTACCCTCCCCGCACAAGGTCCAGCCTTCTATTTTCATTCATTCAATAGGATTTATTGAGCGCTTACTATGTGCAGAACACTGTACTAAGCGCTTGGCAACAGATAGAGGGAATCCCTGCCCAGTGATGGACTCACAGTCTAAATGGGGGAGGCAGACGGACAAAAACAAGACATCTTCCACCCTCCCGTGTTTCCTCCTAGATCAATCAGTGATATTTATTGATGATTTACTGGGTGCAGTGCACTGTACTAAACTACTGGGAAAGTACAGTGTGCAATAGAGTTTGGTGGACATGATCCCTGCCCACAAGGAGTTTCCACCCCTTGTACCCTTCTCTGCACACTTTGCTGGTCGTCCTGTTCATTCAATAGTATTTATTAAGCGCTTACCGCATGCAGAGCACTGTCCTGTTGGCAGTGGCGGGGGGCAGGGAGTTGCCCTGACCGAAGACCCTAACAAGTACCAGGCCAGGGTCGGAAGAGGGAGGGGAAGAGAACCCTCCCTCCTGCTTATCGGTCTTCCATCTACCTGGATCCCAGAACCGGGCCTGGCACATAGTAAGCGCTTAGCAAATACCATTAGAAAAAGATAAGGCCTTTCTACTTACTCGGAACCATCCTGGGGTCCACTGTGCCCCCTGGGTCCTTTTTGGCCACGCTTAGGCCTAGCCAGCAGTTCCCTGTCCTACACTTGCACTGTTTGATTCTTGCCCCTGAGGGCAGTGGGTCAAACCGAGGCCCTGGAGACTACCCTGTAGGTCACATGGTCAGGGGTCACTGGCCAGACACCGCATCCTCTCCTTTGGGCTGGGGAGGTTGGCGGGCAATCCGGATGATAAATGCCTAACAAACACCATAAGAGATGGGGATGGAATGAGCGGGGAGAGGTTTTTTCATTTGTTTCTTTAAACTGGCATTTGTTAAGTGTTTATAATTATAATAATTGAGGTATTTCTTAAGCACTTTCTATGTGTCGAGCACTGTACTAAGCGCTGTGGTAGATATAAGATAATTGGGTTGGACACGGTCCCTGTCCCGCATGAGGCTCACGGTCTCACTCCCCATTGTATAGATGTGTGGCTCAGTGGAAAGAGCACGGGCTTGGGAGTCAGAGGTCATGGGTTAGAATCCCAGCTCTGCCACTTGTCAGCTGTGTGACTGTGGGGAAGTCACTTAACTTCTCTGTACCTCAGTTACCTCATCTGTAAAATGGGGATTAACCGTGAGCCTCACGTGGGACAACCTGATTACCCTGTAAATCTACTCCGGGGTTTAGAACAGTTCTCTGCAAATAGTAAGCGCTTAACAAATACCAACATTATTATTATTATTATAGATGAAGTAATTGAGGCCCAGAGAGGCAAAGCGATTTGCCCAAGGTCACATAGGAGACAAGTGGTGGAGCAGGATCAGAACCCAGGCCCCTCTGACTTCTGGGCCTGTGCTTTATCCACTAGGCTACACTGCTTCCCCACATCCCTTTGTTGGGTAGGGATTGTCTCCATCCATTGCCGAATTGTACTTTCCAAGCGCTTAGTACAGTGCTCTGCCACAGTAAGGGCTCAATAAATACGATTGAATGAATGAATAAATAGTAAGCAACGGGGAAGATACCAGTTAATCAGGTCTCTGTCCCACATGGGGCTCCCAGCCTTAATCTCCATTTTACAGATGAGGTCAGTGACCCGAGGTCACCCAGAAGACAAGTGGTGGAGCTGGGATTGCAACCCAGGTCCTTCCGACGCCCAGTCCGTGTTCTAACCGCTAGGCCATGCTGCTTTCTGAGGAATGCCAAGAAGGGTGGCCCCAAGTTTCTGTGACTACCAGGGTGTTCCCGTCAGTTGCCTGGCACCCTCCAGTGGTCTCGGCCTGGCTGGGCAGCCGCCCCCTGCCCAAGCCCTCCCTGCGGGCCCGGGGGTGCATCTGCTGGCATCATCCATCAGGAACCCAAAAAGTCCCCGAACGCGTCCCCTCCACTAATTGCTACGTAAGGAGGAACGGCGGAGAATAAAGTGCATTTACCTGCTCGGCTGGATAATTAAAAGGCGCCTGGAGCAGCACGGACCTTTTTCATTATGGCAGTATTCGTTATAAAGCAGAAAGAATTAACTGCCCGGCGTGATCAGATATCGGGAAATATTAATAGCAGGAGGGGGAGGTGTGTGTGGGGGGAACAGAAGGGTGGATTGGGGGAGTTAATTAAACCGCCCGTCCTCGGTGACTTATTAAGCGAGCGGACCCGCTTTCGGCGGCTCAGCGAGCCCCGGAGTGGGTGTCTTTGCTTGAGAAACCAGGCTCCGGCGACGAAAAAGTCCTTCTTTCACCCGTTCCTGTCCGCTTGGGTTCCCTTGCCCGGGAGATTTCCGGGCCTGCGAGGGACACGTGGGGGTGACGGCTCGTTGTGGGCTCCTTGTGTCTGCTAATTCTGTTGGTTTTTAAAAAATAAATAGAGAATGTCATTTGTTAAGTGCTTACTATGTGCCAGGCACCATACTAAGTGCTGGGGTAGATACAAATTAATCAGGTTGGAGACCGTACCTGTTTCACTTGGGACTCACAGTCTATTTTACAGATGAGGTAACTGAGGCCCAGAGAAGTGATTTGCCCAGGGTCACCCAGCAGACAAGTGGTGGAGCCGGAATTAGAACCCAGGTCCTTCTGACTCCCAGGCCCATACTCTATCCATTATGCCACCCTGCTTCTGCTTGCTTCAGAACCACCACAGCCAATAACTCGGAGTTTCTGGAGCGGTGCCCAATTTCTCCTTTTTCTCCTTCTGTCCTCCTCATTTCCTCCCTCTATCGTGCCCTTCTGGTTTAAGGTACTAAATTCTGTTGTGTTGTGCTCTCCCAAATGCTTAGTACAGATCTCTGCAAACAGTAAGCGCTCAATAAATGCCATCGATTGACTGATTGATGGGGCCTGGTCCTGGCGCTCACCCCCTCTCTGGGGCAACAAAGACCCAGCTGGGCCAATGGATTAGCATTATTAGTCTTAGTATTATTAATAATAATCGGGATGTTTGTTAAGCACTTACTATGCGATTACAAGATAATCGGATGGGAACACAGTTGCCCTAGCCTTCACTGGTCTCACTGTCTAAGGGGGAGGGAGAAAAGGGATTTAATCCCCCTTTATATGAGGCCCAGAGAAGTGAAATGACTTGTCCAAAGTCACCCAGCAGACAGGGGCAGAGCAGGTTATAGAATCCAGATCCAGGCTATACTGTTTCTCTGCACCTGCCCCAACCTTGGGAAAGGATTCTTTTTTTTAATGGTATTTGTTAAGCACTTATTATGTTCCAGGTACTGTACTAAATGCTGGAGTAGATAGTAGATACAAGCTAATCAGATTGGACACAGTTCATGTCCCCATAGGGCTCACAGTCTTAATCCCCATTTTATAAATGAAGTTATTGAGACATTTGTTTAAAATCACACAGCAGACAAGTGGCAGAGCGGGGATTAGAACCCATGTCCTTCTGACTCTCGGGCCTGTGCTCTAGCCAATAGGCCACATTACTTCTCATAGGAATCACTGTAAACCAGGCTTGACCACCAGCCCCTCCACCTCCAGACCCCCATATTCACTACCCATCCCCTTCTGGAAGGTTCACGCTCCCGGCAGCTCGGGTCAGCGGTCAGGGGATCTCTGGATCTGAGGCAGAGACCATTCATTCATTCATTCAATCGTATTTATTGAGTGCTTTCTGCGTGCAGAGCACTGTACTAAGCGCTTGGAAAGTACAATTCGGCAACAAATAGAGACAATCCCTACCCAACAACGGGCTCACCCACCCCTCACCTCCTTCCAGGGTCCAGGTTGGATGGTCCCTCAGTGATGGGAAGGCAGGGAGCAGCATGGCCTAGTAATAATAATAATAATGTTGATATTTGTTCAGCGCTTACTGTGTGCCCAACACTGTTCTAAGCGCTGGGGTAGATACAGGGGAATCAGGTTGTCCCACGTGGGGCTCACAGTCTTAATCCCCATTTTACAGATGAGGTAACTGAGGCACCAAGAAGTTAAGTGACTTGCCCAAAGTCACACAGCTGACTAGTGGCCGTAGCTGGAGCATGGACCCGAGAGACAGAAGGTCCTGTTTTCTAATCCCGGCTCTGCCACTTGTCTGCTGGGTGACCATGGACAAGTTACCTTACTATTTTGTGTCTCAGTTATCTCATCTGTAAAATGGGGATTAAGACTGGTGAGCCCCATGCGGGACATTGACTCTGTCCAACCTGATTAGCTTGTATCTATCTCAGCGCTTAGTACAGTGCCTGGCACATAGTAAGTGCTTAACAAATACCGTTTAAGAAAAATAAAATAAGCAGGAGTCGTTGGGTGGGCAGAGCCAGGTAGGGGAGGGAGGGAGGGACAGTGGCATGGAGGGGGGCAGTTTAACAGTAGAAGCATCTCACTTTTCCCAAAGTCAGGTGTGTGGGGGGCGGAGGCGGGAACCCGCAAACACTGACCGCTTTCACACCTCCTCGTTGATTCTCACCAGTTCGTTAACGTTTGACCTTGGGAGCACCCTGCCTTCGCCCGGGAGGCCAGCCAGGGACGCTGTCACATTTCAAAGGCCGTTAAGCTGTCCAATGATATTTGAGCTTCTTTTTTATATTTGATAGCTGATCGTCAATCACTTTCCGGAAGCTCAGAGAGAAAGAGGGCAAAAAGGCGGAGAATAATATGAAATTATAGTGGAATGAGGCAGCTAAATTTCTTTCCCTATCAGATGGGGAGAGGAGAGGTGAGGTGAGATTATGGTCAATTATCTTTTCCCGCACAAGGGTAAATCATTGGCGGTTTGGGGAGCTGTCGGGGCTTGGCTTGTGGCAAGCGGACACTGGAGCAACAGGCATGAGAGGCGGGCTTGCAGATATCTTCCTTCGATCTACTGGCCCGCTCTGGTTGCATCGGCCTCGCCTCCGGCCACGTCCACCCCCTCCTCAGAACACCAACAATAAAAGCAATGAACACGTTAAGCATTTACTATGTGCCAAGCACTGTGCTGAGCGCTGGGGTAGCTACAAAATAATGAGGTCAGACACACTGTCCCCCACAAGCCTCCCAGCCTAAAGAGGAGGGAGAACAGGAGTTGAACCCCCATTTTATAGATGAGGATACTGAGGCACAGAGAAGCTAAGTGATTTGTCCAAGGTCACACAGCAGGCAGGCGGCCGGGTCCCCTTGAGGCTGTAAACTCATTACTCCCTACTCTGCCCCTTGTCAGCTGTGTGACTGTGGCCAAGTCACTTCACTTCTCTGTGCCTCAGTTCCCTCATCTGTAAAATGGGGATGAAGACTGTGAGCCTCACGTGGGACAACCTCATTCCCCTGTATCTACCCCAGCGCTTAGAACAGTGCTCTGCACGTAGTAAGCGCTTAACAAATACCAACATTATTATTATGGGCAGGGAACATGTGTGCCAACTCCATTTTGCTCTCCCAAGTGCTTAGTCCAGTGCTCTGCACATAGCATTCAAATAGTACCACTGATGGATTGATTAGAACCCAGGTCCTCTGACTTCCAGGCCAGTCTCCTGCTCAGCCAGTTTCCAACGAAAGGCAGAGAAGAGGCAGGGGGGGGGAAGAAATGCCTTGTACACCTGCTGCCTGATTTCTTTTTGCCACCTGATTTCTATTTGGCACGAGTGGAGGAGATTTCTTTCAGGCACAGGGAGCATCGGCGAGGCTGGAGACATATGTGAGGGACCTGCCCATCTCTGCCCGGCTCCAAGGTAAATAGACTGAAGGATCTCATCAACCCAACTAAATGGTTCCCAGATCAGTTGTTTGGGCACCGGGTTTTGTGTACAGGCAAATACAGCTGGCAGGCCAGGGGCCTTGCCCGCCTAAGCGGGCAAGACAGCCAAGCCGGCTGTTAACCAGGACCCCTCAGTGGGGAGTGGTAGGATTTAGGGGTGCCCGAGTCCGGTCTTGCGTTGGTCTTTTACTTGCCCTGCCCAGCCCGCTTTCCACCCCAGCCCTGGAGACCTGCAGCCGTTTACCCCCCCCCCCCCCCCCCCCAGCCCCTGAATGGAGTCCCCAGCTCTGGTCTCATCCTAAAAAGCAGTTTGGCCTATCGGATAGAACTTGGGGCTGGGAGTCGGAAGGACCTGGGTTCTAGTCTCTGCTCCAGCCTTTGCCTGCTGCGTGACTTGGGTAAGTCACTTAATTTCTCTGTGCTTCATGTGCCTCATCTGTTAAATGGGGATGAAGACTGTGAGCTCTCTGTGGGACAGGGAATGTGTCCAACCCAATTATCTTGCATCTACTTCAGTGCTTAGAACGGTGCCTGGCACATAGGAAGCACTTAAATACCATTATTATTATTATCATTATTATCTTCTGCCCAGCAGGGGTTGACTCCTGAAATCAGTGCTCTCCCCATCTTCAAAGTCATTCTGGGTTGAGTAGTCCTAATCCTTGGGACCCTGTTGTGTGACCTTGGGCAAGTAATAGTAGTAATTATTCAGTACTTAGTATGTGCAGAGCACTGTATTAAGCACTGGAAGAGAATAATGAGAATTAGACGTGGTCTTTGTCTCCCTGGGGACTCCATCTGGGCCTTCTCCTCATCTTTTAAATGGGGATAAAATACTCATGCAGTCTTCTCACTTAAACCAGGTGGGATAGGACTGTCTGATCTGCCTTATCTTGTAGCTTTCCCAGGGCTTATTACCCGGCCTGGGACATAATAAGCGCTTAACAAATACCACAATTATTATTATTACAGGAGGCCAGACTGATTACCCCCATTTCACAAATGAGAACGCAGGCCCAGAGACATCAAGGGGTTTGCCCTAGGTCACACAGCACAGCAGTGGCCAAATCTGAGCAACGGCTGTTCTGACCCTTTAATCCACCCCAGGATGAGGGTAGAGAGTGTCAGGGGTCACAGCAGCAAGACCCTTTCAGGTACCAGGCAGGGTAGGACTGCAGAAACGGCTGGTGGGCGTGATGGAACTAGAAGAGAAGCTGAGTTAAGGCAACTGGTAACCAGGCCCCTGCCTCCACCACCCCCGTGATTTATTACTTAGCCAGTCTTCACCTCCACCGCCCACGGCCCCCCAGCCCCAGCTCCGTTCATTTGCATAGCTAATGGACACGTTATTAACAGCTCATTAGCAACAGGGAGAAGTCAGGCCCAGGTGACTGAAAAGGCAGGTCTGCCGGACTGCACTGAAATGGTTCCTCATTCCCTGTCCAAATGAGGAATTTCAGGTGGCATTCAAATCCACCCAGGTCCCCAGCCCCAAATCTCCAGAGCGGAACCCAAAGGGGCAAATCTAGTTGTGGGGGAAGAAGGAGCAGAAATGGGAGTGGGTTCACGAGCACAAGATGGAGTCATGAAATTTAACAAGCCCTTGCAGTTTACAACAGGAAGCAAGACCAGGAAAGATGTGGGAGGGGCAAGGAGAGGAAGAGAACCAGAGGGCTGTGTTGGTGGGGTTTGTGAGAATGTGTTGTGTGTATCTAATAGTAATAGTTGGGGTATTTGTTAAATGCTTATTATGTGCCAGGCACTGTAGTAAGCGCTTAGGTGCTTACAAACAAATCGGGTTGGACTCAATCCCTGTCCCACAAAATAATAATAATGATGATGGTATTTGTTAAGCACTTATGTGCAAAGCACTGTTCTAAGCGCTGGGGGGGATACAGGTGATCGGATTATCCCGCGTGAGGCTCACAGTCTTAATCCCCATTTTATAGATGAGGGAACTGAGGCACGGAGAAGTGAAGTGACTTGCCCAAAGTCACACAACTGACAGCTGGCAGAATGGACATTAGAACCCATGACCTTTGCCTCCCAAGCCCATGCTCTTTCTCCTGAGCCACGCTGTTTCTCATGCTGCCACATGAGGCTCGCGGTCTCAATGCTCACTTTTCAGATAAGGTAACTGAGGCCCAGAAAAGTGAAGTGACTTGTCCAAGGTCACACAGCAGACATCAGTGGCAAAGATGTGTGTGAGATTGTGCATGAATTGCGTACATGTGTTGCATGTGATTTGGGGGTGGGGTGAGTGCATGTTGATATGCATTTTTGAATGCAAGAGTGGCTGTCTATGTGGATATGAGACTGTGTACATATACTTGCTTTATTTTCCCTGCCCTTCTGAAAGCCCATCTCCTCCAGGAGGCCTTCCCCGATTAACCTCTCATCTCCCTAACAGCCACCTCTGCAAATCGGCACCTCCTGACCACTCATACTGCTCACACCCCCGCTTCCACCAAACACTTGTGTACGGACCACTGTACTCTACTGCTTCCCCCTACCTGTAATGCATTTTAACATCTGTATTCCCAGGGAGACTGGAAGCGCCTCAAGGGCAGAGATTGTGTCTATTTTTTTAATGTTATCTGTTAAGCACTTAATATGTCTCCCACATTGTTCTAAGGGCTGCAGTAGGTACATGTTAATTAGGTTTGGGTACAGTCCCTGTCCCTCATGGGGCTCACAGTCTAAGTAATGATAATAATAATAATGTGGTACTTGTTAAGCACTTACTATGTTTCAGGCACTGTACTAAGCGCTGGGGTAGATATAAGCTAATCAGTAAGTCCTTAAGAAATATCATCATCAGGCTGAACGCAGTCCATGTCCCACATGGGGCTCACAGTCTTAATCACAGGGATTAAGCGCTGTTCTAAGCGCTGGGGTAGATACAGGGTAATCAGGTTGTCCCACATGAGGCTCACAGTCTTCATCCCCATTTTACAGATGAGGTAACTGAGGCACAGAGAAATGAAGTGACTTGCTCAAAGTCACACAGCAGAAACGTGGCAGAGTCAGGGTTAGAACCGAGGTCCTCTGACTCCTAGGCTCGGTCTCTTTCCAAAAGGCCATGGTATGGCTCACTATTAACTCTATTGCACCCTACCGAGCGTTCAGTGCAGTGCTCAGCGGACGGCCATCGCTCCGTACAGGCTCGTGGCTAGGGAAGCAGCGTGGCTCAGTGGAAAGAGCCCAGGCTTGGGAGTCAGAGGTCATGGGTTCGAATCTCAGCTCTGCCACTTGTCAGCTGTGTGACTGTAGGCAAGTCACTTCACTTCTCTGTGCCTCAGTTACCTCATCTGTAAAATGGGGATGAAGACTGTGAGCCTCATGTGGGACAATCTGATTGCCCTGTATTTATCCCAGTGCTTAGAACAGTGCTCTGCCCATAGTAAGCCCTTAACAAATACCAACATTAGAGAAGCAGCGTGGCTCAGTGGAAAGAGCCCAGGCTTGGGAGTCAGAGGTCATGGGTTCGAATCCCAGCTCTGCCATTTGTCAGCTGTGTGACTGTGGGCAAGTCACTTCACTTCTCTGTGCCTCAGTTACCTCATCTGTAAAATGGGGATGAAGAATGTGAGCCTCATGTGGGACAATCTGATTACCCTGTATTTACCCCAGCGCTTAGAACAGTGCTCTGCACCTAGTAAGCGCTTAACAAGTACCAACATTATTATATGTGAGCACGTGTATGCACAAGTGTGCCTGGGCAGGAGGCAGCAGGTGGAGGTGCAGCCGGAGGCCTCCTGAGCCTTGGGGTCCGCACCTGCATCTGCCCCGGGGCTGCTGAAGAACTAAGACACACCCCCCCCCCCGGGCCCACCAGACCCCTTAGGGTGGCCTGGAAGGATCTGCTCTTCACGGCCATGATTCCCAGCTAATACACACTAGATATTTAATGTATGACCCACAGGTGACTTCACACTCCCGAACCTTTTCTAAATAGTGTTTTAATCTAAACCTTAAAAATGAAGTAAAATCGGTCCGTTCCCCTACGGCCCTCCCGCTCACACCCCCAGGCAGGAGGAAAGAGGAGAATAAGGGCCCCGATGCTCCGTATGAGAATCCAGCACGGGAGCGAGCTTTTGTTCAGCGCTTTATTGAGGTTTTACCTCTAATCTCTCCCTTTTTGATGCAATTTAAGATTAAGGAAATGAAAGGCAAGACTGGCTGTGAATGGTTTTACAAACAGGACAGCCAAGGGGGTGTTCAGAAGACAGTTTTGTAAAGGGGCTTCGGGCTCTAATCCTGGGAAGGAGGGGAGGCTGGAGGTGTGTGTGTGTGTATATGTGTGCGTGCATGTGCGCACGCTTGGCTCTTCGGCTTGTGGCTAAGTCCCATTTGCAATATCAGAATTGGAGGGGTGGGAGGGAGGTGGCTGGATGCAGTTTGCTATGGTATTTGTTAAGTGCTTACTAGATGTCCAGTACTGCGGTAAAGGGATGGGCTAGAGACACGTTCATTAGATTGGGCACAGTCTCTGGCCCTCAAGGGGCTCACGGTCTGAGAGAGTGGGAGCAGGTAGCTTGTCCCACTTTTACAGATGAGAAACGGTGGCCCAGAGAGGTGAAGTGACTTTTCCAAGGTTACCCAGCAGGCCAGTGGCAGAGTTGGGACTAGAACCTGGGTGTTCTGACTCCTGGTGCTGTGTTCTTTTTTTGGACCCTAGGCCAAGCAATCTCCAGAAGGGGTTTGACCCTAGGTCTGGGTTGAGGGAGAGCCTAGTAGGGTGGAGGGGGCAGGGAGGAGGGACAACTGACTCCTACTGAAAGGCCAGGAAAAGCTCCACCAAGGACCATCAAGTAGATTCATTCATTCAATAGTATTTATTGAGCGCTTACTATGTGCAGAGCACTTTACTAAGCATTTGGAATGAACAAGTCGGCAATAGATAGAGACAGTCCCTGCCGTTTGACGGGCTTACGGTCTAATCGGGGGAGACGGACAGACAAGAACAATGGCCCGCAGGATTGTAGTCTGACTGGACTCCAGCAGCTGGATCAAATGGGGTCAGAGAAGCGGTGTGGCCTAGTGGATAGAGCTCAGGCCTGAGAATTGGAAGGGTCTGGGTTCTAATCCCAGCTCTGCCACTTGTCTGCTGCTCGACCTTGGACAAGTCACTTCACTTCTCTGTGCCTCACCGCATCTGTAAACTGGGGATAAAGACTGTGAGCCCCCCGCTTATGGACTGTGTCCAACCTGATTACTTTGTATCTAATCCAGTACTTAGAACAGTGCCTGGCTCATAGTAAGCACTTAACAAATACCATTAAAAAAAAGAGAGAGACACATCAGCTGGGCCTAATAATAATTACAGTGTTTGTTAAGTGCTTACTATGTGCCAAGCACTGGGATAGATACAAGGTAATTGGATTGTCCCACTTGGGGCTCACAGTCTTAATCCCCATTTTACAGATGAGTTAACTGAGGCACAGAGAAGTTAAGTGACTTGTCCAAGATCACACAGCAGACAAGCGGCAGAGCGGGATTAGAATCCATGTCCTCTGACTCCCGAGCCTGGACTCTTGCCACTAGGCCATGCTAGACTCCAGCTTTCCTGGTCCCAACTTCTCCCCATTTCCACTTCTCCCAGCTCCAACCCCCGGGCAGACCGTTATGCTGGGGGAAAGCTGGCTTGAGAGTCAGAACCGCACACGACTGTTCATTATTAAATCACTTGTCCTGGCCGTCATGTCCTCATTCAATCATGCAACGGTTTTCATTATCATTTTTTTATGGTGTTTGTTAAGTGATTATTATGTATCAAGTACTGCTGTAAGTGATGGGATAAATGTAAAGTTAACCGGATTGGACACAGTCCCTGTCCTACATAATAATATTGGTATTTGTTAAGCGCTTACTATGTGCGGAGCACTGTTCTAAGCGCTGGAGTAGATACAGGGTAATCAGGTCTTCCCATGTGAGGCTCACAGTTAATCCCCATTTTACAGATGAGATAACTGAGGCACAGAGAAGTTAAGTGCCTTGCCCACAGTCACACAGCTGACAAGTGGCAGAGCCGGGAGTCGAACCCATGACCTCTGACTCCGAAGCCCAGGTTCTTTCCACTGAGCCACGCTCACGGTTTAAGTAGGAGGGAGAAGAGGTATTTTATCCCCATTTTATAGATGAGATATCTGAGGTACAGAGAAGTTAAGTGACTTGCCCAAGGTGTTGAAGCAAGCAGTTGGCAGAGCCAGTTTCTCCTCCCCATGTCTGCCAATATGATCCCCACGTTTCTTCCAACACCCGCCTCCCCGTCTCCCCCATGTGTCTGCCAACGTGCCCCCTCTTTCCTACCTGCATTTCCCCTTCCCTCACCACATGTGTGGCAACACACTCTCCACGTGTCTTTCAACACACCTCCTTCCCTCCGCATGTCTGCCAACGTGACCCCTCTTCCCCACGTGTTTGCCAATTCTTTTTCACTTCCCTCACTACAGGTCTGCCAACCATCTCCTCAGGTGTCTTCCAATACCCCCCCAACATATGCGCCAACATGCCCCCTCCTCTCCATGTGTCTGCCAGTGCGTATCCCCCCCCCCACGTGGCTGCCAACAGGGCTTGTCTTCCAACACCCCCCCGAAACACGTCTTCCAACCCACACCCCCTCCACACACGTATCTGCCAATGTGCCCTCTCTTTCCCTCATGTCTACCGATGCCCATCTCCCCCGACGTGTTTACTAGCCGCACCGGTGCCCAGAGAGGTGGGTGATCTATCGGCTGGGGTCTGTCCGCAGACCGATCCAACCCAGAGTCCCGGATCCTCCGGGGAGCAAGCGAATGAGTCTTCCTGCTCTCTTACCCTCTTGCCCTCCTGCCTTCCCGTAATTTCACCCCTAGGCCCTGGGGTCTCACTGCCGGGGAGCTGCTCTGTTTTCCCTGGGCCTCCTGCCTCCCCTTCCCCTTTCCCCGTGGGCCCCGGCAGCTCATTCATTCAATCGTATTTACTGAGGGCTTTCTGTGTGCAAAGCACTATACTGAGCGCTTGTGAGGGTACAATAGAACAAGAGACACATCCCTGCCCACAACGAGCTCACAGTCTATAGGAGAAGACAGACATTAATGTAAAGAAATAGACAAATAAATAAATACATAAATTACAGATCTAGACAGATATATAGATATGTACTGTGGGGATGGGAGGGAGAATGAATGAAGGAGCAAGTAAGAGCGGCGCAGCTGCTGACCACCCCTAAACCCTGTCCTACTGGATTTCCCATCTGGCTCAGCCTGGCGCTTCCAGGATCCCTGCTCAGAGGATCCTTAGGGGAGGGGGCCCGGGAACTATGCGGAAGAAGACCCCGGCCCCTCGGGGTCGCGGGTGGAAACATCCCCAGTTTGCTAGGGGCCCCGTGTCGGCCCACCACCAAAGGGAGATCTGCTTTATTGTTGTATTCTCTCTCAAGTGCTTAGTACAGTGCTCTGCACACAGTAAGCCCTCAATAAATATGAATGATTGAATGAATGAATGAATGAATGGTTTAGCAGCCACACACCTACACATACACACATGCACCCCATCATGCACACACAATCCCACCTCCAAAACCACACACACATTTAGGCATTCCCCACCCTGCCCTTTTCCATCTGTTCTTTCTCCCCAGCCCCGAAACAGAGGCCTTTCCTTCCCAGCAAGGAGAGGGTAGAAGAAGAGGGAGAGGGAGAGTGTTGAGGGGTTCGAGCCTACAGTTCTCCCCCGGATCTGAGCAAGGGGAGAGAAGTGCAGCCAGCGGCAGCTGTAGGAGAGGAGCAGGGGTGAGAGGAAACGCACCAGTGAAGCTTTCATTTAAATAAAGAGCAGAGTTGCATTGTGCTCCATTGATTACAATTTTTTTTTCTGAATGTTGTGACATTTGCAGGAAGGCTAATTTATTCAAGCATGGAAATCTTTAAAAACTTAATTAAGTTATTTCTGTGATTTTCCATGCCTTATTGTTTCGAGTTCACATTTACTTTCATCCTTGTTAATAATAAAAAAAAAAAATTGAGAGAGAGTGAGAAGCATCCCACAGAATCCCCTGGGACAGCTCAGGCCCCGGGTCTCTGTACTGCTGAGAGGCTCAGAGAGGAAGTTTGGGCCCCTGATCCCTCGCTCCCATTCTTCACCGTCTTTCTCAAAGACCCTCCTCCTCCCCCTCCTCCTCCAAGAAGCCTTCCCAGATAAACACCGGATGGCCTGGCACCCAAGCCTTTAGTTTGTTGTGGAATTGACCATTTAGGACCCACTAATGTTGTCTCTGTGTGTGGATGATGGTCAGTCATCATAATGACCTAGTGGACAGAGCCCCAGCGTGGGAGTCAGCCTGAGTTCATTCATTCAGTCCTATTTATTGAGTACTTATTGTGTGCAGAGCACTGTACTAAGCACTTGGGAGAGTACAATATAACAATAAACAGATACATTCCCTGCCCACAACGAGTTTACAGTCTATATTCTAATCCTGGCTCTGTCATTTGCCTGCTGTGTGATCTTGGGCAAATCACTTCACTTTCCTGGGCCTCGGCTTTCTCGTCTGTAAAATGGGGATGGTAGCTTTTCTCTCGTTCCCAAAGACCATGAGCCACGTGTAGTTCAGGGACCGGGGCAGATCTGGTTGTATCCTCTCTATGCTAGCGCTTCTACAGTGCTTGGCATATAATAAGTGCTTAACAGATAAAATTATTATCATTATTGAAGCCTCCGGTGGTGAAGTGGATGTCTTGAGGAGGAAAAGCCTCCAGACTCCAAGCTTCTTGTGGACAGGGAACATTTCTACCAACTCTGTTATACTGTTCTTTCCAAGTGCCTAGCATAGGGCTCTCCACACAGTAAGCGCTCAGTAAATGTGGTTGATTGATAAAAAGCCAAGGGAATTTCCTCTGGTGCCGAAGGGTTTGATTGACAGTGGGTGAATGTGCATGGTGGGGGGGTCTGGGATGGAGGTGGGGACATGGGGAGCGGGGAGGGACTGTGGCTTAACCCCTCCCCCCAACTCCACACTGCCTCAGTGCTGCAGGCAGGCCCTGCTTATCATTCCTGCCCCCCCCCCCTGCATTCACCCCTCCTCTCAACCCCAACCATTAGCCTAATTTCCCTGGGGCCAGAACCCAGGCTCTTCTCGTTCCAGCGACACTGGCCCATATTATTCTTAAGTCATTAGTCTCCGCCTGATATTGTGAGTCAAGAACTTTAATAAGAGAAATTTATGGCTTGTCTCCTCCAATCAACACAATAATTCATGGTTGTGTTGAATGTGCTCCCCTAATGGATATTGCTTTCAACCGGGGTGGGTTTTTTTTTCTCTTCCCTTTGAATTCATTAGCGATTTCCTCCCCTTCTATTAACGGGAGCGGAAAGCCGTCTCTTTCCGCCAGAACTGAGCTCTTCTTCCAACAGCTCAGAACCAGGGAAGGCCAAAAGACTTCCGTCTGTACATTGTCGTCTTCCCAACAAGACCTGGGGAGTGGGGAGGGTGGAAGGGGAGCGGGGAGAGGGGGAGATTCTCCTATATATCTTCCCTCCCCCTCCATCACATTCTCACTTTGCCCTCTGCCTCTTCCTCTCCTGGCTTCCCCAAAGCCAGACCCCCACCTTCTGCCCTCCATCCTAGGGTTTAACTGTCCCACTTGGCAGGCTCCCATTTCAAATAATAATGTGGTATTTATTAAGTGCTTACTATGTACCAGACACTAAACTAAATGCTGGGGTGGAGACAAGCAAATAGGGTCGGACACAGTCCCTGTCCCACATGGGGCTCAGAGTGTCAATCCCTATTTTACAGAGAGAGAAGTGAAGTGACCGGCCGAAGGTCACACAGCGGACAAGTGGAGGAGCTGGGATTAGAACCCATGGCCTTTTGACTCCTAGGCCCATGCTCTATCCACCACACCATGCTGCATCTCTAATACGACAGACCTCCACTCTTCCCACCTTGAAAATCACATCTCCTCCAAGAGGCCTTCCCCAATTTATTTCCCTTAAGCCCTCTCCCTTCTCTATCACCTTTATATTTGGAGCCCATTGTTGGGTAGGGATTGCCTCTATTTGTTGCCGAATTATACTTTCCAAGCACTTAGTACAGTGCTCTGCACACAGTAAGCGCTTAATAAATATGATTGAATGAATGAATGAATCTGTACCCTTTATTTAACTCACCCTCAGCCCCACAGTCCTTATGTCCATATCCGTAATTTAATGTCAGCCACCCCCTCTGGACTGTAAGCTCCCTGTGGTCAGGGCATATGATTACCAACTCCATTATATTGTATTCTCTCAATCGCTTAATGCAGTGTTCGGCACATAGTAAGAGCTCAGTCAATACCATTAATTGACTGAGAAAGTGGTTGTGCTCTCCAGGTGCCTCCTGGGATTGACAAAACCAGTTTCCCATGCCCGCCTAACCCGGTCCCATCTTTTGCAGAGTCAGCTGCCTGTCCTGCCCGTTGGGACGAAGTTAGTGGGTGCTGGGGTACATTTGAGTCCAGGACTCTGGGGATCCCTTTGCCCCGAGCTTTTCCCCTGCATCTCTCTGGGCAAGTGCCCAAGCACCCCCTGGGCCTGTCTCTCCCTGGGTGGAGGAATTCCTCTCGGGGGTCAGGGTATCGTCCTTCTCATTTCCAATTCTGTGCCAGCTCAGCGGATAAATCCTCCACCTGTCCAATAACCAAACATGGACCAGCCACCCACAGATCCAACTGACCCTTTGAAAGCCCTTTAACACCCTCTGCCTGTGTTCCACCGGACTCTCCCTGATTTCTTCTAGACAGGCAGTTTTCTTCCATGATTTCATTGAGCCTCTCTGCTCTTTCCCCCCCGCCCCTCCCAAAAAAGGTTCTGGTCTCCTCTCAGGTCTCCTGTTGGGCCCCTTCCTCTCCTGGCTGGTAAGGGGTCTTCCCCACATCCAGACCCCTGCCTGCTCAGAGGCTCTAGCCCACTCCCCACTCTCTGCTCCCATTTCTCCTTGCCCTGGATCCTGGACCAATTTCCTCTGCTGCCTTCTGCCTGCCGCAGATAGGTTTGACGAACTCTTCCTTGTCAGCCGGGTGATCCTGCAATTCATCCCGTCAGGTCGCTCTCCGTTTCTCCCATCCAGAGCCGTTCTTCACACCCTTCCCACCCCCGAACCATCCTCTCCCTCCTCCAAGCCCCACTTTTCCAATCTCCTACTCCCTTCTGCGTTGCCCTGACTTGCTCCCTTTGCTCTTTCCCCCTCACCCCACTCCACAGCACTTATGTCTGTATCTGTCATTTTATTTACTTATATTGATGACTGTTTATACTGATGTCTGTCGTCATTGTCGTTGTTGCTCCACCCCCACCCCCACCTCGTTGTGGGCAGGAATTTTCACTCTTTATTGCTATATTGTATTTTCCCAAGCGCTTAGTACATTACTCGCACACAGTAAGAGCTCAATAAATACTATTGAATGAATGAATGATGAATGAACTCCTTCCCAACCCCTCCCCGCCCCGGGCAAATTGTCCTTCTACTCCTTCCTCCCCTAGAACCTTCCAGAACCTGGACCATCCTTTTTCCTCCCTCCCATCTCCTTCACCCCTCTCGAATAATAATAACAGCAATAATAATGGTAATATTGATTACAATCATGGTATTTTTAAGCTCTTACTTTGTGCCGAACCCTCTACTAAGCATTGGGATAGATACCCCCTTCTCCACCCCCCTCAAACCATTTATTCCTGTCTCCTTCCCACCTCGAACCTTCCTCCCCTTCTACCAATCTGGCCTCTTTCTGGGCTTGCGCCCCAAGAGGACTCAGATTTTGTGAGGAGCTCATGAATTCCCAGGACTGCCCTTATCTTCCTGCTGACAGAGAAGCAGAAAGCAGTGGCTAGTGCCTGGACCTGGGCATCAGAAGGACCTGGGTTCTAATCCCACCTCTGCCTCTTGTCTGCTGTGTGACCTCGGGAAAGTCACTTAACGTCTCTGTGCTTTAGCCCCCTCATCTGTGAAATGGGATTAAGACTATGAGCCCCACTGGGACAGGGACGGTGTCCAACCTGATTTGCTTGTATCCATCCCAGCGCTTAGTACGATGCCTGGCACATAGTAAGCGCTTAGCAAATAGCACAGTGATTTTATCCCAATCAACGTCCAAGGAACTGAAGTCCCTGAGATCAGAAGCGGGCTTTCTGCCCTTTCTGCTGGGATCTTTCTCGGGCTCCTCTTACAAATTCCTTTAATCTACTCTCCCCAGATGCTCTGCAGGTCTGCTTGTCCCAGGAAGAGAGCTTGTCCCTGGTTGCTGCGGATCACCACCTCTGTAGTGGCCCCAGACCTATCATCCATCACCCGTGTAGGATCTGTGGTCAGCCCCTCCCGCGCCTCGCCCTCTGCCACCAGCGCCCTGCCCCGCCCCGCTCCTGGCTTCATTTTTGTTCCCTCTCAGAAAGAGCTGGATGTTCAGGTGATTTGACTATTTTTTGTTTGCTCGTGTTGCTTTTTAAATGGTATTTGTTAATAGCAATAATAGTAATAATAATGATGATGATGATATCTGTTAAGTACTTACTATGTGCCAGGCACTGTTCTAAGCACAGAGAGAATACAAGCAAATTGAGTTGGACACGGTTCCTGTCCCATTTGGGGCTCACAGTCTCAATCCCCATTTTAAGATGAGGTAACTGAGGCCCAGAGAAGTGAAGTGACTTGCCTGAGGTCAAACAGCAGACAAGTGGCGGAGGTAGGATTAGAACCCATGACTCCCAGGCCCGTGCTGCTTCTTTTGGGGTTATCATCAAGAGGTCTTGAAAGGTTTCCCCATCCATCGCCCTGCTTCCACGCACGCCTGCACCTTTACTTAGTCCAGGTCGGCCACCGGAGGGAGAGTCAGGGATGGAAATGGGAGAGTCAGCCGTGCTGGGTCACTGGGGGAGATTTAGGGATGGAGAGGGGAGAGTCAGAGGGTTTGGATGGTCCACGCTGGGTCATTTGGAGAAAATGAAGGATGGAGAAGGGAGAGTCAGTGGTGTTGGATTGTCCATGCTGGGTCACTGGAGGGAGAGTGGGGAATGAAGAAGGGAGAGTCAGTGGTGTTGGATGGTCCATCCTTCACCGTGATGGTAGGGGACCAGTTGGACAATCAGCATGTGGCTTCATCAGCTATCCGGATGGCCCCGCTGGAGACAGGTCTGAGCTGGTTGGACCGGGGACCGACCCAGCATTATTGATAAAATGATGCTCTTAAATGACGTGTGTTTTCCCATGAAGTTAAGGGGGCCCATTCCCTTAAAGCCCATGGGCCCTGACTGCGTGACCCTCGCAAATCCAAAGGCCACAGGTAGGCAGAGAAGCGGCCAGTCCTCTATGGGGGAGCCACATCTACAAGTCTTTAAGTGCATGGTCCTGGGTGTTGGAAGGTCATGGGTTTGAATCCAGAATCCTCCACATGTCTGTGTGGGACCTTGGGCAATTCCCTTCCCTTCTCTGGGCCTCAGTTACGTCATCTGTAAAATGGGGGTTGAGACCGTGAGCCCCACATGGCACAGGGACTGTGTCCAACCCAATTGGCTTGTATCCCAACAGCATTCAGTACGGAGCCTGGCACACAGTAAGCGCTTAACAAATACCACAGTTGTTATTGTTCTTATTATTGAGCCTGTGAATGGCCTGTTGAAGGGAAAAATGTCAAACAGAGGACAAAAGGCAGACAGGGCAGGGAGGGTCACATGGCCTGTGGCGGCCGATGGAGGGTCTCCCGGGAGGCAGCGCCCGC